>NC_090803.1:45410000-45735833 GCF_036512215.1 Solanum lycopersicum | reverse complement strand
AGTCGTTTGAAAATGACCAAAACTCACTTTCCTAACTTAGACTATTTTTCTAATTTTTCTTATTCTTTCAAAAATAAATATTTTCATATTCTAACCTCTTTTCTAGTCATTTCTAGTTGTGAGATCTTACAATATCTCCCCCTTGGGAACATTAGTCCTCGAATGAGATTACTCTTACTAGACTTAGGGTAGCAATATCATGTTCAAACACACACAAGCAAGTGCAACCAAACGATCATGCTTACTCAAAATTAGACAGTACAAAAAAATAGTACCTTGGTCTACACTTTCTCCAGATTAAAAGAGATGTGTACATCTATTCTTCATGTCCTCTTCATCTTCCCATGTAGATTCTTCAACAAATTGGTTCCCCTAAAGGACCTTGACTGATGCTACCTCTTTGTTCTCAACTTGCGAACTTGGTGATCTAGGATTTGCACCAGAATCTCCTCATAAGACAAGTTAACTTTTATGTCTACATTCGAAGTTAGAATGATCAAGGAAGGATAACCCATACACTTCTTCAACATGGAGATATGAAACACTGGATGCACTGTTGCTAACTCTAGTGGTAGCTCCATCTCATAAGCTACATTGTCAATCCTCTTGGCTATACGATATGGTCCAATATATCGGGGACTGAGTTTCTCCTTCTTACCAAACCTCATAACACCCTTCATGGTGAAACTTTTTCATATACTCAGTCATCTACTTCGAACTCTAACGACCTTATCTTAACATCAGTGTAGGATTTTTGACGAATTTGCGCCATTTTCAACCTCTCTTGAATTAGCTTCACCTTCTCCATAGCTTGGTGAACTAAATCTGGTCCTATCGATCATGTTTAACCAACTTCAAACCATCCTCTAGGATATCTACATCTTCTCCCTAAATAGCTTCATTTGGAGCCATTTGTATGGTAAGAGTGGTAACTATTGTGGAAGCAAACTCAAAAAGAGGTAGGTGATCATCCAAATTTCCTTTAAAATTAATCACACAAGCCCTAAACATACCTTCTAAGGTCTAGATAGTACCCTCTGCTTTCCCGTTAGTCTGAGAATGAAAGGCAGTACTTAAGCTAATCTTTGAATCCAAACCATTCTGAAAAGATTTCCAGACTTGTGCCATAAATTGTCTACCTCTCTCTGATTTAATGGAGATCGAAACTCCATGAAGTCTTACCACTTCTTGAATGTATAACGTAGAATTAACCTCTGCCAAACGGGTAGTCTTTACTTACAAAAGTGAGCTATTTTTGTCATACTACCGACAATCACCCAAATAGAATCATGTTGCCTGCGAGACCTTTGTAAACCTCCGGGACTTTGGTGCTCTACTTAAACTTGCTGAGAATTCGAGCAATTGGCAACAAACTCAACAATTCCGTTCTTCATACCTTCCCACCAATATTTTTCTTTCAAATCGCGGTACATCTTCGTGGAACCCGGATGAATGTAATATATGTAGCTATGAGCTTTCTCATTGATTCTCCCTTGGATTTCATCAACTCGATACATACAACTTACCTTTATACTTCAGCACACCATCTCTCCCTTGTTCAAAAGGCAATACTTTTTCTTATGAACATTTGCCTTCAAAACAAGAAAAATGGTATCTTGGTCTTGCTTTTCTTTTACTTTTGACGCTAACGATGATTTAGCCCCATTTGTCACTACTATTCCTCCTTTTGTGGAATCCATTAGACAACACTCTTAAGCTTGAAAGTCTACGCACATCTTTTTCTAGTTCTTTCTTATTTTCTTCAAGATGAGCGGTACTACCCATAAAAACCTACCTAAGGCATCAACAACCACATTAGCCTTACCTGGATGGTAATGAATTCTCATGTCATAATGCTTGATTAATTATAACCACCTCCTTTGTTTGTGATTAAGCTCTCTCTAAGTGAACACATATTGTAGGCTCTTGTGATTAGTGAATATATCATCATGAATGGCATACAAATAGTGGCACTATTTTCAAGGCAAAAACCACAACAACCAACTCTAAGTCATGGGTTGGGTAGTTCTTCTCATGAACTTTCAATTGTCTGGATGCATATGCTATAACCTTGTCATTCTGCATTAGGACACAACCCAAACCAACTCTAGATGCATCAAAATACACTACAAAGCCTTGAGTACCTTCTGATAAAGTCAAAACTGGGGCAATAGTCAACCTCTTTTTCAATCTCTGCAAGCTTTTCTCACATGTTCAGACTATCGAAACTTAACTATCTTCTTATTTAACTTGGTCAAAGGAGATGAAATAGACGAAAACCCCTCAACATACCTTCTATTGTAGCTAATCGAACCTAAGAAACTCCTAATATCAGTTGGATATGTGGGTCTAGGAAAACTCTGAACTTCTTCTATCTTTTGGGTATCCACTTTAATTCCATCACCGAAAACTTTATGGCCCAAGAATGCCACACACTTAATCCAAAACTCACATTTTGAGAACTTGACATATGACTCCTTATCTTTCAAAGTCTGAAGAACTATTTTGGGAGAACTAACATGATCCTCTTCATTCATTGAATAGATTAGTATGTCATCAATGAAGACGGTAACAAACATATCTAGATAAGGTTTGAATACTCTGTTCATAAGATCTAAGAATATTGCAGGTGCATTGGTAAACCCAAAGGACATGACCAAAAATTCATAATGCCCATATCTGGTTCTAAAAGCGATCTTTGAAGTATCACATTCCCTAACTTTCAATTGATGGTAGTCTGATTTAAGGTCAATTTTTGGGAAGCAGGAAGCACCCTAAAGCTGGCCAAAAAGATCATCAGTTCTTGAAAGAGAATATTTATTCTTGATGATAACCTTGTTTAACTGGTGGTAATCTATACACATCCTAAGGAACCATCTTTATTTCTCACAAATAAGATCGGAGAGCCCAAAGGTAATACACTTGATTGAATGGAACTCTTATCTAACAAATATTTCAACTCTTTCAAAACTACTTGTGCCATTATGTATGGCGGAATAGAGATAGGACGAGTATTTGTAATGATATTTATGCGGAAGTTTATTTCATTCTCAGAAGGGACTCTAGGTAGACCATCAAGAAAGACTTCTTGAAACTCTTTTACCAAGGGAACTGACTTAATGGGGGTACCTAAACACTTCAGTCGTTAACTCGGACTAAGTGATAGACACAACCCTTTGAAACTAACTTTCTCACCTTAAGTTACAAAATATAACAACCCTTAGGCAATGCTGAACTACTACTTCATCTATGACTGGCTTATAAGGAATCTGAAACTTGACAACTCGAGTTCTACAATCTATTTATGCATAATAAACATGAACCAATCCATACCTAGAATGACATCAAAATCTATGTAACTCAACAAAGTCATCCATGGTACTCTTGTGATTGACGGGAAATGGTACAATCACGATATAATCACTCTACTAGAATAGAATTCTCAACATGTGTAAAGCTTTGAAGGGTCATGAAGTTGATCATGAATAACATAAAAACTGAAGACTTGGATCACACCAGTAACAATATCTTGGGATTCCTCTTGTTCTCCACGACTAGTGATAGCATAAAAATGATTTCCTTCTCAGTATACCCCTGAAGTATCTTATCCAGATACAAATCTTACTTGGAGAAGAAACTGAAGAATATTGGGCTCTATTTCCCTCTTTATCAATTATGTGCCTCTTATTAGGATATTCTCTTATAAAATGAAAATTTTGGCCATACTTGAAACAATCAGTGAAGCTATCACGACACAACCCTGAGTGGCTCCAACCACACTTGCAATATAAAGGGGTCTAAGTACCCCCTTGTTCCTTACCATCTTGCGATGCGAAGGCTTATATCTAAAGTTTTGAGAATCTTGAGTATTGTACACATATTGGTTCCTTGGTGCAGGTGAACTAACAGATGATGAAGTATGTCATTCTGCTTCTGTTATTAAGAAGAGCATATCGCATTACTCTTTTCTGCCCAGACTCATTCCTTGATGTCTTAGATCTTTTGTTCTTAAAATCTTCTTTATCCTTCATCTTGTCCTCGTCAAATTTTGCACATGAATCATTAGCCTTGCTATGTCAATGACACCTACTAGTGTGGTTGTATTACTTTCCTTACTTGATTGATGAGACAACTTAATAACAACAAGCTCATTCTACTTCTCATGTCGGAAACCATATCTTAGCTTCTCTTAGATCACGGGGGAAAGAAATGCTCAAAAAAGGCCTCCTCCAACAAAGCGCAACTCACAATTGGTTACTCCTATGCATGAGTTAGAAAGAAACATAAACTCTAACGCATGAAAACAGTGTAACAGAGTGAAGGAATGCCTAGATGTTGCAGCCTCCTAATTATTGATTTGTTGCTCTTCACACCAATAACTAGGACTCTACAGACATAACTTCATAGAATCCTTAGGACTTTTGAACTTTGTGCTTCGATACCAAGTTTCTCAAGCCCCGAGCCTATTGGAGGGAGTGGATCACGAAGACCATTGTTGGCCTTGATCGGACCCTTGAACAAGATTTCTTAACTCAACGGAAGACTTAAACACAATAGATAACTCAAGAAATAACATAAAAGTAATACTTAGCCAAAATGTCAACTCAATTCTTAATCATTTACAAGTGAAATGAAAAGACTATAGCAACTAATAATATTTGTCTATGAAACCTCTAAACAAAGAGGGATGTTGGGATAGGACCCAAAATCATCCCAACAACTGAAAACTAAAAATAGTAATAAATGATAAAGATGTCCTTCAGAATGAAGGGGGCTCACCTACTGACTCTGAGCTACTTATTGGATCAACGATACGACGGATGCTGATCCTAGTTACGTGCATGTGCATCATAAGACGATGTAGGACAACTGACATTGATACATTGAATGTACGAGTATGCAAGTTGAAATTCTAAAATGACTTAATCTTGAAAAGAGTAAGAAGGAAATAATCACCTTGGCTTTGCTCAACTCATGCATACTCAACTCAACATAAAGCAGTAAAACACATGTGATATATATATATATATATATATATATATATATATATATATATATATATAGCAACTAAAAAAATCATAGTTCATTAAAGATAAAGCAATAACAAACTTAACTTTACTCATCTAAAGTAATATAACTTCTGTGGAAGATTCTCTAACCGAAAAATATCACTATGAGCCTAAGTGATGGTACAATGTTTTACCTCACGTTGTCGAGGACCATCCTATACCTTGACATCGGTATAGGACCTTACTTAACTTAGTGGATCCACTAGCTTAACTTAAGTAATCATTTAAATAGTATGATCATTTAATACTCATGATGGCTACATGGTTTATGGAGATTTGATTTATTATGAACTCTCATTCCCCATATAGGTGCTCAATACTACTCCAAAAAATTAAATTAGCTCATGTGTTTTTAAAACAACTTCATTATCTGGGTTGATATAATTGCTCAACACTAAGCTTTAAAAACTCTCTTGGAATCAATGTTCCTTTTTCTTGCTCAAAATTTTTTTGGGAAATCTTAGTTTCCTCATATCTTAAATGTGAAAGCATTTATAAACTCTTAAGGAATAATTAGTTCCCTATAAATGAACTCAACTCTTTACTCTTTACTTAACTAGAAACTTGAGTCTTAATAAAATTCTTAGGGAATACTTAGTTCCCTTATAACTTTTGAGAAATAAAATCAACTCTTTACTCTTTAAGTAACTTGAAACTTGAGAATTAACAAAAAACTTAATACGTTGCTAAAGACTCTTGAAAACCTTTAAGAACGTTGTATTTACTTACTTCTTAACTTCTAGGCTTGACTTTTAACTTTTTGACTTTGATCTTAACTTTCATTGAGTTGGATTATGGATTCAAGGTTCATGATATCATATTTATGAATGATTTCATGATGTTTTGATGTACCTTAAAGTGTTAAATCAAATAAGAAACATAGGTACATCACCTAGGAACTGGGACAAGAAGGGGGGGGGATGGGGAGAACTGTTGTCCCTCGAGATCTTAGAGACGCCGGGTGCCATCCCTTAATCATTAGAGAGTAGGGTGGGGCGCTCTGTCTTGAGCGGTGCCCCAAGGCCCTACAGAAAGAGGTTTTCTTGTTGGGCTATGAGAGGCGCGACACCCTAACCCATATTCCTAGGTTTTCTCGACTTTTCACCTTCATTTTTCATCTCTAAACCCTTTAGAGGTTCTTTCTCCAAACACTTAGGATCATTAGTACCCTTAATACCCAATAGATTCAACCCGAAATCACATGCAGAAACATGAATCAAAACTTCAACAACACAAATATCAAGAATTCAACTAAAACTTCAACAATGTTCTTCAAGAACTTAATTTCTTAACATTCACATAGTTTAGATTCACTGAATTAAACAAGATTGGAATGTGGTTGGACTAACCCAACACTATGTGATCTCACATACCTTTTTAAGGATCATCCCCGATGAATTCAACACGCAAAACTTGAATGTTATTGGCGAATTCTTGGTTTTCTACTCTTTTCTCCTTTCACCATGCCTAGCATAAATTCTCAATCTTTCTAAATTGAATAAAGTGTAATAAAAAGACTACTTTTACCTTCCTAAATCTAGACAGGACTTTCTTTAATCCAACAGTCCAACTTCTGAAATCGAATAACTCACTCATACGATATTGAAATCACGCAAACTCAGCGGCGTTGGAAAGATTATTTTCTAAGGTATTTCCAACCATGTATGAAACTACTCCTAACTAATCATGATATAGGAGTTATTTTCATGTTAAAATTACCAAAACTCACTTTCCTAACTTAGATAATTTTCCAAATTTTTCTTATTCTTTCCAAAATAAATATTTTCAAATCTTAACCTCTTTTCTAGTTGTGTCTAGTTGCGAGATATTACATCCATATTTTTAATTATTTGGTGGGTCAGATGCCACACTGGTAATGGTACATGAACGAAGTTGTTCTGTGAGTATATCACATGTCAAATAACTCAAAAAATTCAATAAAAACTCACACAACAATAGTAAAGTGTATACTCACTAAGGGTCTTATGGTACATGAACAAAGTTGTGTGTGTTTTTATTAAATTTTTGAGTTATTTGATATGTGACATACTTGATGACTGACATGATTTAATCTATTATGGCTATACTTTTTGGTTGGAGAATTATTGTTTTGTGTTACATGCATGATAATATAGTTGATGTGGCTAATCGCTAAATATTTTTCTCATAAAGTCATGAGGATTATAATATTAAGTTTGATGGTTGAGGGGGATGGAGTGAAATGGGATCTTAATGTTAAGTTTGATGATTGAGGCTTGGGTGTTATAATGTAAAGTTTGATGATTGGCTTGAGGGTCAATCAATGACGCTTATCAGTACATATGGTATAGTGATAGTACTCTTGGTACATCCTTTGTTGGGTGTAGATATGTTACATATTGACTAGAAGTCTCCTATGAAGCGGCAAATAATCATTCTCATTTTTTTGTGTATTTTTTCTGGCGAACGTTAAGTTTTTTCTTGTTGTATTCTATTTAGAGGCTCTTGTACATACCTAGATTAGATCTTAAAAGTTGGTTGTTTAGAATGTAACGACCTGATCCGTTAGTATTCAAATGTACCACGAGTCAAGTCCTAATTTTGTTTGAATATCGGTGCCTAATAAAAATTGGGGCACACAAAGAAATTATTTAAAATTGAATTGATCTAAACTGAATTTGGCCCACCATGACGGATATTTATCAGTTATGGAGAAACACTTAAAGCCTGCATGACCGCTATAGTGGGGCTGACAGGATTAAACCCTGATTAATTCAATGTATTTTATTTTCCTCTCACTTGCCAAGGAGAAAATAAGTGAATGTTACTATAAGTATTTATCTAATAAACCTTAAGCACAAGGGAAATGGAGGGGAGATATTTTCGCACAACAAAGGGCAAGACCCAATAATTTTCAGTCCACGCTCGTTAGGATTCACTTCAAAGAGTAAAGACTTGCTTTCAAAGTATTTCAACAATTGTTTGGTGTTTAGGTAGACTAGAACTTCTTAACTGAATAGTTAGACCTATATCTACTCATGTTATATTGTCTAGACTATCGAGACATATTCATGCATAAGTCTTCAAGCACGAAATCTGATGCTAGGGGACATGATGACCTTAGAGAGAGGTGATTAAATGAAACATGGCACAATACTAGATTATTGGAGGCAGGACATTAGATAGCAGATTATTGGAGACATGAAAGTAGATAGGGGGTGCACATACGTGTATTATAGTAAAATGTTAGTTGGTTAGAGTGTTGTCTTTATTTTTGAGAGACTTAGCCATTTTCTTATAGTGTCTTGCTTTTGATTCCACCATCACTTACTGTTGATTGTGTCTAGCTTATCACATTATTTTGTGATTGTTATTATTTTCTTATTAGTTTTTTTGTTTCTCCAATGTGGTTTTCTCTCTTGATTATTCGAATATGTTATATTTAAGCCTAGGATCCTCTAGAAATAGTTGTTTTGCCTCCACGAGGTATAAGTATGGTTTGTATACCCTCACAAACTCTACTTGTGAGATTTCAGACTGTATATTATTATTGTATTTTGTATACAATATTTTATGCATAATCCATATACTTATTAATATATATTTGTATATAACTTAAGCTTATAAAATCAAGTAAATCAAATTGTATGTCATATTATATATCCATTTTATGAACTAACATATGTTATAATTCCCTTAGTTGCCAAAGAATAGAACACTCTTCATTATGAAGAAGGCATAAATAAATTAGAGAAAAATTAGGGTCTAAAGCATATAGAGATTGGCTACAGGAGACACCCTATGACTATAATATTATGCATGTGTAGGTAGATTCTTGACAAGTTAGTGAAAGTTGAAATCAATCTGACATAACTTTGATGCTCATCACTCATCATATATATATATATGACCTTAAATATATGTGGTGTAATTTTGAGAAAACTAAGCGGAAAAGCAAATATATACTAGTTAATTAACTAATATATCTATATTTTGAATTAATTACGACTCACAACTTAATTTTAGCTATATTTTTGTTGCCTCTCTCCTCTCTAGACTCTCTCATCTTTTATACAAATTTTACATGTATATTACATACAAATACAATTAGCCTTTCTTCCCACTCTAGTTCGCCTCTCTCCTCCCTCTCCAAATCTCGCTTGCTTCTCTCCTGTTTTTCTCATTCTCGCTCGCCAGATATACAAATACATATGTATTGAGATTGATTAGTTGATTATTTTATTAATTCAATTAGTTAGTCAAGATAATTAGCTTTGTGATTAAGTTGGTTAGAAAGTTGTTTAGGGTCAGTTAAGTTGCCGGTGATTAGTTGGATCAAGAAGATACATACATATATATATATATATATATATATATATATACACACACACAGTTAATTGTGATGAATGGAAGTTTCAATCTTTATAAAAATATATCTACTAAAATCTACATAGTATTAGAGCGCTGATTCAATTCGACCAGAGAGATGAGAGATGTTGCAACTGCCGCCATTGTTGTATCACAAACTGTTACAGTTGAAACAATTGATGATGTCGATCAAAAGCGAAAGCATCCCCTTCATCTTCATCACTCATACACTCCTACTAGTGTACTCACCATCATGCAACTTACAAGGATGGAGAATTACTCTCTATGGAGAAGATCCATGTTGAATAACCTTCTATCCAAGAGTAAGTTTTGTGTTCGGAACTTGCAAGAAGAGTGTTTATCAAGGTGAATAAGAACACTGGAGAAGTGCAACGCATTTGTATGTTCTTGGATCATGAACATTGTGTCAAAAGAACGCTCAATGGTATTGTTTATGCTATAAATGCATCCACGGTGTAGAGAGATTTGAAGGAGATATTTGATGAGGTTGTGATACGCTCAAACTTACTTCTCAAATAAGAAGTAAAGCGGTCGTATCAAGCAAAGAACACAACTAATGAGGTTAGGATCGTTTCCACGAGGAAAATATTTCAGACTTAACTTCAATCTATTATTACTATTATTTAGTCAATTATTCCCTTAGAAAACAAAGACAATAAAAGGGGTTTTTTTATTTCTAGATGAAAATAATTAGCTAAATCAAAGTAGACAACTAACATATTCAAATGTTGGAGTTTAATTAATTAATAAAAGTAACTAGGGTTTACGTGTTCCCCACAGGTTCCTAACTTGATAATTCTAACTATAACAATTCTTTCCTAGTATCTTGCATGCAAAGTGATAAGTTATGTATTTCTAAATACTTGGTCCGGCATCTAAAAAATTTCACTCCGCACCTTGGTCCGTCTACGTGTGTTGCTATACTAACCCTTACCTTTACGCCATATTAAGCATTGTCATTTGACTAAGTTATTACCTCGTACCAATTAATACTAGCCTATTAGATAGTATACACTAAATCTATGTTGATAATTTTTTTCCTATTATCTACCTCCTTGGTCCGGCAAGTAGAATTAAGACGAGTTCTAACATTGGTCATCCGTTAAAAAGACTTCTAAGCGAAAGAATTATCAATACATGCAAGACACTATTCTAGAATTGTTATTTTAGTTAGGTTTTACCTCATTATTCGCCTATGGTTCCCACAACCCTAGTTATGGAGTTTAGTTACCCATAGTCATAATCACAATATTCATATATATGATATAAGAATTCATGCACTTACTTCAATGAGAAAGAATAAAATCCAGAAATTTACTTGATTAATCGACAAAATCACCAACAATCAACTCTAGAGAAAAGTGTAACAATCCAAAGTGTAATAATCAAAATAATCTCCTCACAAAGAATATAACATAAAAGTGTCTAATAACCAAGAGTCTAACCCCAAAAACTAGGTTTTTTGAACTATTTATAAAAAACAAAAACCTAATAAAAGAAGGACTCTATTTGCTGGAAATCTGTCGAAACGCGGCTGGGTCGACGAACCTCGCGACGAGTCGTCGTGGTCACGAAGGGCCGTCATGGACTCTGTCGTCCTATACTTTGCAAATTCTTTTGTTGCTCTCTTCATTGCCCTCGACGACAGGTATGACGAATCGTCACAGGCATAACGGTCTGTCGAGGGTCTTCGTTCCATAACATTTAAAATCTTTGGAATTTAGGTACTGGACTACTTCTCTGATCATCACGACGAACCAGCATGAAGGATCGTCATGGCTACGACGTTCCATCGCGCACTTTGTAACCCCACACTTGGTCATACTTCCCCATCTTCCTTCAACAGCTTCACTACGATGCCACCTACGGACCGTCACAACCTCCGTAGGTGGTACTTTTCTGTATTTCTTGCTCAAAAACTTCCGCATTCATCTTTAGAGAGATTTTCTGCAAATAAAGAGAAACTTACATAAAAATTAATACAAAAAGGCTTTTGGACACACACTAAACTTAAGGAAAAAGCATTAAAAATTCCGTGAAACCACGGTATATCAGGTTGACGATCGAGAAGTTATCAACTGCATAGGGAGATTTGCACAACTCATCAAGGTAATTTGACAATTTCAACATATTTCTCAAAATTTTGATTGTTATGGGATGAGTTTGATAAGCTGGTTTATCCACCTTTATGCAAATTCTATAAGTCTAGAACTTATGTTGATCACCTAGCTTGTTTGAAGTTATTCTCTTTTTCATGGGATTGCATGAAGTGTATTTTCATGCACGAAATCAAATCATGATGATGAACACTCTACCTAGTGTCGGAAAGACATATACTATGCTAATGGTAGATGAAGGCCAACACATATTACAAGTTCACATGCAGGTGTATTTTAGATCTTGATCCAACTGCCATGTATACAGGGAAAGACATTCTAGATACAACTGTATTATATGCATGGAAAGAGAATTTTCAAAGGAAATCTTAGGTTAAAAAAAATAATTGGGATCAAATTTTTAATCGTTATAAGCTGCAAGACCACATCAAGGAGGATTTTTTCAGGCTGATTGAATACCCAGTTGACTGGAAGTTCAAGAAGAAGTTAGGACCACCAGCAAACCAAGTTCCATTTACTAAGCAACAGGACATGATAAATCATGCAAATGTTACTTCTGATGATGCATTTGGCTCTGTTCTCCAAGAGAAGAACATTTATCAAAAATATAAACACATGATAGTCAAGGAGGAACCAAGATCAAGATCCAAAGGTGAAATGAATATGACAAACATGGCAGGTATAATTTCAAATCCTAAAGCATTATTTAAAACAAAAATATAAATAGAAAAGAAAGATAAATTGATAATGGATTCAGGTGACACATGTCATATGACATCGTCTATGCTAAAAAAATAACATATACATCTAGATGTTTATTATGCAAGAGGGTGCATTTACCTAATGGTTAATCTACCTCATTGTCGTATGTTGGTAAATATGAGACTATTGATGTTAACGTGTTGAACAATATTCTTGTGTTCTCCAGATTCTCTCCAATGGGATGTTGAGGGGGATTGGTTAGGAGATTAATGGACTGTACTACCTCCCTATTCCTGTTTGGAGAATGAATGAATGATGAAATAGTGTCCCTCACACATCACTCAGATGCACACAAACTCTTTTGACATTGGAAACCCTTCAACAAAAGTCTTGTAACATGTAACTTTAGGAAGATAAAATATAGACATTATTGCATGTAATAGATGTTCAATGTGTCCTCTTTCAAAGCAAACCAGATTGCCTTTCCATATAAGTATATAAAACTGCTACTCATTGTGATTGTAGATTTTTCTTGACAATTGTTGATGACAATTCAAGAATGATCTGATTGTATCTGTTGAAAAAAAGAGTGATGTCTTTCAAGTTCTAAAACTCTTTTTTGCTTTAGTTCAAACTCAGTTTAATAAGCATGTCAAAAAGATAAGATTAAATAATGGCACAGAGTTCTTCAATAATGAATGTGGTACTTTATTTAAGTCTCTTGGTATTATTCAGGAAAGTAGTTGTCCTCACACTCCACATGCAAAATGAAATAGTGGAGAAAAAGCACATGAACATACTTGTGGTAGCAAGGGCACTAAGATTTCAAGGTACTACTCCTATCAGATTTTGGGAAGAGTGTGTAGTAGCTATTGTTATCTGATTAAAAGTAGGTGGTTTTGAAGGGAAAACTCCTTATGAAAAATTCAATGACCATAAGGCAAATCTTATCACCTCAGGACAATAGGATGTCTATGCTATGCAACTAGAATTGTTAAGCCTGATAAGTTCACCCCTAGATCTTAGGCATATGTCATGATATGATACTCAACAACTCAAACGGGGTATGTTATGTAAAATTTGTCTCAATAGAAATTTTTGGTGAAAAAAAATGTTGTTTTCAAGGAGGATGTGTTTCTTTTTCATCAGATGACCAACACACAACCACCTTTATTCTTAGGAAGTAACTGTCGTCCTGCGATTGATGATGAACTTGATAAGGCACCTATACTCAGGGAAGACAACTTGGTAAATATTAATGTTGATTCTCTAAGCATGATGTTCCTCACGTGGAAAATGAAGAGAAATAGGTTTACTGAGTTGATGATCTGTTGATTACACGAAATGACATTGGGTTATACACAAAGCACCTAGATTATTCTTTGTTTACTAAAAGGAACGGATCATCTTTGGTAATAAGCTTAGTATATGTTGATGATATGTTAATTACACGAAATGACATTGGGTTAATAGAAGAAACCAAGTGTGTGTTGCATAGTCATTTCAAAATTAAAGATCCAGAAAAGCTTAAATAGTTTTTGGGAATTGAGTCCCTTAGGTCCAACAAGGGATTTGTGATGAACCCAAGAAAATATGCTTTGGAGTTAATAGCTGAAACATGATTGGAAATGCTAAATCAAGTTTGACACCATAGGAATGCAACTTGAAGTTGACCACTGTAGAATTTGATCAATATATTCAGACTATTGATATTATGTATGAGGATGTTTCCAGATACGAAAGGCTTATAGGTAAGTTGTTTTACCTTACCAACACAAGGCCAAGCATAGCCTTTGTAGTACAGACATTAAGACAATTTACTCAACAACCAAAAATGTCACATTGGATTGCTGTTGTGAGAGTGAAAAGATACATTAAACTGGAACTAGGGAAGAGATTGTTGATAAGATCTGCTTAAAGACCTCACTTAATAGACTAGTGTTATACAGATTGGGATGCTTGTCCAAATACAAGAATATTTGTTACTTGTTTTGTATTGAAGTTTGGTGATTCACTCATCTTTTGGGAGTCCAAGAAACAAATTACAATTTCTAGGATATCTACGGTGACTTAGTACACGAGTTTGGCTAGTTTGATAGTTGAAGTAATATGGATTGTTCGCTTGTTTAGAGAAATGAATGTGAAATTGATTGAACCATCTTCTATCTTTTGTTATAGTAAGATTGCTATACAAATTGTTGTGAACCCAGTGTTTCATTAACGTACCAAACGCTTAGAGATTGACTATCATTTCATTCAATAGAAGATTCAGAAAGGACTCATCCAGACCACCTACATCAACACTAAAGACCAACAAGCTGATTTACCTACTAATGCTTTGGGAAGGACATAACATGAGTTCTTACTAGGCAAGCTTGGAGTGTTTTAACTTGTTCAGTACATCCATGTTGAGAGGGAGTATAGGAATTGGTTAATTGATTAGTTGATTATGTCAATTAGTTAGTTAAGGCAATTAGCTTTGTGATTAAGTTGGTTAGAAAGTTAGTTAACTTGTCAAGGAATTGTACATATACATGTAATGTAGCTGATGTATAGTTAATTGAGATGAATGAAAGTTTCAGCCTCGATCAAAATCTCTCTGTAAAAATCTTCAATATGTATATTACATATATATATATATAATTTATTTGACGTATATACATATACAATTTGCCTCTCCCCTTTCTCCTCCCTCTTACAATCTCGCTCACCTCTCTCCTCCCTCTTACAATCTCACTCGCTCTCTCCTCCCTCTCACAATCTCAATTGTCTCTCTCCTTCCTCTTCCACGTAATTTTTCCTTTGCGAAATATAGTGAAGGATGAGGCCGATCCATTACAAGAGCCCAATGATGAAAAGAAAAGAACGTCCTATCAAGCCCAAATTTTACCACGTGAAAACATACTGAAATGACAGCGTTCAAACAATATATTTGATTTTTCATTTTTATGTGGAAACTACAACATGGCCAGCTGTAAGCAACATTATGGAAAATAACTAAATTATCTGTTTGACCAGTCAAACCAAACATTGGGAGCACATAGTATGTTTACTTCAATTGTCAGTCCATTTTCTACTCAATTTTACTACTTCCTAGTTCCTCCGTCCCTATTTGTTAACGATAAAACCGATATTTTGAACTTTATATCTCTATATGTAATAGGTAAAGAAAAACTAAGACTAAATATCTAGATGGCACCTTAAACATAACTTAGCATGCATGTTCAACAAAGATAGCTACTCAAATTTAATAGAGGTATCTTATGAACATAAATGTCATACATAATAAATTACGTCTTAAAGTTGATTTTGAATATATAAATATTTATTTTACTCTTGTTTTCTTACTTTATTTATGAATTATCATCTAATATTTCAATAGTTCTTCCTCACATCTCCAATAATATTAGGCAAGAAAGATGTTTGGTATGATGAAGCTTAGGAGTACTACGATTTGTTGAGAAATCTCCCTAAGCTCAAAAATCAAATCAATTAAGATTATAGATATGTTTTGGATTTAGTTTTGTATAATTATTAAATTTCAAAATATAGACAGCATTTGATTTGATTAAATTGAAAAAAAATCGACAAATTATATATATAACTTTTATAATTATATATTGTAAAATTTTATATGTAATTTTAAATATTTTGTATAGCTTCGATCATCAAAACATGATTTGTTTCACTTATTTTATAGCTAATAATGAAATTTAGGTAATCAAGCTCATTTCTTAAAAGAAAGATATGAATCCAAATCAATTGATGTAAACAAAATATAACTATGAAAATTTTATTTTTTGAGTTAAGTTATACTTATTAAAAATATTTAAATTACCTAGACCATTCACTAATTAATCTATTTAATGCATGATAATCAAACATATTTCACGTATTTGGTCTCATTTATACAGGTGATTATACCACACAATTTTGTCAAATATAAATATTTATATGATCACTAATTAGGTTTGAATGACATTAATCTTAGAATGTGAAGAGAGTATATAGCCTAAAAACAACTAAAAAATATGTAGTAAACATAAAGAACCGAAACCACAAGTGACCAATCAAAACCTATTATTATGAAATTTAGAAATCTCCTTTAAGAAGAAATATGTAGGCTAGTTTTCAATCAAACTATTATGAGTCATTTTGTGAAGTATATTAGAAGAAGTAACACGTGTATTAACTTTGTATATTAATAGTATCTTATTTGATATGCATTTTTAATTTATAAACATTAATTATATATTTAATTGAGTATTGAGGAGTGTAATGCTAATATAGAAAATCAACAATATTGAAAATGCAGGGGAATTTAATGCATGTATTAGTATAGTTAAAGACCAATTGCCTCCTACAATTCTTTTTATCTTTTTCACCATATTTATGGAGGCTATTTTCAAAATAAATATATATTTTTAAAAAGAAATACGTAATACATGTTTAATACACTAAATTAAATAATATATAATAAAAACGTATATATAAATAATATAAATTATTTAATATTATTCTTATACACCATACTAAATGATATAACCCGAAAGAAATTAAAAGAATGATGTGAGTAAAGATGGAGTGGATAGTGATAGTGTTTGTGGGTGCAGACTAGACAGAGTGACAGTGGAGAGGAATAATGGAGCATGGTATAGTGGCAATTAGGAGGAGGCCTCACAAAGGGGTCATTTTGTGCTAGCTGGATACCCTCTTCCTCTTAGTTGGCATTCATTTTTACTCATACCTTTTTCAAAGTTGCATCTTTTATTTTAATACAGAAAAAATATTTTTTAAGTTAATGTAAATTATTAGTTTCGTTTTTGAATTATTAATAATTTTAATAATATGTTTTTATTTAATTAACTAAATTTACATCTGATTTGTCATATGACATAGCAAGCGATTTCAAACTGTTATAGAAGCATAAAAACTTTTACAAATAAAAAGCTGAAAGAAGTGTTTTAAAATACTTGTAAACTTGACGAGAATTTAGGGATGTATTTCAATTATGTTACAAGATTAAAAGTGTAATTAAATTCAGTTAATAAAAAAAAATATTACCAATAATTTAAAGACATGATTAAGAAAACGAATGATTCAAGTTCAAGTACTGGCAAGAGAGATTGGAAGAACGAATCGATGATCTCATGCTTCCCCAATATCTTAACATTCTACAGATCAGATGAAACTAATAATTTTCTTTAAATCTAGAACTGTTTTTAATATTTCTCTAAAAATAAATTGAATAATTAACATCTCATTTGAGTCAGTGTATAAACTCGCTTGCATTATCATAATAGTATAATGGATATCGTCCGACTTTTATATTTTTAATCGGAGATTTTGGATTCGGAGCGAAGGTATTCAGGAGGATAGAGCTGTCAAAGCTCGTGCTAGCAAGAAATGATGGTCACGTCGTGGACAGGTGTGGGAATATTAAAACGAATTTCTACTCAAAAAAATAAGAGTGTATTTATTTTTATATTTTAATAAAATAAAACTAAAATTACGGTCATCACGTGCAGCTGACGAGACCTTTGCCCAGTACTGGTCACGTGCCTTACAGAAGCACTTCTCCCTCAACACTCATCTCTATGCTGTTTTTTAGAGTTTCATTTGATTTTATCAACTAGGCGTTTTGGATATGTAATTATATACTGTAATATGAAATTATCATTTGATATGTGATATTACATTGATTTCATTTAGTGTTGTTATATTATGAGATCAAATTTTAAATTCTTAAAAATTTTATGATTTGAGAATTTTGAATGATGATTTGAGATTTTTTAAATATAAAAATTGATTTGCAAGTCTCAACTTATTTTTATAAGAATAACCCATATGTATACTTACTAATAATTAATTTCATGTGTAAATAAAATTTATAATTTATATCATTAGTTTTTTAGCTATTTTTATCTCATATAATAATTATTTTCACTAACATAGAATTTATTACTACTTCAAATCAATTTCTTCTTTACGATTTATATTCACTAAGTTCATTATTTTTTTTTTTACAAAATTTATTTACAAATCAAATTGACCAACAAATGACTCAAAGTAGCAGTGTTGATTTGCCTTCTTAGTCATACATATGAGCGAGAAATACAAATTCAGCGTAAAAAGATTGATCACATTATGTGGAGGACTATATTAATTAAAATAATACACCACAACTTATATATGTTTAATTTTATTTTTATTGAATTAAAAGTTGATCAATAAATATTGTATTTTTTAGGAATTTCTTTATGATAAGAGCATTATGAGATTTTATTAACTTTCGCTTATTAGGTAAAATTGTATAAATAATTGGAACATTTTTATATAGTTTTACAACTTATGAAATTTTTATGTTTATGAGAAAACATACTAACATAAAAAGTCTAAATAACATTTTCAAACAAAACTTTAATTTCGTCTCATGATTACATATCATGATTTCATATTGCATGGCCAAATAGACCATAAGATTAATATATTTATATTTTTTATTTACATTTGAATATAAAGATAATATTTTTATATTTAAAACTACAAAGTTATTAAGATGATTTATTTTTTATATTTAAGTACCCATAATTTATTTATTTTAACATTAAACATAACAAAATACATTAATTCAAATAAAGAATAGTTATATATTAGAAAAAACATGAATTTAATATGATATAATTATTATTGGGAAAAGCCTCTGATATACCTTGAACTTTGTTATTTAGAGTCGATATACCCCTTGTTATGAAAGTAATTCATATATACTTCTACTTATAAACAAATGACTCACATATATCATTTTCCTCTAATGGATATGAAAAAAAAAATTAATCTAATTTTTTATTATCTTTTTCTAAAAAATATAATCCCATATGAGTAAATTTTATCCTTATCAAACATATTTTTTTTGACTTTTTTTTAATTTCAATGACTAATTTAGAATTATTATTTTGATAATCAAATTTATTTATGTTTCACTAATATTCTTGTAAAATTTATTGTAGATGACTAAATTTTTTTATTCGAATACAAAAATCAAATTACAATATAATTTTTTTTCTTTAAACTAAGGAATGAAAAAACAAAAAAGAATAAGAACTCAAATAATTATAATAAAAGAAGTCAAAAAATAATTTATCTATGAAAAAAATTAAAATATACCTTGAACTTTGATAGAAGAATCATATATACCCCTAAATAATTTTTTAAAAAATTAAAAGTAAAAAATATAAATTTAAAACTTTTTAACTTCCGCTAAATGAAGGGTATATGTGATCTCATTTTGTAACGGTACGGATATATGTGAGCTGTTTGTATAACGGTAAGGACATATATGAGTCACTTTTATAATGAGGGATATATCAGCTCCAAATGATATATATATTTATGTTTGCTATTGATGATTATAGAGTACTTATGGATCAATTCAATCTGATTTATATTTTATTGATTTGTTTTCTCGTTTATCGGTTGTAAACATGTTAAATCAATAAGATAATTGCGATCAAATTTTGGTGAATCGGCTTACGATCCTTAACTATTCAATTTTTTGTTTAATCAATAAAAAATGTTACTTTAATTTTTTTTCCCCTTTCTCTTGTTTCCACTAGTTGATATATATAGCTTTCACAGGGTATTTATTGCTAAAACAAACATTTTGAACTAATAAATACAAGGATAAGAAATAGATGGATTATTTATGATACTAGATAAAACTACTAAAAAGACGTATTGTGAATGACTTGTGTAAACTTGTACTTTTAAGACACAAATTCATTTACTTCTTTCCAGCTATCTTTTTAGTGTCAATAGTGCTTATTAATTTCAAATCAAAGTAGAAATCTGAAAAAGCCCAGGAAATATTTTTTTGCCATTTAAATAATGAGAAAATATAAAAAAGAATAGCAAAAATAATAGATATAATAAGCTCTTTAGTTATAGTTTTCGTAAATGTACCCTATAGCTATAGTTTCATTTGCAATGAAGGTTGTCGTTTATGCATTTCACTTGCCCGTTTGTATATTTTTCTTGCAAATATAAGTATATACAAATGGAGGCTGCATTTATATTTCACTTGTGAATATATAGATAGGGTAAATATATATAAATTTTGCATTTATACATTAGAAAATTTTCAGATTTTGTTCGTATATTTCACTTGCTAATATAATAAAGTAATTTATCATGTGATTTTTTCATAAATCATAAATAAATAGTTAGTGTAAGCATATACAATTTTGAATTTATACAATCAAAAATCAAATTATACATATTTTAAATTTATACAATTAGGAAACAAAATAATAAAATTTAACCACAAATTAAAAAAAAAAAAACTGCAACTATATTACATAATATAGTTTAGAAGTTCTCTATTTAGTGTATTTTTTTCTGTACTTAAATGATCTTATCAGGATACCAATTTAATCATTAACTAAAACTTAAAAGTTGAAATCGAATTGATAGTTCAATAGTTAATAACTCGTTACAAAAATTAATTCAATAACTCAATATTAATAACATTTTTTTAATTTAATTTATTGGTAATTTGCATACCATTATGGTAGAAATTATTTGTAGTGGTACGGTGCAAGCGACTTATAATGGTGGTAATGATACTTGCGGTGAAGGAGATGATTAATGTTATATTAATTGACTTGATAGTGATCGTTGATAGTGATGATGATAATTAGAACGGTAAAGTTAATTGATGCAATTAATAGTTAAAGATGTTGGTGGTGGTGCTGGCTAAAAGATGTGTGGTAATTTATGGTGATGTTTAATAGTAGTTGCCGGTGATGCTAGTTGTGATGATAAAGGTAATTAGTAGTAAAAATTGATCGTATTAATGATAGGGATTTATAATAATGATGGAGGTGCGAATAATTTGGAGCTCACATTGAAGCTCTGACTAAATTCGGATCGTATTCTGCAGAGCCCGTTTGAAGATGACGCTCCCAATAAGATTTTCTCCATATTCAGAACACAAACTTAAGAACTTTGGTTAAGGACAAAACACTCCTACCAATACACCATCATAATGTCAATAGATAATTATAATGAAGAATACAATATGTATGGTAGTGACTTACCATTGTGGTTGCATTATCTAAAAATGTTTTGTTTGTAGTTTAATTATAAAATCAAATGACATCTGTGAGACAGTTTCAAGCTAGATGTGGGTGTTTGAATAAATGGACTTACATTATTTAATATTTATTCCTCTTGCTCAACTCACACATGATTCAATACTCTCCTTTCAAGTAATTCGGATCACCCAAAGATCTCTAAAATCTCGTCTACAATATTTAAACATGTAAGTTTGGATTATACAAAAATAAGGGTGGATCTAATAACACTAAAAGGAGTGTCGTGAGACACGACTTCATCAAAAGAAAAATTATTAAATACATATATATATATATATAATTAAAAGATAGCAGAAGAACTATTACAATAATGTTGTGATAAGTTAATTTGATACAAAAGTATATGCCGTGCGGTTGGTAAGTGAAGCTTACCATTCGAGGGCCCTGAGTTTGAATCCAGACAAACTTATATTTTTTATTTATTTTTTCCTTTGTTTTTTCTTTTCTTTTTTTGCCTTTTATTTCTTCTTCTTCTTCTTTATTTTTTTCCTATTGTTTTTCTTTTCTTCTTTTTCCTTTTATGTATACTGAGATTATATTTTTTTAACAAAATTATCCAGAAATAGTTAATTTTTTGGAAAAGATGTAATCCCCCTTATACGAAAGGGGACACCGCTTGTAAAAAATTTCTACGTACACCATTATATACAAAGAACCATCTCTACATTTAAATACATTCGATCATTCATGAATTAACATGTAATAAATGCAATATAATAAATAAATTTGTTCCACTCACATAACCAACACAAAAAGAAAAATTAAACATGTATCATGCATGGTATTGAGGGGTGGATCCACACATACTCTATCAGGTGCTCGAGCACCCATTTTCCTTTGACAAATACATTACATATGTATATAAAAAATATTGAGAATTGATATGATGTTTTCGTGAGCACCCATTAACCAAAATGGATGATCGGTACTTTGGTTCTTAAGCTAAAGTTAAAGTATGCGTGAATACCCTTGAGTGCGAGGGTTTGAATCCTTGTACAGTCAATTTTTTTAAAAATATTCATCTACAAGATTATTAATATGTTTGAAGAAATGTCTCTTTGTGTGGGAAAATGGTCGAACTATGGGTGGTGATTGGCTGTGTTGTTTGAAGATATAGGTTTGCATTGTAGTTTGGAGGCTGAACCCATTAGTGACCATCTAAAGATGACATCAATTTTCACTAAGACATTTTAACTAGGCTTTGTTTATTTTAGACAATTTATGTCGATGGGTTCAACCTAGTTTGGAGGAAGGTATTGAAGGATGTAACGACTGGATTCCTTCGTTATAGAAAAGTCAATGGAAAAAATTTTAGGGGTCAAAAAACTCTTTGATAGTATTTGAATTTTTCCCAACCTAATCCAAATCTGGACAAAATCGGAGTCTTTAAGGTGTGGAAAATCTGATAACAATCGGGTGAATCGTTTATGATTTTGATTTCTTGAGTAGTTAGATAACTCGTTAAGTAATTCGTACGAACTTTAGAAATAGAATTTGGGTGAGTAGAACTCCCGTAATCGAACTTAAAGTACAGGGTTTTTTTTATAGAGCATCGTGGGTTAGAAGTGTGTTGTGAAATGAGGATTTTGGAATTTTTTAAAAAGTTCTCTGTTTCGTTTTGGCCATTTTGGCGCTAGGTTAGGCCTCTCTAGCAGGGCCTCTACAATGGGAAAGAGGAACTGTGGCGGGTACGACGAGACTTAATATCGTAGGTGAAAGACGAATGACTCATTGGTTCGAGAATGCCTCAATGGCGGGGATTTGGGTCGCTTTGGCGTCGCCACTACAACAGATGAGGGTCGTTGTGGCGGTCTAGGCGCGACTTAATATCGTTAATAAATTTCTAAACGATCTTATTTGACATTTTTTGACTTTTTGAGCTAAGTGACGAATCCCAGACGACTCCTACTCATTTTCACCATCCTTGAGGCTAAATGTAAGTTTTTCACTCCCCAAATCCGTTTTTTGATCCGTAGAATGCAATAGAATAGATTAATGATGATGGTGAATGGTTTTGATATAGATTCTACGGTAGATGAATAACCCTAAATTGGCTGATTGACATCATGGGTTTGACCTAGGGTTCATAAAATTCTTATAGTTTTGGGTAATTAACGATTGTTTGTTGATTCCCGTCTTATTTTGCTTGTTTGTAGACCAAGAACAAGCGAAACGAATTCGAAAATGAAATGATCAAGTTTCTAGGGTTTAAAGCATGTTTCGAGGTAGGTTATAGTTGTAATTCTATGATTCTGTGATGTATTCTTGTTATTACTTCATTATGATGCAGGTATGTGTACGGATGGTGCATTGTTGATTCACACTTGTTGTAAATGACCATGACTCACTTGAATGTATGACTTGGAAGTATACTTGTATTTGTGATTGTGGTGTGATGGATTGGATTGCCACGTTTCGGCATAACTACATGAGATCGGATTGTCACGTTCAAGCATAAAATGTAATCGAATTGTCACGTTTCGATATAAAAATGGATCGAATTGCCACATTCTGGCATAACTTTGGGATTGGGTACCTCTTTCCGATGCACTAATAGTTTGGTTTTGGGTTCCATGAGAGGACCAACTATTTGTGATAAATGTAAAATTTTGAAGCATATAATATTCAATATTATACATGTTCGATATATTACATGATTATATTGTTGTAATTAACTTGTTCATGTTGCACTTAGATTGATAGCCATGTGATCATACTAATACTGATAATGCACTTGCTCTTATTTTTGTTGAGTACAGGACATTTTTCGATAACTATTGGCGTACCTCGCTTAGAAGATCTGTGATCATTACTTCCAAATTCAAGGTGAGCTAGCATCTTTCGGGCTGCCATGGAATTTCCTTTAGTCTACATCCACCATTTTTGATTTTCGGACTTAGACATTACTCTAGCTTGTTGTTTAGCTCATTAGATTGGGGTTGCATCCATTCTTGTTTTAAACTTTATTATCATTTAATAGTTTTGGTACATTGACTTTCAGGTTCTAGATTGTTTACTTCCGTATTTGTTTAATTAGTTTTTTAGAATCCTTGTTGAAGTTTATAAAAATTTCTTAATTAATTTATTTAACTTGCTTCTGTAACTTAAATGCATTAGTTATTAATTTAGTTGCTTGAGTTTTAATTGTAATAGTGATTCTCCCACCAGAAGGTTAGTGTGGGCGTCAATTACGACAATTTAAACCGTAACAAAAGAACCATCAATAGAGAAAGATGTGAAAGATATGAGTGAAACTTCTCTAAGTCAAGTCATGTTGTAAAATAAATCATCCTTGTAATGTGCAAGATGGGGTCGGTGATATATCTACAGAACTTGGAGACGTGGCAGCCACAATAAGTAAGATAGCTTGTACTTGATTAGATGTGACAATGTTATAGGAAGAAATTATGACTATTGAAGGGAAAGGGCAGCTTAATGCCATTAAAAATGAGATATCTATCTTAGACCCTCAAATTTGAAAGATTCAATTTTTTTAGTAATAATAAAATTATTATAAACCTTTATCAATAAAAAAAATTGTTATATCTTTTAATTTATTTTGATATATTAAAAAAAAATTCTTTTTTATTAATTTTTAAATTTAACTTTCACATAATATGTCTGATACCATAAGATTAAAAAAATATTTTGATATATATATATATATATATATATATATATATATATATATATATATATATAAAAATAAAGTTTTTCGTTAAACGAAAAAAATAACTTTACATGTTGTAAATAAAAAATAAAAAATAATAAAAAAGTTAGACCTCCAATTTATTTTTGATTTTATGCCACTAATGGAAGATAATGAGGAAGAGTTCTTAGCTGATGCTTTTGATCATTTGGTGTAAAATGATTCTTAAGTTAAGATATTCATGATGAAAAATTAAAATCTCCGTAATTGTTATTGGAACGATCCAATCTGCAACATAAGTAAATAGAATACACATGTATCGAAACTCGAAAGAACATCTTCTATTATTCATCACTGCGCAAACGGGATTATACTTTTATTTGCTTAAATTCAAATTTTGCATGTCTAAGCGAGTGCTGTTTTACCGGTTGACCATTTATTAGTTTCTTTGTTTAATGACTTTATTAGTTCAAGTAATATACCTTATTGAACTATCAAAAAATATTCAGAATTATATTATTAGATTTGGGGTGGGTGTGGCGAATCATAAGAAAGCATCATAATTTCGTGGGACAGAGCATAAGAAATATTTTCTTAAAAAGTCTTTCTAACTTACCAATTATATATGGAAAAATAAGCCAAAAGAAAAAACTCATTTTTAAGAAAAATATTTTCTTTTTCATTGAACACTTATAATATATTTATAATAAAGTTTTAATACACGAGAAAAATTTATAAAAATCACACTTTAATATATTCTTATACATTGTGTCACTTTTTTTTTCCCAAACAAGCATAGAATATTATAAGAAAAAACTGTTTAAATATACATGCTATTTTATCATAATCTCTAAGATTACCCATCATTTAAAAAGAAATATTCAAAAATCTCTCCTTGGATACATCATTCTCCTTTCGCTGATACATCTCAATTCCGTTGTCGAATATATCCCTCCCTTCTGGGATACATTCCTCACCTATGTATCAAGGTGTGTGTTGATGTATATGAATGTCCTATCCTTTCTAATACATCCCTTCTCTCTTGGTTACACCTCTCACATATATATTCAGAAATCCCTTCTCTCTTGGTTACATCTCTCACATATATATTCAGAAGTCCAGTGATGTATCCGTTAGTCTAGTGATATTTCAAAATTTCTAAAAGGGATTTTTGTAATTTGAAAAAGAGTACAGGAAAATAATGTAACTAGCTCTTAACTCCAAATAAGAAGTACTTCTTTTGTCCCGTTTAATATAGCACACTTTCTTTTTTAATCTGTCTCGAAATATAATGTAAAAAAAAATTAACTTCAAAGTTTTGCTTTTACCTACAATGAAATGAGGTATAGACACAAATACAACGAGATAGAAGGAGACAACTGATTAGCAGAAACAATTTTGTCTGAAGCTGCCTATACTTATCAGTCTGCCTTTTTTTAAAAAAAAATAGATACATGTTAAACAGGAGCGACGAAATAGGGTACCCGGTGAAACTTTCTGTTGCATTTCCGGTCTGAGGTTACCATGGGCCTGATAGTCCATGACTAATACGGTACCTGGCACAAACAAGAATTTTCCCAATTTTGAGCAAGACATATGGACTAGTCAGGCGCAAACAGTAGAAACTAGAAAATCCATATAACATTCTCTTTTTTTTTTTGGAAAATCAATATCAAAAAACACTAGAAGAATAGAACAGATCCAAATGTTTGGGCACTTAGGTGCTGTACAAACTATAATAGATGGTTTGTTCCAAGTGACATTCAAAACCAAATGGTATGTACAGAGCGGAAGAGAATTAAAATCAAAGTATAGCAAACAAATATATTTGCAGAAATTAGTAGGAATCCTTTAGGCGTCTAGTCCTCTCAAACAAGTACCAACAATGTTGTTGACAGTTTAACACAGATATCAGCAAGAAGAGAAACCCTGGCATCTTGTACCAGCAAAAGACTAACCACTGTTCTGCAAAATGACAAGAAAGGATTTGTGTCAAACTTTCAGACCATGCATCTCAATTTGACACTCTTAGAATGCAATAACCTGAAGTTCCTCTCAGCAAAACGAAATGTTCTCATTTTTTCCTTTCTCTCAAAGATACTGATTTCCTAATTTCTTATCAGTTTCCAAATAAATCACATTTAGACAGCCTTTTCTTAAAAACACTTTCAGAGCACGTTAGAAAGAACCATAAACTGACAAGTATTTACACAACCTACTCTTAGTCCTGCAATCACAATTGGGACTCTCCATAACCCTCAGTTCCACACAAGAATCCAACATCACTTCTCGGCCTGTCATTAAAGTACATGAATAACCAGTTCGAAGTTGGCGCAGAGGGTGATATATTTAAGGTCAAGTTTGTGTTTGTGCATGATGGTAAGATCTGGTTATGATTAAGGACAAAATATAATCAAGCTTGGCAGGTTAAGGTGGTTTATTATGGAAAAATTGGGTACCACTACAATGTTGGTTTTGCTCTTTTTACTTCTGGGAAAAGTAATCTAATAAGGTGAAAATTTTACGTCACCAAACATAGAGGGGGAGGGGGGAGTTCGGAAAACTTGACACAGTTAAAATTAAAAAATTCACATAAAGAAGATATGGAGTAGAAGTGGTTTACGATTGCACTAAGTGTGGGCAAGCATGTCACAGAACAAATACAGGCAAGCTTGATGCTATGATGGCAAGCATCGGTTTTTTTTTTGGTTGAATATATAGGCAGCCTCCTAATTGCCAATTTTATTTTTTCATTTTGACAGCTAAATGAAAAACTTCTCAGCGATGTGTTTTTCTCTGTAAAAAGAGCAAGACCAGTAAGAAAAACACATCACTGAGAAACAAACGCCAAAAAGAAAAAGAGAAACAATGACGAAAATCGATAGATTCTCTTATCATGGGCACTCAACAAGCATTGTGTCGCCACTGTAGTCCCTCACTAGGAAAGTGCTTTAATGGCCATGTCCACTGGTTCATTCCCTCACAACACCACCTCTATCACAGCTTACAATTGTCCTCCGTCGATGACTATAGACGCCCATTAGGTCCTTGGGCCTAGATAATCTATCTTTTGCCTCTGAAATTGTTCTAAAATTTTGAGAATTTCATGGGTTACTGGAGAAAGAACTTGCATGGGTTTCTTATGGACATGAACTTAAATGGTGAAGGTGTGGGCTTTCATTCGGTTTCAGTTTGGGCTTGGGCTTGGGCTTTGCGGTGGTGCCAATGCCGCAAAGTGGAGGAGGAGCTGGGTGGGACAGTAATAGAGGTAGTTTACATGGCGGTGGATGTGGCATAGTGACGGTGGATTGGAGGCCATTTGCAGCGGCTACAGCGGTCGAGATACAGTGGAAAATTAGTAGATTGAAGAAAAAATTTGAAAAATGCCTTGTCAAAAAAATAAATAAATTGAAAAATGAATTTGCACACTCTCATAAGTGGTGTCACACTGTACCAAGTAAGAAATTTGTCTTCACTTCAAGTGCTCAGTAGGTACTTTACTTGGCTTAAGTGTAAAAATGGAGAGCAAAAAAAACAAGTTTAAGGGGTCACCTATGTATTCAGCTTTTTTTTGGGTATGCATCCAAAGTTCTTTGTTCATCCTACATGAACAAATAAATAAGTGTGATTAGAAACTGAATAAGCTACAAGGAGAAATATGCCAATTTGAATAATCTAAGAGCAATCGAGCCTCAAGAGTGCCATAACATGCTGAGTTGCTGACATTCATGTAACTGTAAAAATTACAAAAGAAACACAAGTGCCAAGAACAATTGAAGTCCATTGGAGCTATGTTTCTTGGACCCTTCAAAATCCTTGACACATCCATGATCGATTTGGTTGTGGGTGTAGCCATGTAGGTGTGGGATCCACATCAAATTCAATCAACTTAACTTGAGTGTTTTGACTGCATTTATAATCAAGAAGTATAGATCGATCTGGTATTTAGTTTATTTTTTGGGTTTATATTCATATATATAGCTATATAAAATAAGATAAAATTTTGGTATTACAGGAGATATCTTATAAATAAGATAATAGATATCTCGGATCCGTACCCTGAATCCTAAAATTTATATGATAAAAAATCCAACCTTCAGATCCACACTTGTATCGCATACCCATACCCGGCTCCGAGCAAGTGTTTGAGAAGAGCCTAAATGCAACCTATGTGGCATTGTTCCCCAAGAAGGTGGGAGTTGTGGAACTGAGAGATTTCAGACCTATAAGTTTGATAGGTGGAATATACAAGATCATTTGCTAAGATACTAGCACAAAGGTTAAAGAAAGTGATCAGTGAGCTTGTTATTAAACACCAGATGGCCTTCATAAAAGGTAGGCAGATTATTGATGCAGCACTTATAGCAAGTGAGTGTGTGGACATCAGAGTTAAAGGAGATGATCCAGGAATTATGAGCAAGCTGGACATAGAGAAGGCTTACGATCATGTCAATTGGGATTCCTTATCAGGATTCTAAAACAAATGGGTTTTGGGGAGAAATAGCTGAATTGGATCGATTATTGCATAAAAACTGTTAGGTTTTCCAATTAGTGAATGGAGAACCTGCTGGTTTTTTCCCATCCGAAAGGGGTTTAAGGCAGGGAGACCCACTCTCTCCTTTCTTTTCATCCAAGCGATGGAGGGCTACAATAGTATGATGAGAGTAGCTACCCAAAACAATTGGTTAAAAGGCTTCAAGGTCCGCAACTCTTGAGGAAGGGAAATGCAGATTTGTCATCTGATTTATGCAGATGACACAATTACTTCCAGTGAAGCCAAGGCTGAACAGGTTGCCTTTATAAGAGTGACTCTGGTGGTTTTTGAAGCAGTCTCGGGTTTATCTATAAATTGGAGGAAAAGCAGCATCTTTCCAATTAAAGAAGTTCCTCAACTTCAGAGCCTGGCAAGGATATTGGGTGTAAAGTAGAACAGCTTCCCACTACTTACTTGGGCATGCCATTGGGGCACAATCACAAGGAGCTAGAAATTTGGGGCGGCATAATTGAAAAGACAGAGAAGAAATTGGCCAATTGGAAAGCTCAGTATATCTCTTTGGGAGGGAGAGTCACTTCAGTAAACTCTGTGTTGGACTCTCTTCCAACTTATGTTATGTCTTTATTCCCTATGCCTGCCAAAGTGGAAGAAAGACTTGACAAACTGAGAACAGATTTCTTGTGGAAGGCAATAAAGAAGGGAAGGGTTTGCATATAGTCAAGTAGCAGACTGCACAGTTACATAAACAATCTTGCACAGTTACATAAGCAATCTGGTGGACTTAGAATCAGAAACTTGGGGTTGCAGAAAAGATGTCTCTTGTCAAAATGGCAATGGAGGTTCAACACTAAGGAAGAAGCACTATGGAGGGAGGTGATAGTCAACAAGTACGGGTTGAATGGAAATTGGGTCTCCAACTCTGTGAATAGCAGTTATGGGGTGTCAGTTTGGAGAACAATAAGAAATTTGTGGACGATCTAAGTAGAAACATAGTCTACACGGTGGGAAACGGGACGAGAATCCTATTCTGGAAAGAGAATTAGAATGGAAATGAGACACTGATAATATTATTTCCTGACCTATTCTCCTTGTGTACAAATCCGGACGAAACAGTGGCTGGGGTTTGGTCTATTTATGGATGGAATATTGTGTTTAGAAGGCATTTAAATGACTTACATGTTCTCAATGGGTTATCGGCAGAAAAAGATTCTATCATATGGAAACACTCAAGAGATGGTAGCCTTTCTGTTAACAAGCTATATATTAAGGAGGTGAAGGAGCATCCAGGTGGTAAGCTTGGCCCCTGGAAGCAGATTTGGAGGAACAAGGTGCCAACCAAGGTAAAGTGTTTCTCTTGGTTGGTTGCCAGAAGAGCATGCTCCACACATGAGAAATTGAAAAGGAGGGGTTTCTATGTTGCCTCTTAGTGCTCTCTCTGTAATGAGACTGAGGAAACCAACAACCATTTGTTCCTCCATTGCGAAGTGACAACACAATTGTGGTACATTTTTTTGGGACTAGCACATACAAAATGGTTTATGCCTGAGCATACAACAGATCTACTTAGTTGTTGGATCAACAGAGGGGGGAGAAAATCTAAGAAAAAGTGGAGTATAATAACATCATGCATTTGGCGGTGTATTTGGAAAGAAAGAAATAGCAGATGTTATGATAGCAAAGCTAATCCAATAGAGAAAGTAAAATGGAACTCTGCTTGACTACTTTTTATTTTTAGTGTAAAGAGGAAGGAATAGAAGAAGCTGCACAAATTTTGGATTTTATAGGCACTTTGTAATCTATTAGCATCACCTTTGTTTTTTCTCCTGTGGGAAACTAATTATTGAAGGTCTCCAACATATCCTTGATGCTGATGTATACAACATTATCTTTATCAATTTTTTTTTTAGATAAACTCAGAAGAGACTTCCTTTGGAAAAAAGGCAAAGAAGTAAAGGGCTCCATCATTGTATTCAAAAGGAAGTTTCTTCTGAGTTTATCGAATCTTTTTTTTTCTGATAAAGATAATATTGTATTCATCAGCATTAAGGATATGTTGGAGACCTCCAAAAATTAGTTTCCAACAAGAGAAAAAAACAAAAGGCTAATAAATTACAAAGTGCCTATAAAATCTAAAATTTGTGCAGCTTCTTTTATCCCTTCCTCTTTGCACCAAAAATAAGAAGTAGTCAAGCAGTTCTATTTGACTTTCTATTGAATTAGCTTTGTTATCATAGCATATGTTATTTCATTCTTTCCAAATACACCACCAGATGCTTGATGGCATTATACTCCACCACTTTTTCTTAGATTTTCTTCCCCCTCTGTTGATCCAGCAACCAAGTAGTTTTGTTGTATGCTCAGGCATTCTGTATGTGTAAAACAAAAAAAAAGGTTCCACAATTGTGTTGTGACTTTGCAACGGAGGAACAAATGGTTGTTGGTTTCCTAGTCTCATTACAGAGAGAGCACCAAGAGGGAATATAGAAACCCCTCCTTTTCTATTTCTCATTGAAGAATACTACTTACCAATTGTCAAAAAAAAACTGACTCGTTCTTAATGGTTTTTCTCTCCATTTTAATTTCATGACATGAATAAAAAGTCAAAATACCGAGATAGCACCTTGAACTTGACAAAAACTTTCTTTTAGATGAGAGCGACCAACGGAACACCTGAAGTACGTGCAAATTGTGCCTATTGAACACAACAATGAGGGGTTGTTTGGTATATAGGATAACGAGAGTTAATCCCGGTATAAATTTTGAGTAACATTTAATTCCTTGTTTAGTTACGAAGTTTAGGATAACTTATCTCAAGGTTAATAATTAGTATGGGGATAAAGTTATCCCAATCTTTGGCTGGAATTGTAATTTCGAGATAAAATGACAAAGATATCTCTTTAAATACTTTTTATATATCACTTTTCACATTCATGTATATTCACATTATTTTTAATACCATGTACAATATGACATTCACAACCTTCACCACTTCTTATTGTTATGATAATTCTTTATATTTGTCTATTAGATAATTACATTGTACAAATATAATTTTTGTTTATGAATTTATTTGCCTAGTTCTAATGGTTACTTATATTTTGATTTCCCTACAGTTGAATTACATATATTTAATTGTATATTATTTTAGTCACTTGAAAGCTTGTATTTTGTACATCAATTAAAATGGAGTTAATTTTAATATGTTACTATTTAAGAGATATGCTCTCAAATGAAGCAATACAAATAATAAATACTCATTTACTTTAACTAACATAAGATGGAAGTTCTATTTAGCCTAAATAAGAAGAAAGATTTTATTTTAAAATACATTTTATACCATCATGAGAATGCACACACAAAAATATTTAAGTGAAATAAGATGAAAGTATTATTTTTAAGAATGAATAAGTAAAACTTGCAAAGAAATGTAAAAAACTAACAAAGTGAAGGTTATTTTTGTAAACAAACAACTTCTTCTTAAAATTTATGCAATGCACACTATTTTGAATATAACCAAACCATCAATAAGAAATAATCTCAGAATGAACAATCCCAACATAACTAATCCATCATTACTAATCACAGTATAACTTATCCCATCATAATTAATTTAATCATAACTTCAAACCAAATGACCCCTAACAGTCACCAAATGTGGGTGACATTGCCTTGTGCTTTTTTGAAAATGAGTTGGACACCGAGATACCACCAGCGATCGAAAATCATTGGACACTTCGGAAACTAAACTCTATACCAGATACTACAATACTTCCTTTTTGTTGAAGATACCACCCAAAAATAGTGAACTTACAACAACTAATCTGGCTTGATGCCTATCAATTGTAAATTGTCTAGCTAGACTCCACCAGAGATAGCAAAGCTTCAAAACTTAAAAACCTTTTCCGGCAAGTCAATATATTTTCTAGGTTTATTATGCCGAAGCTGGGTAATCCAGTTGAAGCCTATCGATTTCTGGCATAACAAGCTCTTTGGTTAAGTACCGGCCATTTACATAGGTTAAGAATGTCTTTGAAGAAAAGTTCAGGTATTTCCTTTATGTGTTTGTGATAAAATTGTAAGTATGTCATGTTTGCTCCTTAGTTGCATGTCAGGGTCTGATTTTCTGAAATTAATGTGTGAAAGATATACTCACAAGTTATGCTAAGAAACATTATGTTGGGATAAGTTATGCTAGGATTAGTTATGCTAGGATTATCTCTTATCCTGTCTCGTTTGTTATATTCAAAATGATATGCATCGCATATTTTCTAAGAACAAATTATTTGTTTATAGAAATACCCAGTTTTTTATATTTTCTTTGCAAGCTTTGGTAATTTATTCCTAAAAATAAAAATTTCATCTTATTTGACTTAATATTTTTGTGTGTTTATTTCCATGATTGTGCCGTATGTGTTCAAAAATAAAGTTCTCATCTTATTTTATTTATGAAATAAAAACTTCCATATTATTTAGCTTAAAAATAAAACTTTCATTTTATTATTTATGTCACTTCACTTAAACACATATCACTCTTAAACTGTAAAATATTAAAGTTAAACTTCATTTTAATTGATATATAAAATACAAAATTTCAAGTGACTAAAGGAATAATTAATTAAAAACATGTAATCTAGCAGTAGAGAAATCAAAATATGAATAAAGATAAAAATTGGTTAAATGAATACAGCATATAATATATTCATAAGTAAGAATTATATTTATAAAGTGTGAATTTTTAATGGAAAAATATGAAGAATCGTCATAAAGATAATGAGTAGTGAAGATTGTGAATGTTATTATGCATCATATCAAAAATGATGTGAATATACATGAATATGAAAACTAAAGAGTGATATACAAATAGGGTTTAAGGGGATACTTTTATCATTTTACCTAGTTTATCTCGGGATAAGTCATCTGATATTACTATTCCACCCAAAGATAGGGATAACTTATCCTAGTACTAATTACTAATCCTGGAATGGAGCTATGCCAAACTTTGAAACCAAATAAGGGATTATCAAGAGTACTCAACAATTATCAACAATTATCCCAGTATTAAGTTCCCTTATACATATCACCAAACGACCCCTTAGTAGTTTATCCATAAGATAGTTCATATAAAAACTAAGTGTTCTAGTAAATATCTAAATATATATAGAACATAAGCAAAACAAATACCTAATCAACATATACTTCTTCGCCATAGATTTCGTCAAAGCACCCACGATACATTTGACCAAATCAAATGTGTCGATCCCACATGGATACCAAATTGTGTAGGATTGACATGGTTGCGTGTATTTTGAAGGATCTCATCAACACAGCCTCGGATTGTAATTCTGAGATCGCGAATTAATGGGTACTCATTTCAAGGCTCACTAGTTGTAGGTAACACAAGTATGTGAAACATAAATAGACAATTAAGGATTCTTAATAATTTAAGCTTCCCTTGCTCATCCGGCCACTCGCTATTCCAACCCTTCCCGGCCCAAAAGCCCCTCAAAAGAAAAATAATTGAGCCGAGGGTCTTTCGGAAACAACCCCTCTACCCCCATAAGGGAGTGATAAGGTCAGCGTACACTCTACCCTCCCTAGACCCCACTTAGTGGGATTTTACTGGGTATGTTGTTGTTGTAATTTGCATATATTATCGGACTTGTGGAAACAGCAGTATTTTGGCTTCTTTGCAATATTTTACTTGAATATATAAGGGAGTTAATTGCTTCTTATTTCGACAATGACTTATTTCTATAAGTGTTGCATTAAGGCATACTGCAAAGATAGAGAGAATGCTTTGACAATCCATCAAAAACTCTATATTTTGGACATCATGGAAGGGAAGGACCAAAGCTAAGTTGAGGGAGTTCCAGCTACCATTTCTTCCATGAAGGCTAGTTTCTTAGTGAATCTGTTTGGCTGGAGCAATCATTGTAATGGAAATAAAATAATGTTAATCAGTTTTGGAAATTTGTTGGCTCTAGGTTTATTTATAAATGAGTCAATGTTACTTTCTAAAATGTAGCATCGACTGATGCAACAGAGCAACAAACTGTTTGTTGCCTGATATAGAAAATGTGTCACAAAACGCAAAAGAGATCCTGCTAAGTCATGACATGAGGGTTGAGTTTATTGAAGAGAAGCTGCCTGTAAAACATTTAAAGATGAAAAGCACATCATTAAAAAGACTTTTTGGGTACGAGAAAAACTTACTTAAAATTCATAATTGGGAGTTTCCATAGTCTAAGCCTTGTGCAAAAGAACCTTCATACATGAACTGTCAATTTCCACAAGAAGTATTGCGTGTCTTATTAGATAATATCCACGTAAGAACTACTAAATGGTGAAGCAAATGAGCTAAAGAAAGAACAAAATAAAATACAACCACCTTACCTGCGTATTGGACCCAAGCTGACATCCAACTACATCTTTTCTAACAGATGCATCACCAACCCTTGCAGATCCCTTGGCATCTCCCTGATATTAGTTTCAAATCACAATACAATTTTAATGAAAAATCAGAGATGCAGAAAATAAGGAAATCTATCTCAGTGATGTGGAGAACTGTGTACCTCCATCTACAACACCATTGATTGACCCATGCAACCCAGCAGAGAAAATTGTCCAGGAACCAAAGAAACAACATTTACTTAGTTGATTATGAGAAAAAACTCAATTGAACAAAACCTTAAAACAACAATAGTGCAGTCCATATAAACCAAAAATACACAGTGCAACATTAAGAAGATGGCAATTGGCAAATGCAATAGTCCATATATTCTTTTATCAATTTCCTCGCAAACCAAATAATGAGGAAGCCTAATAGAACATAAAATAAAGACAATAAAGCGGTTCATATGAGAAACCAGTCCCAAAACCACTAAGGGCGTGAAGAAGAGTTGCATTTACCTCTCTGTATCGAGTCAAATAGACCTTCAGTGGTTCAATGTAGTCCTCAAATCCCAAGGTAGCCAGGGCTGATAGTAAATCATCTCCGTTGATCGTCTTTCTCTTCTCTTTCTGACACTTGTCACTAGCTCTATAAAATAAAAGAGAACTCATTTGAAAAACAAGCAAGAAGAGTGGTTGTTACTTCCAAATGTCATCATTCTACTAAATCTCAGTATGTATACGTATGGAAGTCCACCCTCTGACAACAAACATTTGAAAATGTAACACATGTCTTCTACTTCTACACAAGTACCCACACATATATTTGGACTCGAACTTCCAAATACTGGCAACGTCTTTCCATATATTATTTATATAAAGACATCTAGATCAAATATACAACTTTTATTGAAACTGGTAAAACAACATCTAATGTAAACGTATATGATCCAGAAAAAGAAATAGCAGTAAAACAATACCATCCATAAGATATTAGCTACGTAGATACTTTTAAAGAAAGGTAAATATCATGTTCAAAATGACATTGCGTATGAGCTACGAGACCTAACAGTAAAAGGAAAATATTTGATCTCCCAAATTCTGATACACACACGACTCTGAACTCAGACTAGTGGAAAGCTAGCATGCCATGAATTTGATAGAATGGCATAATTAGGACATGTAACCTTGTCAAAGAAAGGTAAAATAGGAAAGAGGACTTGTATTTTTAGCGAAGGAACTGCAGTGCGAACATCTAAACAGGGATATAAACAACTAGGTATGGCATGATCACTTGAATAACAATGCACAGAGCAACTCAGCACAATCACAGGCAGAATTGCAGCACTGGATACCTTCTACTATTGGGGATATTTTCCTACGAAAAACAAAGAAATAAGGGTTTTCTTGACAATAGCCTTTTTTTTAACTCACAAACCGAAAAGCAAAAGCAGCTATTCAATTTGGGTCAACTATAATCCATTCTTAAAAAATGTCACAAGTACAAACAATAAAGTCTCTGACAATGCATTGCATTCCAAATTTTCTTAGTGAACATGGGGAAGAATTGTCACACACACCGTGTCGTTCTTTTTTATGGATTTGCCATCGAAAGTGGTTGATAACATGCTTCCATGCCCACCTTATTTCCATTTTATTTTTGCATTCCTCCCTCCGTACTTCTCCTCCATGTACTACTATTCTTGTCCTCCCCTTTTTACATGTTTGTCTTAAGGGCTTCATTAAAATGGCAGGTAACTCTACCCTACCTATCGTATTGTCAAGTCCTCTTTTCCCGTAATATTTCCACTCAAATAGATGTGTTTTCCCATATTAAGGACACCATGCATTTATGATTCCCTTGTCTACTAATTGTCAACACATCTTTCATTGTGCTCTTTTTCCCCGTACGGAGCAGAAGGTGACAACATGTCTATGATTATCCAGCCTCGTAAATGCCATGCCCAATTCAGCTTGATATTGCTAATCATTGAGGAGGTGGCAGGCATGAAAAATGAAAAGGGATTAAACAAACAATTACAGCAGCCAAGGAAGAGTGGGATGGAATCTCCAGTGGGGAGTTTTGGTTGTCATGTAATTCATGGAAGAGTCATAACCATATATCATAAAGTAAGCTATTACCTACCAACCTTTGTTAATTGCTATGGACTAAACACCAACAAGCAGTGTTCAGGGAAGCGTGAAGCGGTAAAAAGCGATAAGGCTATGCTTCACGCTTTAGGCGATGAAGCACTCGCTTTAAGCGATGAAGCGCACACATACTCATTCTAGTCTGTGAAGCGTAGAAGGCTCGCATCACTTCGCTTCATCGCTTTCCTGAACACTGCCAACAAAACATCCTATTGATGTTGAAAGAAATCTTTCTAAGGGTTATCTTTATCATGTATAAAAAATTTGGGAAAGGAAACACAAGCAACACCACGAAAAATTATAACTCTTAGAGACTCTTGAGCTAAAAAGGTATACGAAGTAGTTATCCATCTCCATACACATCAAAAACACAAAACAAAAATAAAATAGAAACTCTAAAATGGAACCATCTGTGCCTAAAGGAATTCCAATAAAATTTCTTGAAATGATAGACTACCAAAATTATAAACATCCATGCATAGAGTTTAAAACTTCAAAAGTTACCCAGTACAATGCCACAAAACCTCAATTGACATAGCGATCTTTAAGAATTAGTATAAACTTACTATAAAAATCACATTCCTCCATTTCAGAATGTACAATTGAACACTGAATACAGGTAAATAACACATTTCTATAATTCACTGAAGCAATACAGACAAAATAGTAACTCTAAATGGAACTGTATGTGTCTAAAAAGGAATTCCAACAAAATTTATTGACATGATAAATTAGAAATATTATAAACATCTGATTTAAAACTTCGAAACTTACCCAGTACAATGCCACAAAACCTCAGTTGATCTTTATGATTCAGTTATAAACTTACTATAAAATTCGCATTAGTGCATTTTAACATATAGAATCGAACCATGAAACGAAATAGAAGCTTACTCGCTAGTAATAAAACTGATGAACTCAGATACGCATTCCTGAACCGTGTCTTTAGAATCCTTAGCGATCTTCCCATTAGCAGGCAATGCCTTCTTCATTATGCGTCCAATATTAGCGATCGGTAGGTACCTATCCTGTTCTCGCAAGTTGGACTGAGGACTCGGGTCACCGCCACTCTCATGGCTTCCGCCGCCGCCTCCTGGACTTGCCGGCTCCGCCATTCTCAGTGTACCGGAACCCTAAATCTATGGATGATCGTAGGTAGAGGTTGATCAAACAGAATATTTTGTTAAGTTTTGTTTGACAAAGGAATTTGGCGGAAAATGGATGCTGAGCTTTAATGGCTTTCTGCGCTATACACAGATCCAACGGCAGGGACAGCCGTAAGAAGAACCTATTTTTACGCACAAGGCCTATACTTTTTTTTTTTCTCTACTTCATTTTATATATATATATATAAAATACATAAACATGTTCTTTAATTTAGTCTAGAATAATATGGATTAAATGATATCCATAAACTATTCGTTCCGCTCAAAACTATTCTTTCTGTCATACTATTGAGTCAAAATTATCTTTTTTATTAACAAAAGTTGTTAAATGCCACATGAATACCATATGAATGTCACATTGCATGCCAATAGTATTTCACTGTCACGTAGACTAAATATAAAGGGACAAAATACTCTTAAGTTATCCGAAATAGCTCATATTTACATTTAAACTATATTGCGGCTCAAAATTACCCTTCACGTCAAACTATTGAATCAAAAGTACCCTTCTTATGAACAGAAGTTGTTAAATGTCATGTGGATGTCACATTTCATGCTAATAAGGTTCCATAGCAACATAGACTAAATCCCTAAATCCTAATTACTTCCCCCCTCATTTCATTATTTCAGAAATGATATATTCACTCGTTCTCCCTCATTTCGCGGCTAGGGTTTCATACTTTTCTTCGTAGCTAGGTTTCAAAGTGGATATTCGTACTTGTAGGCTAGTAAATATTTTTTTCTTATTTTATTATCTTTACGATTTCAAAGCATGATATATAGGATTTCATAATTTTCCCCTAATTTCGCAGCTAATGCTTCGTAGCTTTCTTCGGGGCTGAGTTTCAAAGTGGATATTCATAGTTATAGGTTAGTAAATATTTTTCTTATTTTATTACGTTTACGATTTTAAAGTATGATAGTTAGAATTTCACAACTTTTACGTCATCTCACGGCCAAGGTTTCATAACTTTTTTCGGAGCTGAGTTTCAAAGTGAATTTTTGTGATTGTAAACACAATAAAATAAGAAAAAACTTTACTAACCTATAACCACGAATATCCACTTTGAAAACCAGCGAAGAAGAAAACTGTGAAACCTTAGCCATGAAATGAGGGAGAAGGGGTGAAATCGTTTCTAAAAAATAATGAAATGAGGGGAAAATGAGTAATTAAAATTTAGGGATTTAGTCAATATGACACATGTGGAATTTAACAACTTCCGCCAATAAGAAGGTCACTTTTGAACCAATAGTTTGACGAAAAGGGTAGTTTTGAGCCGAAATATAGTTTAAGGTAAATATGATCTATTTTGGATAGTTTAGGGGTACTTTTGACCCTTTTTCTTTTAGTCTATGCGGCAGTGAAAATCTATTGGGGTGCCATGTAGCATTCATGTGTCAACTACATGGCATTTAACGATTTCCATTAATTAGAAGGGCACTTTTGAGTCAATAGTTTGACGGGAAGGGTAGTTTTGAGCCAAAATATTGTTTAAGGGTATATCTGAGCTATTTTAGATAGTTTAAGGGTATTTTGAGCCTTTTCCGCTCATAAAATTATTCGCATAATTCACTTATACATCTCATCTAACACTAGTATCTATTGAACAGTTGTACCTATTCAAAAATTGTTCCTGTTAGATATTATTTTGATAATCAACCAAAAAAAAAGAAAAATAAAAAGTGTGTGATACATTTGTGCTGAATGACCAAACGAGTAATTAAAAAATGGCATGTGTCATTGGGTCCCCAAAATTATTTTTAAAAAATTATTTAAAATTATTTCAACCATATTTTATATCAATTTTTTAAAAAAATGATGAAAATGTCAAGTAATTTTAAGAACCCCTCCTTCACCCGTAACCGTCTTTCATTTTCATCTTCTTCCAAAAATATATTTTTTCTCAAGTCACAAAACCTTTCCTTTCAACTTCATCTTCTTTCCAAAACACATTATTTCTCAAATCGCAAAACCTAAGATTATTTTTTTTTTAAAAAAAAGATACATTGTCATACTAAGAGTGAAGAAGAAAGAAAATTTTATCGGCGATTATTCATCTCTACATCGATGACAAAAAAAAAATTGATAACTAAAAATTAATTCTTTTAAATTTTTGAATATCATTTTTGATAAATTTAATGGGTTTATATTTGAATTTGAGTAAAACTATTTGTTCGAAAATTGTAATTAAAAATATCGACTAACTTTTTTCATACTAAAATTATTTATCTTCTTTCTTCTTCTTCATATTTGTTCCATTACTTATATGAGATTTGAAATAAATCATTCAAAAAAAAGTCTTTCTTTCATATTTGAATAGTATGATTTCTTTTTAATTGATTTTCATTTATCTTCAGATTTAGAAAAATTATTTTTTTTATGTATAAAAAAGAGAGATAAACAATGTCGGAGCTAAAATGGAGAAAGTTTTGCAAATTAAATTTTGAGGAAGATGAATAGTAGGGGGTGGGGTGCTCTTCTTCTTTGAAAAAAAGTGTAAATGAAAGAAGAAAAAACGTTTTTAAGTTAACTAAAGTGCTCAAGTGTAAATAAAAGAAGAAAAAAATATAAAAAAAAACGCTAGTTTGAATCTTTTCACACGCTTCAGGGAAGTGCAAAACATATTCTTTGCCAAATCAGTGTTTTATGTTTAATAGGTACATGTTTTGAGCAATTTAAGTGCTCGATAGGTACAAGTTCTAGTTAAGGTGTCTAAGTGAATTAAGCGGACAACTTTAAGGGGTTGTCGATGACTTAATTTAGTATTTATATTCATATAAGGCCAAAGTCATATGCGGCCCCTCAAACTTGTCCTCATTATTCATTTAGACACCTTAACTATACCTACTACCTATTGAACACCTCTACCACCCCAGATTTGAACCGTACAACCATTTTTTGCCTACATGACAAATCATTTGTGAGTCACGCAAATGGGGCGCGTGAATTGGTTGTTCTCTCATTTTTTACCCTACCTTTAAGACCTTCAGTGTTAACTTTATATTTCAACGTTAAAGTTAAAGTGAAATCCCAATTCTTCTTTCCAAAATCCATTTTAGAACCCTAAATCCTCAATTCTCTCTTCTTTTTCTAAAGGCAAAAGTATTCATTACCCCCCTGAGCTTGAAGTTTTTTATTCTGTGTATACCTAAACTTTATTTTGTTTCAATTACCCCCCTGAACTTGCTTATTCATCCAACACATACACCTTTTCTGTCCACCTGGCATAGAAACTAAAATCAAACTTTACAAGGCGCGTGAGACAGCGATTTTTTGCCACATCATGAAGTTACAACAGTAATATACGTAAAAAATTTATTTTTTCTTTAATATTTGGGTTATTTTAAGAATTTTTCTCTCTTTATTCTCTAGAAATTTATTCTTCTTCATCCCTTCTCCCTTTTCAAATTTCAGATTTTTTTTTCACTTTTTTATTTTAATTGTTATTGCTAAATTCATGAATTGTAACTAGAGACTTGTATGTTTATGTGGGGCTCCTCCAATTCTGAAAATTTCATGGACAAATGACAATCACAGACGTAGATTTTTCGGTTGTAGACACTATGGGGTATGTATTGTTACTCCTTTTTTGCTTTTTATTTGACAAGTTCGTATTATGCAATTTCATTTTTTTAAACTTTGATTTTATGAAATGCAGTCCTCATTTTGAAATTCTTGTAAGTTTTTCGATTATTATGATCCTGAATTCCCGACCCAAGCGAATATTGTAGTTGAAGAAAATCAACTAACAAGAAGAACAACTCAAGTGTAAATGGATATTGAAACTGATTTTGGGTATTAGTTTGATATGCAATGTGATATTGTTCTTTTATTTAGTGTGCCGTTGAATTATTTTTTTGAATGCAATTGTTATTAAGGCAAAATCATTTGGTTTTAGGGTACTCATTTGTGGATTAGTATGGTTTGGTGTTCTAGTAATGTATGTTTTTGCTGATTAAAGCTATATATATATATATATATATATATATATATATATATATATATATATATATATAAGGCAATTGACTTATAATTTTTCATCAATCTATAATTACATGTAATATTAGGTAATATGATTCCATAAAATAATAACATGAAGGCAACAAACATAACATAACTAGTGTTTTCTTGATCATAAAAAAGAAGCATCATAGTGTTTCATTGTTTCAACCAACAACCACAATAACTTAAGTTAACCAGCAAAGTATAAAACAATCACTACTTTAAGGTTAGTTGAACAACCACACAAGCACCAAAACACTAAACAGTAACTACTTTAAGTTTGGTTGAACAACCACAGAACCATCAAAACATAAAACACTATTTCAAGTTTGGTTGAACAACCACAAAACCATCAAAACATAAAACACTATTTCAAGTTTGGTTGAACAACCACAGAACCATCAAAACATAAAACACTATTTCAAGTTTGGTTGGACAACCACACAAACACCAAAATAAAAACATTCAGTAACTTAAGTTTGGTTGTTACACCCACACAACCACACAACTAAGAAGTTTTCTTTGAGGGTGATTTTCCTTTGGCTTGTGACCTTGTTTGAATGTCATCAGCTTTTGATCTGGTTTGAATACGACACAAAACACTTTCGACTTGAATTTCTCTTTGAGTCATGGCCTGTTTGCCTTTCCACTTTAGTCCTTTGGTAGTTTAAAACCAATTTCACCTGTCACATGCGCAAAACCCACCACACCAGTATTAACCCTCCTCCTGCTAGACAATCCTTGCTGCAATATCAACTACATAGTTATTTTGGGACTCACATTTAGAAGACATATAATTTTTACAGTTTTATAAGACACTTACATTACACGTATATCCAGTATCAGCAACAAATACACCTTGTCCAACAACTTTAGGCCTCTTGTAACCACTTCCTGCACCTCTTCTTGTACCAGTCTTACTGGTGCTTACTCTTTCATAGTGATCTTTATCCCTCTTTTTTTCAGTGGTGGACTAATATGAGTGGAAAAAGAACACAACAAGAGATTAAATAAATAAGTAATCTAACATAATTTATAAAAGCAAATCAATATAAATGTACCTCTTGAGTGGGTGTTGGTGTAGACTTAGGTTTAGGATTTTTTGGACAATTTATCTTGTTATGATTTGGTCCTTTGCAAATTGAACATGTCATTACTGTCCCCATTCTTGGCAACTTTCCAGATTTTCTCACTTCACCAATTTCTCTTTTTCTGTTCTTTGGTGACCTACCAGGCATTTGTCTTGCCTCAGGTGGTTTAACCATTGGGTTTTTGCTTTCAGGCCACATTTCCATGTTTGGGACTGGTTGAATGAAATGAGAATATGTCTTCATATATGTGTCTTTTCTATACCAACTAGATATTGCTTATGATGCATCCATGTTCAAGCAATTCATTGCTGCTATACCATGTGCACATGGGATACCTTTTAATTCCCATGATCTGCAACTACATTTTTCTTGACCCAAATTCACAGTATGCTTGTATACCCCTTCTAACACTTCAAATCCAACATCACCATTCCATTCAATGTTGCAATGCATTCATCTTGTTACATGTGTATTGGATACCATCATTGTCATTGGAGATATTCCATCTGTCCATGTTTCAACAAATGCTCTTGACTTACTCACTCTACTCATCACCTTAACTCTAATCTCTTCCAACATAGTTATAATGGTCTTGTTCCTAGGTCCCAAGATCCAAGAATTGAAACTCTCTGCCATGTTGTTATCTATATTATCACACTTTGAAAATGTTTGGATAAAAGCTTTGCACCATGTCTCCTTGTTGAATTTGATAAGGGATTCAACTATACCTATTCCCAGCTTGGACAGGGATTTAAATTGTACTTAAATTGTGACTCAAATGTTGATCTAGAACAAGCCCAAAATTTCTTCCTTCTCTCTAAGCCTCTGAAGTTTTATGACCAATTTGATAATATGTGTCTAGCAAACATTCTGTGCTCACATTCTGGAAATAGTTCATCTACAACAACTATTAATCAGTGTAGTTGCAAAGAAAAACAATAAAGTTAAATTTTGGTCAAATTAAATTAGCAATTAAATTAAACATAAACAAAAGAAAGATATTCAATTACCTTTTGCATATCACTCATGATAGTTAGCTGGGAACCATTTCCTAGATTAAGATCATCTTTCAGAATGGTCCTGAACCATTTCCCTGTCAACTTTCTTTCAGTATCAATTACCGCCCATGCTATTGGATACATTTGGTTGTTTGCATCTTTAGCAACAGCTACCAAAAGTTGACCCCTACAAATTCCCTTTAGAAAACACCCATCCATCCCTATACATCTTCTGCATCCTTGTTGAAAACTCTTTTTCATAGCATCAAAACAAATATAAAAAGAGTGAAATTGTTTCATCTCATTTCCTGATTCTGAATCTTTAAGCTTCACAACACAAGTGCTACCAGAATTTGTTTGGAGTAACATATCCTTGTAGTCTAGGATTCTGTTAAATTCTGCCACATGATCCCCCATAATTTCCTTTAAAATATTTTTTCTTGTTTTAAAACAAACTGCCTTGCCTACATGAACATTCAACTCTTTCCTCACCAATTCTTGTATCTCCCACCCTTTTATACTAGGTTGAGAAATAATCCTATCTTTCAGATACTTGCATAAGAACTTTGAATTACACAAAATATTATTGATGGTCCTGGTATATTTGTGCTTTGAATTGTATGTCGTGATAGTAAAGTTTTCACTCCTTCCTTCCTTCCTTGCATACAACAGCCATGGCAACCGCTTTTATACTTCACTCTCACTCTAGTACTCTCATTCACATACTTATCTAACTCAACTCCTTTTTTATAGCATATTTTGTAACTGCCTCTCTAAATTGCTTTACACTTTCAAATACCAAACCACACTGTCATATTACAATATCACAAGAAGAATCATATACCACCATATAACTCTTCTTTCTCCCCCTTAAACTCCCTCCTTCAAGTTCATCATCAGAAACAGGTTCTTCTTCATCACTTTAAAGACTATCACAGTCAGAACGGTCATAGTATGGCTCATCCTCTGTTAGCTTACCCTTGAAATTCTTTTTCCCTTTTTCAATATCCCTATACCCTTCATCAAATCCAACTTCACCTAAAAAACCTTCTATTTTTTTCTTCTTATTTCTCCTCCTACTTTCTCTAAGTTTTCTCACATCTTCCTTAACAATTCCCAACTCCTCATGCACATCACTTTCATAGTCAATAGACTGGTCTGAACAGATAGAATCACCGTCTATTTCTTCCTCTACATTTTCTTGGGCACTTGGCTCAACTTCTTCTTGAAAAGAAGGTTCAGTTCCTTGTTGGACAGTTGGTTCAACTTCTTCTTCAGTATCAGTCCAATCTATTGAAGAATAATCATCATCACTTTCTTGTTCGACCCTTGCAATTCCATCATTTTCAAGTCTTTCAGTAGCTGGAAAGGAAGAAGAAGAACCTAACCCTAGATCTGATTTATTTGGTTGTGCAGTTAAGGATTCCCCGTGTGCATTAAAAGACTCAACCACTTGACTTAAAGATTGACTAATTTGACCTTCACTAGTACCAACATCATCCAGGATAGTGTTATCACACACATAATATCTATTGTGTCCCATCATGCATAAATAATGTCATGCTACAAATGTCCATGTCATTTTTCAATTCCACCAAATCACCCCCTAGAGATGGTGTTGCATATATTTTTCCTCATTAATCAAATCAGGAATTGATAAATGATCTTCATCCACATTCTCTACATATTCAGTCCTACCCCTGAACATATACTGGACCTACCTCACTCACCAAGATACCCCCAAATTTGAACCTTAAATTGAGGTACTTATTAGTCATAGTGTCAACCTATAACCACAATAGCAATCGTTATATTGTACAATGCAAGCAACAAAATCGAAGCATATACAATAACACCAAAACAGAAGCAACAATTGGTACTTAGTATAGTAGATGTATTACTCATCAACATACAATAGGCATCCCACACAAAATACTTAAACAAATTATAAAATACCCCACCATTTAACAATACCAGAAACCCTAATACTTAGAACCTAAATTTTACCAAAAGCCTTAATTTTTTAGACTGATTATCAGAAACCTTAATGCTCATACATGAATAAGGTAAAAAACTTCATAATAATACATTCATTAAGTGAAAATTCTAGTTGAAAACTATTAGACCCCTAATCGGAAACTCAATCGGAAACTATGGCGAAACCTTAAATGAAAAATAGGGCAAAATATGAATGAAAAAGTAAAGTAAACAAACAAAAATAAATCAAGCCTTCACAAAATCGAGTGGATAATCACTTGTTAACAATTTCAGACAAGGTCCAAAGAAAATCGACCAATCGACCAAAAACTTCACGAAATCTAGAAAGTCTTTACTCCAGAACTGCAACTGGCACAAATCTACTCATTACTTTGTCAATTACACTTGTCAAATCTACTCGTGAGAGGTTTAGAGAAAAGCAAAGAGGTTTAGAGCAAAACGGAGAAGTTTTAAGATTTGTGAATTGTGAAGGTTGGTATTATCTAGGTGACAAAATATTTATCTAGGTGGCAAAATATTTATCTAGGTGTCGTGCGCGTGTAGACACGATCGTAGTGAGTGGACAGAAAAGGTGTACGTGTTGGATGAATAAGCCAAGTTCAGGGGGGGGGGGTAATAGAAACGAAATAATGTTTAGATGTACAATGAATAAAAAGCTTCAAGTTCAGGGGGTAATGAATACTTTTGCCTTTTCTAAATATCCAACGTTTCTCTTTTCTAAATCAATTCTCTTTTATCAAATGTCGCAAAGTTCAATGAATATCCAGAAAATTGATGTATGTAAGTATGATCATTATTGTCGACTGAAAACTTTGAGGACTCCATTAAATCCAGGTCATCAATTTTTTGAATGCAAAGCATCAAAGGTTTGTAATTATTCGAACAAAAGTTATTGTTGTTGTACTATTTGAAAAATCAACATTTTTGTATATTTATTACGCCTTATTACTGTTATGTGGTTTGTAGGAACACGATGGATGTGGATATTTTAGATGGATTGATCCGTCCTTGAAAATGTTGATGAATCATCCTTAATGAATAGATACATAGACGGTCAAACTCTGATTGATCGACTTAAGAGAAAAGTGAAAGCTCAAAGAAGAAAAAGATTCTTTGAAATTTCAATTGAATGAAAATGAATCAAAGTTGATGGTATTGAACAAGAAGCTCAAGACAGTTAAACTCCAAAAAGATTGGGAAAATGTCAAATTTAATCAAGTTGTGATTGTTTTTCTTTGTCTGCTAACTATTAAATGGTTCTTTAATATTGTGTCGTTCATAGTAATTTGGGATTGTAGTACTTAATTGTTTAGTTTTGCAGTAGTTGGAAGGCTATTCTAGATCAATTAGTGATGTCTTAATTGGTATATAACCTTTATATTTTGTATTTAATATGAAGTTTGAATTGAATTGATCACTGTCGAATTGATTACTTGCCCTTTGTTTTGAAATTTGTTCTGAAATTCAATTGATCAATGTCGAATTGAATTGGTCACTAGTCTTATTGACAAAAACACAAGGCATACATTTAGAGGTAGTGTAGTTGTTGTTCAAAAAGAGATCTAATAACACAAATGCATGGCTGGAAAATACATAACACAAAGTAATGGTTGAAAAATACATAACAAACCATTGTCTTACATGGTTCAAAAATACATAGTATTGCTAACACAAAAACAATGTTCAAAAATACATTAGACGAGTGTTCAAATAAACTAAAGAGTAACTTGTTTTTCAAAAAAACCCTTTTAACATGAGCCAAAATCATAACTACTTTCCAAATTAACTACTTCTAATTTTTCTTTTTAGCTTTCATTTGTTGCAACTGTGAGGTGCTGACTGCATCTTTTCTCTTCCATTTTAGGCCACGGAGTTTAAAATCAATGTTTATATTGGTTGGTGAAGCACTCTTCAATTTTGTTGACCTATGCAAAATCTTCTCACTTGATTACCAGGCTGCAATATAAGAAAAAAAAGGTAATATAAGGTAAGATTGTAAGGCTATCAGAAATACACAAAAAAAGAGTAAATATATTCAGTAAACATACATTAAATACTTGGGCTCCAGTTGTAGGATCAAAGTAAATATTAAAACCAGTTGCAAGCCTTTTGTTTTCTCCAGTAGCAGCAGCAAATGAGGCAGAACTGTATTATCTCCTGTGACCTGATAAAGGTTACAATTGACTAGAAGAACTAATCCTTTCAGTAACAAATGAGGTTTCTCTTGCATTAGCTTTTGTTCTTCCCAATCCTCTTTCAGTCCCAACTTGAACTCTATTTTGAGCAGGTCTTGGCACAGATGTTGTGTCAACACAAATAGAAGTTGGTTGACTTGATTGTGTAGTTGCTTATGTGATTCTTAAGTAAAATGTGATGGACCTCCCATTGTAGACTATATAGCATAAATAAGGATATATGATAACTTGTAGAACAAACAGAAAATGCAAATGAGTTACTAATGGCAAAATTCTTGGCACAGTAGTGGTATCAGGATAAACAGAACTTTGTGTTCTAACCTATTGAGCAAAAATAAGGACATATGAATAACTTATACAATAAAAATTAATGCAAATGAATATGTAAAATAAATCTTACTCCTGTTTGAGAATAACTTTGTTTGCTTGAATTTCCTTGACTTGTAGGTTGATAAATGTTCCCCCCCTCCCCCATACTATGTCACCACAAAATAAAACATATGATTATAAACTTAAAGCAATTCATAAATGTGAATATAACTAGTAATACTTACTCTTGCGCACACAACTTTGTTATGATCAGTTTTCTTACATATAGAACATCTCATCTTTACTCCTTTTCTTGAAATTTCCCCCATTTGTTTGGTTCATCCTTACTCTTTCTTCTCTTCTTTCTAGGTCTATATGGCATTTTTCTTGATTTTGTAGGCTCAATTGATGGATTTGTAGTTTTAGGTCACATCCTCATATTAGGAATAGGTTGGATGAAATGGTTGTAAGCCTTGAGAAATGTTTCCTTCATATACCAGTGCTCTACATGTTGGTCAGGATCTTGGCTCAAGTAATAATAATCACAAATAGTATGAGGGCAAGGTATACCTCTCAACATCCACAACTTACAGTCACAATGGTTCTTCTCCAAGTCAACAACAAATGAGTATTCACCATCACTAATCTCAAAATCATTCACTCCATTCCATTGAACATTACATTTATTTGAATACTCTTTTTTTTATATAGCATATCCCTTGCCATAGGTGAAATGTCTGATATCTATGTTTCATCAAATTTGATCATGTGTATATGTCTGTTCATTATTTTATGCCTAATATCCTCTAACACGGTAAATAATTGATTTATTTAACTAAGATCTAGGAATTGAAAGTCTCACATATGTTATTTTCTACAACATCACACTAGGGTGAGTATGAAAAAAGCCCTACACCAATTTATGGGATCATAATATAGTAAGTCATCTTTTATATCCTTCTTACCTAACTTAGACATTGCATGAACTTTTTCACCAAACTTGACTTCAAACGAGGCCTTTGAGCATCTCCAAAAATGTTTCTTTCTTTCTCCTTTCCAGTTCACATGCCAGTTATTCCATATAAGTCTAGCACACATCCTTTTCTCAACATTTGGTAACAATTCTAACAAGACAGGAATAAGTCCCTAACAAAAAATATATAGATAATAAGTAATTGAAGTAATAAAACTACAACTAAAATATAAGAAATTGTGTAATCAATACCTTTTGCATATATGATATTACAATCAAACGTTCACCAGTTCCCAAGTTTAGATTAGCAATTAAAATAACTAATGAACCATCTCCAACTATGTTTTGTTTCTATATTCACAACTACCCAGGCAATAAGACACATTTGATTGTTCCCATTTTTTTTTGAACAGCTACTAATAACTCACCCTTACAAGCTCCTTGAGAAAATTACCATCAAATCCAATTAAATTCCTACACCCCTCCAACCACCATTGCTTAAATGCATGAAAGTACACATAAAAATACACAAAAAGGTTCTTTCCTGATTCAATTTCCTTATCAATTTTTATCCAACAAGAGCTTCCAGGATTGGTTTGTTTGATCATATCTGCATAGTCACATAACCTGGGAAATTCCAGATTCCAATCACCCATGTCTTCCCTCATAATCTTTTGTTTAGCCTTGTAACAAAGAGTCTTACCAACATAAAGACCCAATGTCTTTCTAACCAAATCTTGAATTTCCCAGATCCTTATATATGGTTGAGATGTAATTTTGTCCTTAAACTTTCTAGCAATTAACTTTGAATTACACAGCTTGTTCCTGTTTAGTGGAATACATTTGTGAATAGGATGATAGTTCTTCACAATGAAATCACCTGAGTCCTTGTCAATAGAAGCATATAACAACCACTTACAGTTAACATTTTTGCATTTCATCTTCACTCTATGTTTTTCATTAGGCCTTAGCTTTAACTGCCTCATGTACTCTACAACATAATCTGTCATTGCTTTCCTGACTGATTTTCACCTTCAAGGACCATTCCAAGCTCAAATATTGACACTTCACAATCTTCATCATACCTAACCTTTTTGCTTCTCCTTCTAGCAGTTATATCTACTACCCTAACAACATTCACATCTAGTTGTTCATCACTCCAATAGTCAGAGTTATCAATATAATCTTCATCTCCACCCAATTTTTCTGCATATTTGTTAGTTTTATTTTTCCCAATATCCTCAAAGGCTTTATCTATACCACCGACCTCACCAACTGGTATTTCTTCAAATTCAATAGCCTTTTTTCTCTGTTTTTTGTTTCTTCTTTCTTCATTAAAAGCTCTCAACTCTTCATCAATATCTGAACCATCTTCTGAAGGTATATCTAGATCTGAATCATTACTCAAGAATCAGATGCATCTTCTCCACCTAGGTTATCATCCACACCCTCTCCATCTAGGTTATCATTCACACCCTCTCCATGTAGGTTAATATGTTCACCCTCAACAGCCTCTCTCTCTTCAGCAATGTTAACATCAACACCCTCACCCTCAACAGCCTCACCCTCTTCACCAATATTAACATCAACACCCTCACCACCAAGGTTACAAGCCTCACCTTCTCCACCTAGGTTAACAGCCTAACCATCTTCAACATTAGTTAGATAGCCTCTAGGTCTCTGAATGTCTAGTAAGGGTTCATCTGATTAATGACATACATATACTTCAAAAGTGTCCTCATGTTTTAAGTCTTTAATATGGTGTAGTAAATGTTGGTCAGTTGTAATTAGGACCCATTGTTTATTCAATAAATCCTTCACATAAATGTCTCAAACATTTTCGTACCTTAATTCTTTAGTATAATACAATAGATCCAAAATGGAAAAATGGTCCTTGATGATATACCTGAGTGCAGACACACAGTTTCCAACATAAGTAGGTACAAATATCTCGAATAAGATTCCACCATGGTAAATCTTCGTAAATATGGTTTTCTTCATGGTCAATTGTTAGCCCTACAAAATATCAAACAAACCCTACATTTAACAGAATATACTCATATAACTCATACAAACAACTAAAAAATAAAGCTTTAAAGCATACTTTCTGGGTAATAGTAAAGAATTGACATAATATTCGCAAACTCTATATTTTTACAAAACCCTAGCTTTATGGAATTCATATAACAAAGCATGTAAACAAACAATCAAAACTTACACCAGGAAAGATCGTATCACTAAGAAGAGGAATCAAACAGGAATAGAACAATTTGGAAGAAATCGCGAGATGGAGAGCTTCAAATAAGAAGAAATCGCGAAGTTAGAGAGAGAGAAGTGATTCGTGAAAGTTAACAATTTGGAATTTTTTTCCAATTTAGACATTAACAAATACACATCGGATGCACATGGTATTTTTTAAATGAACATTCAATACACGTCGAATACACATGAGGAGAATAACTACACGCGCCACACAGTTAATGAAAAGTGATAAAAAAAAGGTTGTACGGTTCAATTATGGGGTGATAGAGGTGTTCAATAGGTAATAGGTCTAGTTGGGGTGTCTAAATGAATAATGAGGACAAGTTTGAAGGGCCGCATATGACTTTGACCTTCATATAAAATTAAACAAATAAATTGATGCATCTCACCGGACATAATACAAGTAAGGTTTAACCCATCGGTGACCCGTTAAACATGACACAAACTTTCACTTAGACACCTTACCTAGAACTTGTTCATTTTAGACACCTTATGTCAGGTCCTATTGTGTCATTTTTGCTGACATGATACGGTGAGTGTAATACAATTATAAAAAGCGCGTGAAAGACATTTTTAGCATATTTTTATTTATTTTTTCTTCTTCTATCCTATTTTTGGGGCACCATTTTCCCTACCTTAAGCTCCTTCAATGGTGAAGAGAGTTTATAGTGATTTTAGAGTTGAATAAACTTCTCTATGTGGATTATATTGATGGTCAAATTAGTGAAGAATTTAATTGTTAAATCATGACAGTTCAAATTATGTGGTTGAAAGTTGACATTACAACTTCACCAACAATTTTTTTCTTCTAGATTTGGCAATTGATTGTGTGATATTTGACCTTAATTACTATATGAAATTTTTTATTAAAATGACAGTCCTTAGTTTAGAAGTTGAGAAAATGACCTCTTTGTTAGTGTATAATGGAATCATCCTACTAATAAAACTAAAAAGGATTAAGATATAACGGTCGGCGGAGAAGACGAAGGGGGTTGAGTTTAATTTGTTGGAGAAGATGACTAGGGTGGGTGGGGCAAGTTCTGCAAAGTAATTTTTCTTTAAAAATGATTTAATCATCTTTAATAATTATTTGGGGAAAAATGTCAGGTGTCATTGATTCATTGACTAATTTTTATTTTTATTCAAAATTCATATTAAAGAATTATTTGTGTCAGATGACAAATGTCTTCATTTGATTTGGTACTTTGACACGTCATCAGCGAGTGAGTTGCACTCACTTTAAATTTTTTTATTGCTTGTGAAAAAAAGGGTGTCAAAATACCCTTGAACTAGAGGAAAAGGTCTAAAAATACCATTCATCCATCTTTTGGTCTAAAAATATTCTTCCATTCATCTTTTTGACTCACTTATACCCTTAAAACTAACAAAATTCTCTCTTTATTCTTTATTTTTTTAAAATATCTATTATGTGTCATTCTCCTATTAGATAATATAAAGAGCTACCTCAATTAGATTATTTATCATTATTTATTCTAACCAAAGCAATATACTTCTTCAAGACCCCATTTTTTTAAAATTCTTTTTTTGTAGTTTTTGATTATTTTTTATTTTTGAATCCAACTCCTTTCCATTTCCAAGTTTTATTTGAACTGAATACTCACGACATAAGAAAAAAATTAACAGCTAATGTTTGATTATTTAAATCAAGATTCTAAACTTGATATAGATGATTAATATTTTATAAACAAATTTATCATGTCATAATCATAACAATATATTATTTATTCACAAATACATTTCACAGATTTTTCTCTATTTTCCTACTTATATTTTTCATGGCTACGACCAGCCATCTGTTTTTTTTAAATGAGTTAATATTTTAAGTAAAATTGTTTGTGGGACTTTTTCTTCGAAAAGTAGTTATAACATATTAGCAAAAAAATTGAGCTGAGTTTTTCTATTTATTTATTTATTTTTAAAAAGGAAGATAGATAGTGTGGAACTATTAATATTTCTATGGTATATTAATTATTTAAAATAAACTTCTAAACTTTTTATAGAGAAAATACAAAATTTACTAGATTTTTTTAATTAAAAAAATTAGAATTTTGAAGAGGTATATAAATGTAAATAGATTGTGGGGAAAAACAAATGGAGATGAGATTTTATTTTTATTTTATCTAATAAGAAAATGACAAATAATAAATTATTTTTTAAGAAAAATAATTAAATTTTGGTTGTTAGTTATAAAGGTATAAGCTAGTCAAAAGGTGAATGAAAGGGTATAAGCGATCCAAAAAGGAAGAAAATGACATAAATAGTCTCTTAACTGTAGGAGTGGGTCTAATATGGTTCCTTAACTATACACTTGACGGATATAGTCCTTTAACTATTCAAAATTTAGTCAGCTTTGGTTCATTAACTATACACTTACTGATTTTAGTCCCTTAACTATAAAATTACCGACTTTAGTCCTTTAAGTATTCAAAAACTTATCAGGTTTGATTTTTCCATTTTTTAAAATACAAATAGCTTAGGTTTATATGAACGAAATCCATTTCTCGAGAAATTAAATCTTTTAACAATTTTTTTCTGTTGTTTCTCTCTCTGTGTGTGCTTCATTTTTCTTCAAATTAAGCTTATGCGAAGAACCTTAACCTTAACGATTCAAATAAAATTCATGAGCAAAGAAAATATAAGTCATAATTTTATTCAACAAATGATAAAATGAAGCATATTTATTTCTACTAATGATTTGAATATGCTAAACTTTATTATAAAAAGAAAAAAATTATTTCCCATTAAATTCAATGTTTGTACTCCAACGACTTCATCGAGCGAAATTTGTTTAAAATTTTAGAAATTGAAATTTATAAAATGGTATATTTCTAATTTTTTAAAATTATTTTTGAATAAATCAATTTTATTATTCTATTCATTTTATTTTATGTGAATAATTTGAGTAAATCAAATAAAATCCACACTAATTAAAATATTCAAGTGCGACTTCAAGTCATTAACAATAATATATGCTTAATTTTATCGTCTATTGAATAAAATTAGGACTTATATCTTGTTTCCTCAATAATTTTATTTTGAATCATAGAGATTATTGTTCTTTTTATAAAAGTAATTTGAAGAAAAAAGGGTGGGGATAGAGAACAACCTTAAAAGTGGGTTAAAGACTTAATTTTACGAATATTTTTGTTAATATAAAGCTATTTGTATTTAAAAAATGGACAAAGATCAAACCTGATAAGTTTTTGAATATTTAAAGGACGAAAATTGGTAATTTATAGTTAAGGGACTAAAATCGATAAGTGTATAGTTAATGAACCAAAGTTGACAAGTTTTTGAATAGTTAAAAAATTTTATATGTTAAGTGTATAGTTAAGCGACCATTTTAGACCTATTCATCTAGTTAAGAGACTATTTGTATCATTTTACCGCCAAAAGGTGAATGAAAGGGGAGCCCAAAAGGTAATGGAAGGGTAATTTTAGACCAAAAGATGAACGGAGAATATTTTTAGACTTTTTCCTTGAATTTGTTTGTATACACTGAACTATTTTTAAAAAAGTTCTCTCATATGTTTCAATTGATCATTTAAGTCCTAAATTTATTATTCTATAAAAATAATTGATATTTTAATCATAATAATATTATCAATGTATATTTTTATTTTATTTTTCACTGTGTGCTGACGCTATTGGGCAGGGCCCTTCCCCATAAGGCCCCATGGTCGGGACACAAGCGCCCTCTAGCTACCCATATGTGATATGCCGTCTTAGCCTTCCCTGACCAGGATCGCTCCCACACCTGTAGTGTTCGTGATCGGCCTCCTCAACTGTGTATCGATCGAAAGGCAGGGCAGCACAACCCCCAACCAAGGGAGTGGTTACGTCCAATATGTCCCCCCTTATTCCCGACATGCTATGGTACCCCAGAGTGGATAGAAGTGGGTCGAGTCCGTATCGCCGCGAAGCTACAGTCACGTCTAAGATCTGATCTATTTACTCGGCAATTCATCCGGTGACTTGACGATCGCTAAAGAAGCTCCAAAAAGCATCAAACATTTCCGATGAGATATTTAATATTAATGTTAAAGTTCTAGTAAATTCAAATTCATGTCACAAAATTTTATCGAAGGATAGGGCGTCGCCTAAATATGATAGTACTTAAGATTTTAGAACTTTTAATTTTTCTTTTTTTGGTTTTGTTATTGAAGTGGTAAAAATGTGAACAAAACCACAAAAAAATGGTAGGAGGCAGTTTATGCAGTATATTTTTTTCTTTCTGATATTTCACTAAACATATTTTTTGTTGCAGTCATTTGATTCAAATTATTAATTATTCATTTATTCAGTGAAATAGAAACAAAAGAATATCACAAAATTATATTGAGAAGATGTTATAACAAATTCCGATTAGATGGGAAGTAAATAGGCTTCACATTTTCATCTGTAAGTAAAATTGTAACAACTATACAACAACAAATAATAATATCACTTAATTGCAGAAAAGCATCAAACAGGAATTAGATATTTATCAAGGAAACAAAAACAAAGGCTAAAGTACTACTATATCAACATATCTTCTGACCTGGTACTTGAATACGAATAATCATTCATGATTAATAAAATCCCTAAAAAAGTAAATTTATTTTCCTATTTTTAATCTTTTAATTTGTAAAGCTTGTAAAGTATCCTCAATAATTTTTGTAGGCATTGTTTTTAGTATTAGTTAAGATCTTGTATACTCAACTCACCTTTCTCATAAGTATTGGGTTCACATAAATTCGACATCAAAATCCAAATATATGTGGTGAAAGTCAAATTTTTGAAGGTAAACTGAATTATATTAATTTAATATCTAGTAATTACAGTTTACATATTCGAAAACTTAGGAATAATACTACAATTTATGATTCTTTTCATCTAAACATGAACTAACCTTTTAGAGATGGGCCTTTACAAAAAGATGTTCATTTGGGCATCCAAAAAATTTGAAAAGGCTATTTATTTGCCAAAAGGAACTTGATTCCTCTTTACTAGTCAGTTGATTAATAAAAAGATGGTGTAGAACCAAATAATGTTTCAGAATATGTTGTATTTATAATGTCACTAAATATCATCAGAAATGTGATGTAACTATGGATACTCTACAGTTGCTATGTACATATGAATACCAGATTAACTAGTTTTGCTTGACTGGCCTAATGAAGAGTTGTTTTTATCAAAGTAAACAACTGTTATTGAACTATTCACCTTTGTTTGAGTTAATTACGGTTCTCCTTATAATCAAATGATTCAACATAAAGTCAATTGTACACCAGAATAAATGTAACAGGGTTGTGTGAAGGGAAGATATCGCAGGCTAAAACATTGTGTTTTTAAGATACGACCTTTCCAATCGTACCACAATTAGCACATATTATATGAGGGGAAGATCTACCGGTCATTAAATAGAGAAACTGGATACCCTTCCGTGCTTGCCATTTCCATGACCTCCTTCTGCAGAAAAAACAACAATGAGTCTTTGTTCGCTACTTGTGCAATACAAGAGGCTTCACAATTTTGTAATTGTTCCACTACTTGTGCTTAAGTGACAAACATGGTGCAAGTAGACCAATGATTACTGTCTATATAAGGAAAGAGTACCCAAGAGAACAACTAAAAGGAAGGCCGGGGGCATCATACTCTTGAGGGGTTTTGCCATGTCAATTTTCATAGGTAACTTCTGCTTGTACCCAGACAGCAAGAGCTCAAGACGGGGAAATGAGAGTGAAAGAGATAGTATACTCTGCCCGGGTGAATATTTACAGCCCTATCTGATTCAGGTAATAGCGTCTTCTTTTACAATCAAATTATTTTGTTTAATGCTTCTACAAGCACGCCATAAGAGGATTTCTCAAAATGGAGACTCGACATAAATGTATACTGCTTCTGATCACATTGGTGTATACCCTTTTCAGTATGTTAAGAGACTATTCAGTGTACAAGATTATGCACTTGGTTTGTGTATCTGGTTGGGGAAGCAGGATGAATACTCAATCTTATAACTTAAGTAATGATTAGTAATGTAAGGGTGGACAAATCTACGTTAAAAATGGTACAGAATCAAACAAGTAATCTCTCTATTAAATGACATAAAGATTAAGAAAAATATCTCTTTTATTACCTGGATGAATGCAGTGATCCGTCCAGGAGCATTCTGAAATTTCACAAACATCAGTAAGGGGATTATTCAACGAGCAGCTTCAAAACTTCTTTTATTTATCAAGTTGTTAGTGCATGGATTTGTCATACCTCAAATCGCTTCTCCTCCCAAGATACGTCAGTCCAAGTTTGTGTATCAAGTGATCCCCACGAACTAGGAGCTTGAATAACTTCCACATGCTGCAATAGCCTCAAGCTACCTGTAATAATAGTTCAAATAAGTATGCTAACAGTAAGAATAAATCCTCCACTGTATATAGGAACACAAATTCATGATAAACAAGCTTCTACCACCCTTCACTTCTAAACTGTCAGCAATATACATAATGGAATGTTGGGCACAATTTTCACTCTTATCTTTCACTTTTAAACTGAGTACAACCTTATATTGCACATAACAAGCATGAAGTTGAACTGGAAAACTGATGGGCAATAGGTTTAAGTATTAGGACCACAGCTCAAATATGTATACTACAAATTCAGTTTCCACTTGACCAGGTAAAGGGAAATAGCTTTGGAGCACCCAGCGTAGAATAAAGTAAGCTTTGAGTATATAATGCTGAAGAAATGATAATTATTTGAGCTTATGACTGAGACACATACTTGTAATGAATGCTTCTGACCACGTTTCACGCTCTGACCATGCAGGTGCAATTTCTCTGACTGGGATTTTGTTTCTTGAGCATATGCTGGACAAACACATGATTATCATGGTCATTATTTAACAAAGTACAATTTTAATGAGATCTGGAATAACCTTTTTTTAAGAAAGAAAGCAGCTCCTAGCAGACAGGTCACTAATGTTTTTTTCTTGACAGATCACTTAAACCTAATAGAAACAACATGATTTAATCCTTTCAATTCTAAAGTCCATATTTCTCATTTCTTCAATAAACCACAGAGCCTCAATAGCTTCATATTGTCCTTGCGGTTCAAATATGGGCATCACGCACAAGGACAAATACCAGAGTCCAGACCATTTTATATAGCACTCCTTTGGGAACATATATGATGGCGTGCAAATAAAAGTTCTCAATGCCAAAGATGTACTGCTAAAAGAAATTACTAATTAATGAGTTATTATTAATTAACTTACCTCCAATTATTATATAAAGAGATTTCTGTACAAGATCTGCTTCAATAAGACTCCCTACCAGTAAAGGAAATTCTTTATGGTACAGTATGTAATATGTGCAGAACACATAGGATTAGGGCAACAGAGAATGATCTAGAATGAATCTGTGCCAACCATATAAAACATTAGGCATAACCAAGTCAACACAACAGTAACCCCTTCCAAGTAGACCAGCATTTATTACATTCTACAGATGAATAAGTTGCTCAAAATGCGAGATGAAGTTCCATACAGTAACCTTAAGTTCTAACTTAAAATATGTCAAGTTTCGAAGGCCAGAGAAGGAACGCACTCAAGAATTACTTGGCGTACAACGCCTGGAAGGACACCATCTCTTATAGGGGCAGTCTGCAATTCAATTGAAACTGTAGACTTGTGATTATCACCATTAACATCCTGCAGCAAAAATTTTAGTAATTTCGGTAAGATAAAACATGATGGACTTTGTATAAGTTATACTCTATTCACATAAAGTTAAAGCAAAATGATAAAACTTAAGGGTGTGTTTGGTATGCAGAGATAATTTCCAATTTGCTCATGTTTGGTCGATCGAAATTTTTCTCTGTAAAAACAAGTTCCTTAAAAATGAAGAAAATAATTTCCCTAATGCAAGTAGGGAAAAAAAGTTTCATTGGTGAAGTTTGTCTCCTCCCACCTCCAAGCAGTCCCCTACCCCCACCCCTCCCCTTGACCATCCTATCCTATGCCATCCCCAAACTCCCACTCCATTCCACCCCCATAGTATTTTTCTAAATAACACATAAATGCTCCTTGGACAATATGTTTTTTTTTACATAAGCTTTTCACATCAAGTTAAGAACATCCTGCATTCACTTTGTGAAGGAGAAGATGGAATGTCGTCACTAAGGATTTACCTTATCCTCAGCAAAATAATACTAATGCACTACTTGGGGATAGCTTGGCTAGTAATTGCTGTAACTCCTGCTAGATAGAAGTTAATATGCCTTCAGCGCAGATGCTGTGTCCATTTTAAAGTAAAGCTTAACACTTTTTTCCCTTGAGCTGTAAAAGAGCTTCTTCCCTTATTTTTTGAAATCAGCACTAAGATGGTGTTGTATCATGTACATCCAAAAAGCAAAAGTATAGCTACTTCCTTCTAAGTCAACCTACAAATCAATCGGTGGTGATTCAGCCTCGTGTACATATTACTCCCTACACCAAATAAACGGGAGAAGTATATAACTAGTCTGGACCTTCAGCAAGGAGTTGGTACATCTTCAAAAGCACCCCAGATTTCTTTCCAGATAGACCACTAAATGCATGCAGGAATTGTATTCCATATTTTCTTCAAGCTTCACTCAAACTTTTATAGCCCCGTGATTTTTTTCTATAGCTCCAATAACCTTAAAATTCAGGAGTAGTTCGGCTAGTCCAAGTCATTCCAGTGTGCCCAGAAGTAAAGCTTACAACTTTTTGATCAGTACAATGTAAGTTCTATTAATTGTTACTTTATCAAAAAGAACTTTCATTATTGTTAGAAGACTAGCAACAAGATGGCGCTTATCTGAACTAAATTTAAATATACAATCAATAACCTTCCTGTAATTGACAATTAGAATTTGTCAAGCTATGTTCATCCTGTACAACTAGAAGACAAGCCCATTATTATAGATCTTAAGTCTCATAGAAAGGTTTCAATCTAAGCACTAAATTCACTGATGAATTATTTATGTATGGCTCAAAGATGCCACAAAGTCAGGTTGTATAATTACAACAGTGAGTACTCTAAATCTAGTGTAAAATTCAATTTTACAATTCTCCACCAACAAAAACAATGGCTGTCTTAAAAAGACCAATTGTTCCCTTCAACAAATGAAATCTCTAATTAAACAACTACGGCTTTACATTCTTAAGCTGATGAAACTCAACTTCCCAGAAAAACCATCAATCAACTAATAAATTGGTACACCTTTTACAAGATCAAATAAGATCTCAGTGCCAGTTGTTATTAACAAAATCAATTGAACAGAAATGGTTTTGGTCATCTGAAATCTAACCATGATAAAAGATTATACAGAATAAAAAAATTCCAACTTTTCTTAGTGCAACACAAAACTTTAACAAAATAGGACTAGGTCGACCTAATAACAGTTTTCTAACGACACTTACCTTGTGGCAAACAACAAAAAAATTAGTCAAACAACCCTCTAAGATCTGATCGCCATTGTTTGACAACAGGAGCTCGTTGACAGAAGGTGGCCTCAGCTTCTCCAATTGTTTCCTTTGCCTACCTATAACGAAAACAACAAATTTCCATTACCAAAAAAGATTATGTCAACAAAGTTCATCTCTTCCCTATATCTTCAAATCAGATACTACAGCAAAATCACCATCTTTTTCTCCTTTTTACCCCCTCTAAAGGAGTTCCCACCCTTTTTTCTCCCTTGGTGACTCAAACTCACAACCATAGGGTTGGAAGTGAGCGGTGCTTACCATCGGAGCAACTCCTTCTCGTCAAACGAAATCACCATTCATTAGTATCAACGGGAAACTGAGTACATCACGGTTAAAAGGAAAGCAACCAGCTGTTCATGCACAATTACCTAACCCAATCTGAGTATTTGGCATTTGCAACGCGTCTACCACGACCTACAACTGCCAAATGTGCTGCATTTTCGTGAATACCAAAGAGCGGAGGAACATAGGAACCAACATGGACATAAACATCAAAAGCTGTAGAAAACTTTTCCTCAAGTTCCTCCAAACTATCAACATGTCCACTGACAAGACATGTAATGGCCAATTCCTCCCCACTTGTTCTTTTGTCCAATACAAGAGGCAGAGCTTTTTTCATTGAATCATCCACAAGAGATTGAACCAATGAATCCCACATGGTTGGTTTTGTTGATACTAAGGAAAAAGGGACTCTACATGTTTCTGAATTGAATAAAAGTTCTGGGTTAGAGTTCAAGAGAATTTTTAGAGAATCAGAGAGTCTGCTCATATGCCTTTCCCAAAACAACAACAGTGAACCACCACTGTGAGTTCTAGTTGTTGTATATGCACCTGAAATGGAAAAAATATTGTATCTTTAAGTTTCTACCATCTCTACCATTTATTTGTTGAAAAAGCCTATTTGTTACAACAACAAAAGAAGGTAAAATACCTTGGTGGGCTTCAAGTAAGGTTGTTACTGATGGGTATTCTCCCAATTTAGGAACCAACCCATTTTTGAAGAGAAATCTGCACTTGCTGCTACTCATCATCGCCTGAAACAAGAAGCTGAATGACCTATTTCCGAAGACATGAAATTTGAGAAAAATCTGCTTATGTATTTAAGGTATTTTGGTTTGAGAAAAAGAGTTATTTATGTTATTATTTAATTATTAATTAAATTATTTTGAATATAAAAGACTCAAATATGTAAGCTCTATTGTAAAAGAACTTACTAAAATTAATATACTAAAAGAAGAAAATTTAGAGAGTAATAATCTTTCATAAAATGTATATATTGTATCAACATGTATAATAACTATTTATAGCCATGACTTTTATTTACACATCACTTTGGCCATTATTGGCCAAGTGATGTATCCTTTGGCCTATTATTGGCCAAGTGATGAGTTGCACAAGTGATGCAACTCATTCACTTGTTTGGAGCCCACGTGGCATGTTTTACACCACTCCCCCTTGTATGTCTATGTAAGTATATAGACATACATAATGCGCATTAATTGTTGCCTCATTAAAAACCTTTCTAGGAAAACCCAGTGGGATAAAACCTAGACTAAGGAAAAAAGTACAGTGCGTATTTTACTCCTCCTGATAAAAACCACGATTCAAATGGTTAAGTTTTCGCATTCCAATTTTGTGAATCATCTTCTCAAGAGTTGAGGCTGGTAAAGATTTGATAAATAAATCTGCTGGATTATCACTTGAACGAATTTGTCGCACATCAATATCACCATTCTTCTGGAGATCATGTGTGAAGAACAATTTTGGTGAAATGTGTTTCGTTCTATCTCCTTTTATAAAGCCTCCTCTTCATTGAGCTATGCATGCAGCATTGTCTTCAAAGAGTATTGTGGGTATCTTGACGTCACACTTCAAACCACATCTTTCTTTGATAAAATGTATTACTGATCTTAACCATACACATTCTCTACTTGCTTCATGAATGGCTATTATCTCAGCACGATTTGAAGAAGTAGCGACAATAGACTTCTTCGTAGATCGCCATGATATAGCAGTACCTCCGTATGTGAACAGATAGCCTGTTTGTGATCGAGCTTTATGTGGGTCAGATAAATAACCTGCATCTGCATGACCAACAAGATCTGCACTATCTTTGTTAGAATAAAACAGACCCATATCACTAGTTCCCCTTAGATCTGCATGACCAACACGATCTGCACTATGTCGGGTCTCGTAGCATTAGCAAGATACATAAGTGCCCCAATTGCACTGAGATAAGGTACTTCTGGACCAAGAGGTTCCTCATTCTCTTCTTGAGGTCGGAATGGATCCTTACTCACTTCAAGTGATCGGACAACCATTGGAGTACTTAATGGATGTGCTTTGTCCATGTAAAATCGTTTCAAGATTTTCTCAGTATAGGCAGATTGATGGATGAAGACCCCTTTTACTAAATATTCTATTTGTAGTCCAAGACAAATTTTTGTCTTTCCAAGGTCTTTCATCTCAAATTCTTTCTTTAGATATTCAATTGCCTTTTGAACCTCTTCTGGAGTTCCAATGAGATTAATGTCATCAACATAAACAGCAAGAATAACACACCCCAATGTTGAATTCATAATAAATATACAAGGACAAATGACATCGTTTATATAACCTTGTTTTATCAAGTACTCACTAAGGCGATTATACCACATGCACCCTGATTGTTTTAAGCCATATAATGACTTTTGTAATCTGATTGAATACATTTCTCGAGATTTTGAACTATATGCTTCAGGCATTTTAAGTCCTTCCGGAACTTTCATATAAATTTCATTATCAAGTGAACCGTAAAGATAATCTGTAACCACATCCATTAGATGAATTTCAAGATTTTCATGTACAGCTAAGCCGATGAGATATCGAAAAGTTATTGCATCCATAACAGGTGAATATGTTTCTTCATAGTCGACACCGGGTCGTTGAAAGAATCCTTGTGCAACAAGGTGTGCCTTGTATCTTACAATCTCATTTTTCTCATTCTTTTTTCATACAAAGACCCATTTATAGCCAATTGATTTAACATCACTAGGCGTTTGGACTACTGGTCCAAAAACCTCACACTTAGCAAGTGAATTTAATTCTGATTGAATTGCTTCTTGCCATTTTGGCCAATCACATCTTTGTCGACATTCTTCGACAGATAGAGGTTCAAGATCCTAATTTCCTTTCATAATGTTAAGTGTAACATCATATGCGAAAACATTATCCACTATGATTTTTGATCGATCTAAACTTATCCCATCACCTGTAGAACTTATTGAGAGTTCTTCATTTACTTGAGTCTCGGGTTCACTGATCTCTTCAGGAATATCAGGATTAATTAGATCTTGAATTTCTTTATGAGATTCTTTTGTAGTGTCATTTTTTGTACTTCTTTTTCTAGGATTTTTATCTTTTGAACCCAATGGTCTACCACGCTTCACGCGTATTTGTGATTCAGAAGCTATGACACTTGTAGATGGTCCTTTTGGGACGTCGATTTGGATAGGCACATTAACTGCAGGAATATGCGACTTTGTTATCCTTTTTGAATCAGTAAATGCGTCTGGCATTTGATTTGCTATGTTTTGCAAATGGATGATCTTCTGGACCTCTTGCTCACACACAGGGGAGCGTGGATCAAAATGAGATAATGATGAAACTTTCCATGCAATTTCACTTTTAAGTTTCTTTTTCTCTCCCCCTAATTGCAGAAAATTTGTTTCATCAAATCGACAATCTGCAAATCTTGCAGTGAATAAATCACCCGTCAATGGCTCAAGGTAGCGAACTATGGAGGGTGAATCAAACCCAACATATATGTCTAACCTTCTTTGAGGGCCCATTTTGGTGCGCTAAGGTGGTGCTACAGGCACATATACAGCACATCCAAAAATTTGAAGATGAGCAATATTTGGTTCATGGCCAAACACCAATTGTGATGGGGAGTATTTATTATAATGAGTCGGTCTGAGACGAACAAGTGATGCTGCATGTAAGATAGCATGACCCCAAACAGTAGTAGGCAACTCACTTTTCATAAGTAGAGGTCTTGCTATCAATTGTAAGCGCTTAATAAATGACTCAGCAAGGCCATTTTGAGTATGAACATGAGCTACAGGATGTTCAACTTTTATCCCTCCCGATACGCAATAAGCATCAAAAGCTTGGGATGTGAATTCGCCAGCATTATCAAGGCAAATTGTCTTAATGGGATAATCTGGAAATTGCGCTCTTAATCGTATTATTTGTGCCAATAATTTTGCAAACGCCAGGTTGCGAGATGATAAGAGGCACACATGAGACCATCTTGAAGATGCGTCTATTAGGACCATAAAATATCTAAACGACCCACTAGATGGGTGAATAGGTCCACAAATATCCCCATGTATTCGTTCTAAAAATTGAGGGGATTCAATGTTAACATTCATTGGTGATGGCCTAGTAATCAATTTGCCTTGGCAACAAGCAGCACATGAAAACTCATCATTTGTAAGAATCTTCAGGTTTTTTAATGGATGTCCATTTGAGTTTTCAATGATTCGTCTCATCATTATTGATCCAGGATGACCTATTCGGTCATGCCAAAGCACAAAAGTCTTTAAAGTCAGTAAACTTCTGATTTACGATAGAGTGTGCTTCAATCGTACTTATTTTTGCATAATATAGGCCAGAAGATAAAGTTGATAATTTCTCCAACACATATTTCTGGTCTGAGACAATCTTGGTAATACCAAGGTATTCAACATTCATTTCATTTATTGTCTTAACATGATATCCATTTCGGCGAATATCTTTAAAACTTAACAGGTTTCTTGGGGATTTAGAAGAGAACAAAGCATCTTCTATGATGAGTTTTGTCCCCTTAGGCAGAAATATAGTAGCTCTTCCGGAGCCTTCTATTAAGTTTGAATTACCAGAAATTGTAGTAACATTTGCTTTTCTTCTAAGCAAGTAGGAGAAGTATTTCTCATCTTTGAATATGGCGTGCGTTGTTCCACTATTAATTACACAAATATCTTCATGATTGATCATTGAGGTATCCATATACTCTTCAAGATAAAAGATATAAACGAAATAAACATTATAATATTATTACTAAACAAAAACATTACACAACCTTTAGTTATTTACAAGTTTAGGAAAACACATTCATACTAGTTCATACAAATGACGAAAATGAAATACATTAACATTATCACAGATCCATCACCTATCAGGTGATCTATCTTTCCTTCGGGATTCTTAAAGAAATCCTCTACATCTAGATGCATGGGTTCAACGGTATCTTCCAAGATAAAGTTGGCTTCAACGTTATTTTTCACCTCCTTCAGGGAAGCTTGATATAGCTCAACCAGGTGCCTTGGTGTATGACAGGTACGTGACCAATGTCCTTTTCCTCCACATCGATAACATTTGTTGTCTGAATTTTTCTTCTGCACTGCATCATGTTTTTCATTCTTCTTTTTACACTGCTGGTGTTGAAGGTTATTTTTTAGTGCAAGACGATCACCATGATTGAAATTTCTTCCTCGACCACGACCACGACCACGACTGGAACCACGACCTTTTTCACGCCTAGATTGGTGAAAATTTGCCGTATTTACTTCAGAAAATGGCATAGAACCAGTAGGTCGACTTTCATGTTTTTTCATCAGTAAGTCATTATGTTGTTCAGCAACAAGGAGATGTGAAATTAATTCGGAATATTTTTTAAATCCCATTTCTCGATATTGCTGCTGCAGAAGCATACTCGAGGCAGGAAAAGTGGAAAACGTTTTCTCTAGCATATCATGGTCAGTGATATTTTCTCCACACAATTTTAATTGTGAGATAATTTTAAACATGGAAGAGTTATACTCACTGATAGATTTAAAATCTTGAAGTCTCAAGTGGATCCAGTCATAACGTGCCTGTGGAAGGACGATCAACTTCAGGTGGTCATATCTATCTTTTAAATTGTTCCACAACACCAGAGGATCCTTAACAGTAAGATATTCCATTTTCAAACCTTCATCAAGGTGATGACGGAGAAATATCATCGCCTTAGCATGGTTTTGATTCGATGCTTGATTATTTTCTTGGATGGTGTCTGCTAGACCCATCGCATCAAGATGAATTTCTGCATCGAGTACCCATGATAGATAGCTTTTTCCCGATATGTCTAGAGCAAGAAATTCAAGTTTAGAGAGATTAGACATTATTTAAGAAAAGAAAATTTATACCTCTGAGGCTTTTAAAGTCTTTACTTGAACTGGCAGAGATTCGTGCTGATAACGTGTTATAAAAGAACTTAATAAAATTAATATACTAAAAGAGGGAAAATTTAGGAAGTAATAATCTTTCATAAAATGTATATATTGTATCAACATGTATAATGGCTATTTATAGCCATGACTTTTATTTACACATGTATCACTTTGGCCATTATTGGCCAAGTGATGTATCCTTTGGCCTATTATTGGCCAAGTGATGAGTTGCACAAGTGATGCAACTCATTCACTTGTTTGAGGCCCACGTGGCATGTTTTACAACAAGCTCAACTTTGAGAATAGCATTTTGTATTGAAAATGATGAAGGGAATATTCAATATGCTATATGTAGAAGGTTTACAGACTCTACTAGTCTATTTGCTGAGGTTACGAATTTGAAGGAAGGGTGTGAGCTATGTGTTGAAAAACTATATCTACCAGTAATATTGAAAATAAATTCTTTATCCCCAATAAAAATATTAAGTGGAGATTGGAATTGGCCCTGGAATATTGTCATGATTAGATGGAGGATAAAAGAGTTGATTGAAGAGGGTCTCATACAGCTTCAACACACACAGAGAAGGCAACAATGCTGCAGATTTTTTTATTCGAAAATAGACCAAGTTGCAGATTTTTTAGCTAACTGGTGTTTTAGTTTTGCATGGACAAAATGCATTGATTCATTTGCAACATTACCAAGGAAGGCTAAAGGCATAATTATCTTAGAGAAACAACAAGTTCCACATATGAGAATCAAAAGACTTAAAAGACAAGCATCAGATGAAATGAGACAAGATTTATAGTTCGGATATAATAATATTGTCTAACAAAAGAGATAAGCAAGATGGAAAATAAACAATCAACACAACAACAGCTTACTGGCAGTACATTTCAGATCAATTTACAGATTTGTACATTGGGATAAGTACAAGTCAATGATACATCCGTTTGAAATCTATTAAGGTGGTATCAATCTCACTAGAGTTTCATTCGAAATTAAATTAAAGTATCAGGATGCGTACCATATAGATACTTAAAGCTGTTAGATTTAATTTCACTTGATTTGTGAAAGAAAAGTTAGAAGCTTGGAGTGAGCTCCATCAGAACTTAAATATATAGCACCTGATGAGAGTTTAAAGGTGACTTGAAATGTATTTGGCTCAAAGCTTCAGATTTGTTACACAAATTAGGTGATAAAAGATGGCATAGAAAAGCTACAAACACAAGCTGGAAGGTAATTTATGATGGTCAACTTACCTGAGAGGAAGATTCCGGCGAGTAGCTGAAGAAGAAGACCGATGGACGCAACAAGAGATCGTTTCACTTTCCTTTATCAGAATGTCAACTTTTTATTCTTTCCCTTTGCACTTTTAAGTTAGACTAGATACAATATGCTCGTGAACAAATGGAAAACAAATGCATTAGTACAATTGATTTTAGAAGTTAAATCTCAAGCGGAACAACCTAAAGTTGGCAAAATATGAATAAAATTAGAAAATTAGCAATATACACAAGATTCTTGGATCATTGAATTTCTCGACTGCTTGCAAGTCACAACTCATGTTTCTCGAAACTATTTCATGCCAGAATACAGCGCTGCAACAATCAAAATTAGAAACGTTGGTTAGTAAAACATAGCCAAAGAACACAAGTAAAGTCAGACATTTCATGGTTCATATATATATATATATATGATAAAGCAAAAACAAGACCTCAAATCAGCTTTACATGTTCAATAATTCCCAACTTTTCATTATTCTACAACAAGAATACTAACCACAAGTCACAACTATAAAGTTAAAGGTTTTGCAGAGATCCCAAAAAATCATGTAATAAACGAAGATTGAGATATGCATAGAAAATGAAAGACGACGATTTTTGAGAAGATAATGAGAGTTGCAAAGATTTCTTTAGAAATCAAAAAAAATTGTAACAGTTGTGGAATTGTTCTCAACGTAGGCATAAAGCAGTGTGAAACATGCAGTTTTAGTATGGTAATTGCAAAAGCACAATCATCATATTGATACTAAAAGAAGATCTCAATCAAGAACAACACTTGAAATTAAAAGAGGAAACAAGGTAGGAGGTGTGGTTATATTGGCTATAGTTTGGTAATTTCTAAAGCAGCTATATTCTTCTAGCTACTCCCTTTGTTTCAATTTAGATAATTTTTATATCAAAAATAAATATCTCATTTTACTCGTTCATTTTAACAAAAGTTAGAATAGTAATCTAAGCTAGGAGTCGCTCCTTTTAAACTTTAAGTAGTTCACTTAAGGAAGCATGAATGTAAGCGAACGAAGTAAAGTGAAGAAGGTAAGTGACAACAATCAAAGAAAGCTGAGCGGGACTAACAAAAGTGAAGGAAATTGAACGCACAAATGATCACAGTATGTTACAGGGATAATGATAAGTAGCTAATGTAATGATAGTAGGCACACACTTGAAAATAAATTAAAACCGTAGAACAACAACTTCATTTTTTTCTAGATACTCATCTCTAAATTTCAAAAGAAGTCTTCGATCTAATTTTAATATTTGGCAACACAAGACTATATTAACTATGAAGTTTCAAATTAATCCATAATACGTGCATATAGTTATACTTGATAATATGTTGGTGAATACATATATAAAACAATTATACTAGTGAAAAATTGATAAATATAATAGACAACCTATAAATATACAAAAGGAACAATGTTTTTTGTATACACTTACAAATTACTTTGGTGTATGATAAAAATCACTTTAAAAACTTGTAATAATGTAATTACTACCAACATTTATGATATGTTTATCACTTCTAAGAATGTAAGTATCCAAATTTCTTCAAGTAATAACTCACAATAAATGAATATAGTAATACTTGTGTATATTTTGATATGAAAAAGACTCTAGCATACATTTATACTATTGAATATATTGATTAAAAAATACACGACTGAACATATTGATTATCTAAAGTAGATATCCAAGAGTATATGTTTTTAGATGAACTGTACATTTATACAAACATGCATTCATCTCTTCCTACCACTACATTGAATGTAATAACCCCAACAAAAAGGTTTAACAAAGTAGCTACCAAAACAGTAAAGCAACATGATCATATATCAATAGAAGAGTTGATAATGTTTGAAAAAAATAAAATATTAGTTTTCGTCATAAGCATTAAATAGAAGTTAAAAATGAAAACTAGCACAAGAAACTAATAAATTCTAACAAGTTGACTATTATCGATTTTTGCGGGTGGCCTGATCATTCTGGGTGGTGCCTCAATCTCGCTAGCAGCCCCTTCTTCCTCCTTCTTCGCAGCATATTCTCACAATAGTGCACCGTATCTGATGCGGTGTAACTTAGAATCAAGATATTGAACTGAAATACTTTCACCTTCACTTAGGTACTCTGCAAATGCTAGCTAATATATCCGAATATTCCTGATAAATGAGGAAAATACATTACTTATTAATTAAGATACTATTTTTATAAGTATATTAAGAGAATGACAACACTTACTACAACCAACTTCAGAAAACATAGTAACAACATAACTCTAAATACTCTAGAAAGTATTCAAAAATGTAAAGATATTCAAATACAACAGAAGATATTCAAATTGTAATGACACACTATAAATATTCAATGGTTATATGTATGCCACAATATACCAATTTAGAAGGTATATCCTCTATATAAACTTACTTGTTCAACTTACACTACATTCATATGACTACACCATATTATAGTTATCTTCAAAAAATAGAATGACAACATATATATTTTTTCCATTCACAGTCAATGATGTACCTTCTTTCCTCTTACAAGAACCACCTCTTTCTTATTCTTCCATCAGACTCAATGTTATAGTGTTATTCAACGATTCCGATTTCTTCTGAATCTCCATTGCAACAATGGAGCATGAAATTTGTGATTGCTTTTGTGCTATACACAATCAAACGAGAGCATTCCCAACAAATAATTATCGGGATAATTTGTGCCTCTTGTGACCCTCTTGAGAGTATCCAATTCCGACATAACAATATTGAATACAACCTCCAACTTTAACCCTAATAATCTGCCAAAACGTAAAACTATATAAAATATTCAAAAAAAAGGAGGAAAAAATGGGAATTAGAAGATATTGGTCGAAACTAGTAACAATTAACCATTGACGAACAAGAAAACTTGTTGATTGTGAGGATTTGATGAGCAAAGAGATCCGTAATTTTGTGGATCCTACTAGGAGATGGAGTTGATTTAGGAGTAATATAATTGATTCGGGGATAAAGAATTTAAATTAGGGATAATGAAAGAATGCTGAAAAAGTGAAAATAGGGAAGCAAAAGTGTGAAAAGTGGGAAAAAGTAAATTTTATGTGTGTGAATTACATTTTGCTATTTATTAATTTGGCCAAATACATAAACAGATTCCTAAATTTGTTGGATTTTTTCCCTCGGATATCTCAACTATGTCATTTTTCTATTGAATCATTGAACCACCCATAATTTATTTCTTTAAAACATTGTTGGTTGATTTTGATCGGCTTTTCTACTGTAAATGCCTTCAACTGTGTTCGAATTGTAATAATTTTGATTGAAGGAATGAAGACAAACCGTGTTAGTCTCATTTGTTTTCTAATGTGTTCAAATGACTTAAGTAAAACACAATTATTCTCGAACATTTTCACTATCAATTGGACTAATGAGTTGTGGAACAACATATGTATCCTGTATCAATACCCCTCATAAATCTGGTTCAACATCAGACAACGGTATTTGCTTAAACGGAAAAAATTATGGAGATTCAATGATTCAATAGGAAAATGACGTAGTTGAAGAATCTGAGGGAAAAAATCCAACAAGTTTAGGGATCATCTTATGTATTTGGCATATTAATTAAATATACCTATAAAATATAAATAAATTATAGTGTAGCTATATTATTTTATTATTAATATTTAGTTTCACATTTTCGGTTGTTTTTCCAATTTTAAATTACTCAACATAAATAGCTTTGTACATTGTAAGTTGTTTAAATTTCACTTGTTTAATTACCAGTTTTTTAGAAGACCATGAAAAAGTTGGAGATTTGTAGTGGTTTGAAATTTTTGTACATACTCATAAAATATTTTTTATCAATAAAGTTATTGTGTACTAAAATATATTAAAGAACTAATAAAATAATTAAACTTAGCGAAAATTGAGTTGAGTTGGGTCTCGACTCATTATCTGCCCCGTTTTGGCTCAATTCATATTGATCCAATCGAATTCAGTTTGGATTGGATATTGACCCGTTTGTTGTCTTGACCCATTATGATTGACCTAAAATTGATCCAATTTGCTCAATTACCGTCCCTAACAATGCCAAAGATTAAAAGAGAAGAAAAATCAATGAAACAAATGCACTTATACAAGAAGAAACTAATTAAAAATTACCAAATAGTTATCCTCTTTTGGATGAGTCGCGATTTAACAGAGCAAATGAAGATTAGCCAAGAAATGCCTAATGTTACAACCAAATTGTAGATAGCCATGTGTATTTACCATTTTTCTATGAAATAAAAAGATTAGCTATAAATAGTAATTATTTTTAGCATTCACTACTAACATTACTAATATGATAATTACATATCATAAAATAGTTGTACCGTATAAGTTTTATTTAATTTTAATAATTAAATAGATTCATCTTTCATTAGATTACATGTTGCGCAACAAAAACAATAACATTTTTTCGTAGAATCTTATAAATTTGTCCTTTTATGTTCATTAGGGTTACTACCTCCACTTGATTTAATTACGAAAATTACAGTAGCATAAGATAGGGCAAAGGGACATTGATTTTGTTTTCTGCCTCAAATACGCTCGTTCAAAATCTTGGTATGTATATATACTAATTTCTTTATTAGCATAAATGTTTATGATTTTTACATGCTGTATTAGAGCCTGAAACTTGAACTAATGATTTTCACTCTTGAACTAACTTTATCTTTTTATGAGAGGCGAACTCACATTCATATGTATGGGTGCATAGACATGTATATCTATATCTGACCAAAAAAAAAAATTAACATCGCACTCTTAATGAGTATAGAGCTATCCTTGTGCTAGAGAAATCACCCACTTAGTGTTTGAATCTAGCTAAAGCCCTTATTTCTTTTTAAGTTTACTGGGGCACCTGGAGTCTTCAATTCTAAAGTTCATTTTTTGTTTGTTATAGACACAAATTTTAATTTTCTATTATGACATAGATTATAGACAATCACTATTAAGATTGAAGAAAGAAAAATGTGTCAGATTGAGCATTTAATAAACTACATAGATTATAGGCAATCGCTATTAAGATTGAAGAAAGAAAAATGTGTCAGATTGAGCATTTAATAAACTACAACTTTGATAGATTTAATGCATCATGTTAGGAATCTAACTAAAACAAACAAAATGATTCTTATTTAGTACTAGAACCCACAAATTCCAAAAATAAATAGTTAGGGAAAAACATAGTCAAGTTTTTTAAGTATTAAATCTTTTTTAGGTGGTTTAAAGAGTGTTGAAAGCAAATGACAAATAAAAAATAAGAAGGAAAAAAATTAATCAATTTTCAACATATGTCATTTCTTAATTGAACATTTTAACATTAGTTAGTGGAGAAATCAAGAATGTATCGATGATTATAATGTTGAGCTACAAGCTCCTAACATAGGGGAAGAGTCGTATTCTAGTTAAACTAGGAGTCCTACTACAATAAAAATGATTACATGAGTAGTAATTTATTACAAGTCAAATATCTTATCCTAGTCAACTCCTATAATGTTCAGTAGCTTAATCGTATGTAACTTAGGACTTAGTAGTCTAATCCGAGTATGAATCCAACTATAACTTATCAACCTACTTTGATGGAGTTGTTCTTTCGACGTGTTCCATCAGTCATCAAGCCTCCTTCAATACTTCCCCTCAAGCTAGAGAGTAGAGGAATTGTATATCCTAGCTTGCTGCAAAAACCAGAAAAACATATTTTGTTAAGTCTTTGGTATGAATATCAGCTAGTTGATCCTTAGACTTCACAAATTAAGTAAGAAATTGTCCCCTGGCCCTTTTCTCACGAACAAAATGATAGTCCAGTTCAACATATCTGGTTCTAGCATGCATAACTGGATTAATTGTCATGTACAACGCACTCATATTATCATAATACAACATAAGAAAAGATCGAAGAAATACCACAATGTCATGAAGAATATACAAAATCCAAGTTATTTCTGCGGCGGTGGAGGCTAGTGCTCTATACCCATCTTCAACGCTCGATCGAGCTACTGTGGTCTGTTTCTTGGAGGTCTAAAAAATACAATTTGCGTCTAGGTAGATACTATAACCTGTAGTTGATCTCCTAGTTGTGATACAACCTCCCGATCAGCATTTGAGTAGCCATACAACCTACATGGTGATTGTAAAATAATTCCAAGTGCAAAGTGTAGAGTGCCTTTGATGTACCCCAGTATCATTTTTACCCCTTAAAGATGTTCAATGTTAGGGTTTTGCATAAAGTGGCTTGCTAAATTCACAGCATGAGTGATATCAGGTCTTGTGAGGGTCAAATTTGAAGACTCCCTACTATCATTTTGTAAAATGATGCATTACAAGACTTCCCACATCTTCAAGCAAACCATGTTTTCTAGCCAAAGGATTGGCTAATGCCTTTGCCAAAGTCATCTCTGTCTTGGCCAATAGCTCAGCAACATACTTGCTTTGATTTAAGTGAATTCTACCTACGATTTACCTCAAATCCTAGGAAGAAGTGTAAAGGGCCAAGATCTTTCATAGCAAACTTCTTTCCAAGTTGTAGAACCAACTCTAAGACATGAGATGAACTACTTTCTATGAAAATAATATCATCCACATATAAAAAGAGAAATATCTTGCCTTTGTGAGTTTGGAAGGGTCAGTCTTACTACAAATAAAACCAAAGTGAAAGATATGCATGCTGAACCTATCAAGCCAGGCTTTTGGGGCTTGTTTAAGACCATACAATGCCTTTTTAAGTAGACATACATGCTTAGGATACTAGGGATCAATAAAACCAGGAGGTTGACTCATGTACACCTCCTCTTGTAAAGAGCCTTGGAGAAACACATTTTGACTTCTAGTTGTCTAATTTTCCTCTTTGAACTAACAACAATTGATAGAACCACCCTAATAATTGTAGCTTTAACCAGAAGACTAAATATTTTTTCAAAATCCAGCCCTTCAAGATGAAGAATCCCATTGCCACAAGTCAGGTCTTAAATCTATCTATTGTCTCATCAGCTTTTAATTTTGTCTTAAACACCCATTTTGATCCAACCAAGTTCATACCAGGAGATTTAGGCACAAAAATCTATGTATCGTTAATATGTAAAACATCAATTTCTTCTTGCATCGATGCAAGCCAATAAGGTGATTTTAGTGATTCGTTAGTAGTATTTGGTTCGCTCACAATTTATTTGCTGTTGCAAGCAACAAGTAACAAGTGTCGTTCCTTCGCCTTGTTCCTGGTTCAGGAAGTACCTCAACTATTACATCAACCAAGATAGTGAACTAGAGTGTAGCATTGTCAAGTTGTTGGTCAACTGATAAATCAACTAAAATGGTTGCTTGATGATGAGCATTGGCTGGACCTGTAAGAGCAACTTGTTCCTCACTGCTACTGGCAGATTCAAAATTTGCATCTGGAGTTTCGATGCTAATGTATGGATCATCAACTTCAACCTGTTCCTCAACATCTGACACTGCGCCTGAGAGGTCAATAATGCTCTCATCAAAAATGAGAATATGAGGTGTACCAACATTATCACTAGTAATGCGTAGGCTAGCAATATGTATTTCCCTTGAATCATAATTATCAGGTGTCTGTAGTTTAGAGAAAGATTCAAAAAAGTAGCAAGGTGAGGTGAGACATCAATGTTAGTCTGAGATTGATTTGAAGACACATAGGGTAATGTGTTTTAATCAAGCACAAAATGTCTGGATATGTAAACCCTCCTTGTAGAGGGGTGATAGCATCTATATCCTTTGTGTAAGTTGTTGTACCCTATGAACATATAAGGATAGGTCTTTGGTCTGAACTTATTGTTACCCTTAATATATGGAAAACATCTACACCCAAATACTTTTCGGCTGTTGTAATCAGGTTGTTCCCTATGAAACTTAATAAATGGAGTCACCATCTTTAGGACTGATAAAGGCAAACTATAAATGAGAACTATTGCAGTGAGGAAAGCTTCAACCCACATAAACAGAGGTAGGTTAGCATGAAGTAGTAGAGCTAAGTCCGTCTCCACAATATGCCTATGTTTTCTATGTGCAACTTCATGTTGTTCAGGTGTGTTAGGAAATGAAATATATCTCACAATGGCATGATCTTCCAAATGCTTAATGAAGTCTATTTGGATAAATTCACCACCTTCATCACACTGAAAAATCTTAATCTCTTTAGCAAATTATTTTTCCACCATTTTATGAAATAAATTCAGACTTCTTTTTCAATGGATAAATACATGTATATCTTATGTGATCATCATAAAAAATCATAATATTTTATATGATGGAAAGATTCGACAGGAGCTGGTCCCCATAAGTCACGATGAATTTTCAATAAGGGTTTTTTCTCAATTTTATCTCTCAAACCAAAAGAAAGTTTACAACTGTTTCTCAACTGACAACTAGAACAAACAGTAGGCATTTTATTCTAACTACTAACATTGATGCAACTATTACTACTCAAAATTTTTTAAAAACTTCAAACTAGGGTGTCCTAATCTAGTATGCCACATGTTGTTTGACGTGTTCTAGTCGTGTGCAGCAGTCAAGGAGTAAAGATTGTTGTCTTGCAAAGCATAGAGTCTATTCCTTTTAGATATCATCAAATTCAAGAGTACAACAATTATCCTTTGCAAACTTAGTAACTGAGAGTAAATTTTTGTTGATCTTAGGGACTATCAGAACTTCCTTTAACTTTAAACCTGTTCCAAATATGTTTCCAAAATGTGTAATGTCTAACTTTGATCATTCCCAATAATTATTTTATTTGATTCAGTGTTTTGTTTAAGATCAGTTAGGATACCTGAGTTATGTGTCATTTGGCTACTTGCTCCTCAGTCCACATATAAGGTGTCATCAATAGTGTTTTATAGATTAGTAGTAGTCAATGCTTGTGGTAGCTCATCTGTTGGCTTGGTAAGAGTAGTCTCACCTGTAAAAACACTTAAGAGTATTATGGTTATTCCTACCACAAATTTGACACACATCATAATTGTTTCTTTCATGACTTTCACTTGAAGGACTGTTTTGAGGACCTGGTTTGTTTCTGGTGTTATAAGGACATGTTCCTTGTGCAGCAGTCTTGAAGCCTCTTTCTCTTAAATTGAAGTTATTGTTTCCTCTTCTTTGAGAGTAGTTTACTCTTCCCCTGCCTCTTTGGGCAGAGAATGTCATGTTATGGTTTTGTTGAGGCACTTTTTCTTTATCCTCCCTCATATCAAAACCCCTGAGAGTATGAACAAACTGATTAAGAGTAGGATATGGTGTCTTACATAACATGACAGTCCTGAAGGTCTTGTAAATATGACCTAGACCTCTATCAAAATTAATCACTTTTGTTATCTTCATCTACAGGCTTGTGAATGGTTGCTAGACCGTCACATATGCCTTTAAATTCCTTAACGTATTCGTCAATTGTTTTGGTTCCTAGACTCACACTTTGCAGTTGTTGCTTGAGATAGAACTTCTTATCTTTAGTTGCTTGAAGATATGTTTATTCCAAGCATTTCCACATCTCCTTGGCAGTTGAGCAACCTACAATCAGGTACATGTTTTCTTCTGTCAAGGTGCCTGAAATCCAACTCCTTAGTAACACATTCTTCTCCTTCCAGTCATCAACAATGTTTTTGTCTTCAACACTCTTCTCACCTATTAAAATTTTCTCAGTAGTCTTTCAAGTGGAAAAGGTCGCTTAACGTGGTTATGTGATGAATCCGGTTAATCTAATCACTTGAATCAACTGAGTCATTTATGTCCTTCATATAAGATAGTTCATTGGATTAAGTTTAATGGAGTAAGACGAAATAAAATAATGAAGTGAAGAGGTCAAAAGAGTGTTGGTAGAAGGGGTCATTGTGGTTTGATAAATTTGGTTGTTTTTGTTTTTTATTTTGATCTAATACGTTATAGAGCGAAAAAGATTTATTGCTGTGATACCATGTAGAAATATCACAAAAGTATGTAGAAATCAAGGATGTATTGATGATTATAATGTTGAGTTACAATCTCATTATATAGGATAAGAGTCCTATTTTAGTTATACTAGGAGTCCTACTACAATAGAAATAATTACATGAGTAGTATTTTATTACAAGTCAAATACATTATCCTAGTTGACTCCTATAATATTCAATAGCTTAGGCGTATATAACTTAAGATTTAGTAGTCTAATCCTAGTACGACTCTAACTTTAACTCGTCAGTCTGCTTCGATTGATCTGTTTCTTCGAAGTGTTCTATCAGTCGTCAAGCTTCCTTCAACAGTTAGTACACATAATTGATAAATAAACTCAGTGAAGGCTCAAGATAGATAGTGTCCTAAAAATAAAAATAAGTTGGAGGCCGAAATTTTAATTATTTTTTATTTTTATGTGAGATTCAAATTTTTTATTTATTTTTCATAAAAATAATTTTATTTTTATGATCTTAAACTAAAGATATATTTATACCAAAACTTTTTTTTAATCTTGTGGACTTAAACATATCATGTGAAAGTTAAATATAAAATTGATCCATATAAAAGAGTTCATACAAATTAAAGCATTCTTTTTTTTTACTACAAAAAGCTTAAGATAATTTTGTTGTTACTAAAGTTAGGCCTCTTAATTTTGGGGGCCTAAGACACATGCCTCATCTTTAACGGCATTGAGTCAGGCTCTGAAGAAACCCTAATTAAAACAACATTAATAACATGAATAATTTTTTTTCAAAATAAAAGAACTATAGTATACTCCAATAATGGGTGTATCTGAATTCATGGTATAATGATACTATGATAGCAACAAAATTAAGTTATTTCAAACTTGTTTCCTCTTAAGATTGTAGTATTATAAAAAAATTACACTATTAAGAAAAAGTAAAATATTTGTGTAATTCTAATTATGTTGTCTTGAGAAAACATAGATTAAAGGTACCATATGGACTTATGGCTTAGTCTTGAATAATGAATATCACCTTGTTCAATTATCAAAAAATAATAATTTATAGGAATCTGATTTCTCATTCAAGTCTTGATGGTTTTAGGTTTAATTTTGGGTTTGGATATGAATATTTGAATTAAAAAAATAATAACATTTCTCATTATTTTGGTGTTCTTATTAATAGCTTATACATAAATTAAAATTTCATGATGTATTTTTTTTATTCAGTTTCACCAAAATATTGAAATCAAGTGTTTAGTTCTATAAATTAATATTTTCTGCTTCTTGTAGAACAAATGTTTGGGGTCATATATCCCAAAAGAGGTTAATTGTAATACGAGTAATAGTTGTACCAGAGTTAAACTTACGGTCAAAACATTGTACTAAAATTTCATACAAATACTATTTTTATATATACTACCAAATGACACCTTTAGTGCTGAAGGACATGTCAAGTATTATCTATTCCTATAGTGTTTTTGTATAAGCACTCAATACAATAAATTTCTATTACAATAAGTATAACATCACTAATTTAAACTTCTAAGTTCTCTTAAAATTCTATACAAAAGTACGTTATATGCGTTTGAATTAACCTAAGCAAAACAAATTTACATCAAGAGTTGCGGATTAAAGAAATCAATGCAAACGTCAGCTACAGATAATTTATTTTGCATTTTTTAAACATGGAAAAAGGTTACATTTTCCTCCTATTATGCACCTTTTCTTTTAATCTTAGAGTTGTGACATGTTTGTTTGTTGTTCGTGTAGCATGTACTCTGACCTTACCTATCGTACTTTTCTTTACTTTCTATAGATTATCATGCCTCCTAATGAACAAAGACTTAGTTTACCTTCTCCTGATCAACTTAGAAACCTTAACATTCATTTAATTGATGACATTGTAAGTAGGCTGTCTTTTTGAGATGTTGTTAGAGTTAGTACACTTTCGAAGGACTGGCAATATATTTGCTGGAGAATTCCACATATGAAGTTTGATCAAACAGTGTGGAAAATACCCGAGGACTTGACATCCCCTACCATTGGATTTATTCCTATTCTTGATTGTTTCCTCAGGTTTCATAGAGGAATAATATTGAACGTCACCCTCAATATTATTAATCTAATAGTGTGTCCTAATGTTGATCGTTTGATTTTTTCCCTCAACACTGATCACATTCAACATTTTGTCCTTAAACTTCCATTTACTTATCCTCCTCACAAGTTGCCAAACTTTTTTTTTGATTGTTCAGCATTAAGGCATTTGTATCTCAAGGAATGTGAAATACAACTTCCTTGTTTCTTTAAGGGATTTAATAAGTTGATTAGGGTAATATTGAAATCTGTCACGTTATCTTTTGATATGTTTGAAAGTTTGATCTCTAATTGCCCGTTGTTTGAGGATTTGGTGCTAAAAGACATAGTTAATCCGTACCTCATGAGTATTAATGCTCCTAAGCTAAGGTCATTTGTCTTTCGTGGCGCTATACAATTAATACATCTTGAAAATGTCCCTGTTCTTTCCAATGTTCTGTATGCACCTAGAGAATTAGTTTTAGAGGACGAAGATGATTTTGTCAATTTTTTTCGTCTATTCCTGCTCTCGAGTGCTTCAGCTGGGATCTTTTTGAGGTAATAATTCTTCATTTTACTTAATGGTAATGCATTTTCATTTGTACTTTTTTTGTGGAATTTCTGTCATCCTTATTTTTGTCATTTTATTCATAGGTCGATAATGGATCAACTAAAGTTATACCAACAAGGCTTCCATCAGTTCTTAACTGTCAGAAACGCCTGTTCATGTCTTGGATTACTCTTGGAGAGTTTTTTGAGCTTTCGTTTGCTCTTTGCATTATAAAGATCTCTCCAAATTAGGAAGAAAATGAAATTAAGGTTGTCACTAATGTTTATTTTTCTCTCTAGCTTTTCCATGTTTTTATATTTGTATGTAATGACTTGATGGTTTTCTTCTTCATTTTTCTTAGGAATGTATCCTTAGTGATGGAGATTATTTCGAATCTGTGCCCCAGGAGGTTGTTGATGAGATTCTTGCGAGCTTTTTGGATATCACATTTAATCATCTGAGGACAGTTAAGCTTTATGATATACCATTAGAAGAGGTTGAAATGCAGCTTATCAAGGTTTTATTAGAAAAGTCTCCAGCACTGGCGAAAATGGTAATCAAGCCTCGTCAAATGGAAACTAACAAATCTCTCAACGTACTTGCGGAGATAACAAAGTTTCAACGGGCATCATCTAAAGCAGAAGTTGTGTATCTTTTTGATTATTATCGTTATCACAATTCTTCTTAATATTTGGCTAAAATATTTTGGTAGTACAAACAGAAACGAGACGTTTGGTTGATGGAGTAGCAAGGCTGTGTTTTGCCTTTGCTTTAAGGTACTATAAAAATTTTATCTGCTTGGAAACATAGAATTGTGAACCTGGATAAATGTTTTGAATACTCTATTTGGGAACAAAGATGGTTTTACATTTCATGCTTGTTATTGATTTAAGACTTTGGTTGTTTATTTTGAAATTATGTTGTTGTTGTTCATATTGTATTCCAAACATACTTAGAACAAAACTTTGAACATCTTTGTAAGAAAACAAAGTTTAAGAACATTTTCACAACTAGAAAATTAAAACTAGTAGAGAAAATAGAATCAGAAACAGATTTCAAAAAAAAATATACGAAATATTTTTCTTAAAGAAGAATTGTTGTTAATACGTGTCTAAAGAATCTTACTGATTCCAACAAACTTTGCAGAAACACGAAGTTACCAAGTTTAATGAACCAGTGAAGAACAAAAGAATAGAAGAACTGAAATTAATTCGCAAATCTAATGTTTGTAAAACACATATCAGAATCTGGAAAATTTTTAATAGGAAAAATATCAAGTCCACTTAATTCACAGTGTCCCCTTAAGGAAATTATTCCCCTCTAGTATCCGAGGTTTGATTTGGAATATGACCTCCCAGGGTAAAATGATCTCAATCACCAGAGTATAGATACCAAAAACTCTGGTGTCAGCGAACCACTCAATGGCAGTAAAGTACACTTAGAATACTAGATTTAGTAGTTGAAGAAGAAATCCATAAATTCTATTTATAATGAGAGGAAATCCCTCAATTTATAGAAAACAAAGGATAGTGCGAAAAGGTTCTTATTGTGCCTTACCGGAAAGGTCACAAACCTTTGGAAAAGTACAATCTTTCAGAAAGGTCGTCACCTTTCATAAAAGTAACAACTTTTCATAAAAGTCACAACTTTTCATAAAAGTCGCAACTTTTCATAAAAGTCGCAACTTTTCATAAAAGTCACAACTTTTCATAAAAGTCGCAACATTTCATAAAAGTCACAACTCTTCATAAAAGTCGCAATCTTCATTTTCCATTCACACCTTTTTTAAAATCCAACAATCCCCCGCATGAATGGAGAATGACTCAAAGACAAAGAAACGGACAAGTATGTGTACTTTACAAGCAAGAATTAATTGCATCTGGATAAGTAGGTTTCCCCTTGGACTTTCCGTAGTGAACATATGTCGGATATACTCGGTCAATCGGTAGATGCGATATCTTTGAACCGTCGAACTTTGGTGTATACCTGACAACCATATGTCACACAATTAACCCTTTACCGTTTATGGTTATTACGGTTGTGTTCGTTTTAGCCATGAACACCTCCTGGTTTCAGGAGTGTATAGAGAGATGGGCTTTTTACAATCACTTCTTTGAAGCGGCTTACACTTCACACTCACATAGGTGATTCCTAACCGTGTTATCGCGTAGATACACTATTTGGTCAACTCTGCCAAACTTAGCAAATCATTAAAACCATTAAGCTTTATTAACTCATTAACAAGCCTTAATGTTGTATACTCGTCCCTGAGCATTGTCTTCATCATGAGAATGGATTGAGTTTGTTGATAATGCCGAACCGTCATTCACAACTTTGTTTTTCTCCTCGAATCTAGCTCTTAAGATCTCCAGTCTGCTAGATAGAGTTACAGCCATGATGACTTGTCCTAAGCCGTAAATTCATTCCCTTAGATGATCTTTTAACTTCCTCTCTAGTTAGGCCTTTTTGTAAGTGGATCCGACACATTATCCTTTGACTTAACATAGTCAATTCTGATAATTCCACTAGAGAGTAGTTTTCTAACGATATCATGTCTATGTCGTATATGACGAGACTTTCCGTTGTACGTCATGCTCCATGCCCTACCTATTGCATCTTGACTGTGAAAGTGTATGCATACTAATGCCAATGGTTTCGGCAAAAATAGAATATCTATCAAGAAATTTCGGAGTCTTGCAACTTATTTACCGACCTTATCTAGAGCACCTAGCTCAAAGATCATTGTAGAGATAGCGATACATGTATCTTTTGAAATATTTCTAAGAGACTGCTCCTCTACCAATAGTAAATACATATCCACTCGTGAATTTTACTTCATTCGTCCGATGATTCATTTTGCATCACTATATCTTTCAATATTGTTGGATATTGTTATAATGCACGACATAGTTTTAAGTATTATTTTAAATACTCCAAAACTCTATTTATTGTCATCTAATGAATTTATTTGGGATCGCTTGTAAACCGACTCAGTTTAAAATAGCAGATGCTATATCTGATCGAACACACTATATGATATACAACATGCTTCCCAAAACTCTAGAACAATCCAATTGTGAGTACCTTTTGTTTTCACTCTTTTCAAATGCATAGATCACATTTATTGGAGATTTGACAATATTGGCATCCAAATATTTGAACTAGTTAAGTACCTTTTCAATGCAATGAGACCATGAAAATGCTAAACATTATGGATTTCTACGAATTCTTATATCTAAGATCGCATTAGCAACTCCAATAATTTCCATTCCACTTGCTTTGTAGCATACATTTAGTAGCATTTATGTTATTAGTGTCTCAATTGATGATCAACATATCACCAATATACAAACAAACAATGACATTATGATTTAATGTGAACACATTTATCACTTCCATCATTCTTCAATCCATTTGTCGACATGGTTTGATCAAATTATGTCATTGTTTGGGTGTATCCATAATGTAATTTAACAAGTTCACACACTTTCTTTTATTTATTAGGAACCACAAAACCCTCGGGTTGTTCCATGTAAATTTCTTTCTCCAATTCTACATTTAAGAAAGTTCTTTTCACATTCAATTGATGAATTTGGAGGTCATATACCACACTAATAATTTTTGCATCCGAATGGATATAATTCTAATTACTAACGAGTATATATATATTGACAAGATCAAAACCTTGCTTTTTTCTTCTCTAAAGCCTTTGACACAAAGTCTTGCTTTATATTTTTTGACAGTTCCATCAACTGTTATTTTCCTTCTAAAGATTCACTTTGAACCCAAAGATTTATTTTCTTGAAGAAAATCAATTAACTTTCAATATTGTTTATTGAAACCATCTTTCCAAAGATGAGTCTACAGAAGACACAGGAAATGTTACAAAATCATATTCAAAGGAAGTAAATGTCCTTTAACATTTACTAAGCCTCTGAATTTCTTTATTAAGTACATTATCCTTTTCATTTTCAAGGCCTTTTAGACCGTTTTCTAGACTCTCAAGTCTAATTTTACAGTCCACAGTGATAGTTCCTATTTTAATTCTTTTAGGAATAGGAACTTGGACTTTGACTAGATACTCACACACGTTGAAATACTTCAAGTTGGATTTCCTTTCTTTCCATTTCTCATATGGAAAAGATTGTATTCTAATCAAACAAAGTCACTTTCTTTCTAAAAAGACAACTTTTTGTTGTTCCCTTTTGCAATAAGGATAGTTCCTCCACACAAATTTTGTGTAAACCAGAACTTATAAATAATGCATCCATCATTTGTTTCAACGTTCGGTTTTTCATTAGATTGAGGTGAATATGACAATAGTTTGATGGATATTCCACTTTCCAAACATATTTCTGCACAATAAGATTTATACTCTCCATTCTTATCACTTCTTATATTTTTTCACACTGATTTTCAACTTCGATATTACATTGTCTAGACATTTCTATTGCTTCATCCATACCATTCAACAAATAGACATAAGCATTTATAATGCAATTCTCAATAAAAGTAACAAATACTTTTTCCCACCATGAGATGGTGTTAATTTCATATCACAAATGTCAGTGTAAATTAATTCTAAGGGTTTAGAATTCCTTTCAACAGATTTATAAGAATGTTCAACATAATTAGATTCCACAAAACTTGACATTTTTATTTATTGCACTCAAAGTTAGGCAAAACTCCTAAGTTGATTAATTTTCTTTACATGGTTTTGTAATTGACGTGCCCCAAGTGTTCATGTCACAAACATTGACTCAAGCAAGTAAGAACAAATAAAAAACATTGAGTTTGAAAAAGCTCTTCGTGAGGTAGCTTTTTCCTCACTAATATTTTGTTCCTATTTCTTACAATTTTGTGTGATACAAACATTGTTTAGATTGTCAAATGTCCTTTTCAGAAGGACATTTCCATAACTTTCAATATGATTGTTATAGTACTACCCATGAACAAAGTTTCATCGGGTTCAATAAAGACAATATAGTCCAAATGTTATTTTTACAAAAACATAACAAATGACTATTCAACAATATTCATGTCTATGCAAATACTTTTATTATAATAGACATATCTTTTCATGAAAAATCACAACATTTTAAGTGATTTTTCCCCATAAAAGAACACAATTATTTTGAACAAGTATATATAATAATTTGGATGTTTCATACTAGTCACACTATATACTAGTAATAGAGAAACTCAACAACCACAATACCAAATATACCCTAAGAATTTTGTGGGTATAACATAATACAAAAGTATCATTGAATTTCATATCTTTTGCTCCAAAGTTAAATTAGACACCAAGTCTGATCATAAGCAAATAACCCCCACATTTCAAATGTAATCTCAAAAATATTTTTCAAGTATTTTGAAAATAGTTTTTCCACATATTTTAATGTTGGAAACATTATTCTACGAAAGAATTATAGTGCTGCAATTCTCTTTGACAATGTATACACAATGTCAAAGTTCATTACATAAAGACACAAAATCACAAATTCTAAGTCACTGGTATTTTTTCTCTATCATAAATAGACATGCCACTTAGTATTTTAAATATTAACAATAAGGACAAAACAAAATTGTACAATTTATTTCTATGTTATATTGAAGTTAATAGAAAATCAAAATTACAACATTGACTTATTATGTGAAGTTTTCATATTCTTCAAACCAATTGCAGAGTCCAATTTATCCAGAGTATAAAACCACAAAAATTTTTAGTCTACAAAAATCAGAGACACTAACATTTCTCATGGAGTACAAAACTACAAAAGTCTTTTTTTTGTCCAAAAAGAATAACACATATTCTTTATCACATAGAAATGTTTTTCTTTTCAAATAGTCTTCCAACTATAACAATTTGACATACTATTTTATCAAACAAAAATATGCATCTCTCATTTTTGCAAACTAAAGAATTTTAAAAGCAACAATATCTGCGAAGTAAAATTCATTCCACAACATATGGTTTGCAAATCTTTTTCCAAAGATACACATAATAATAAAAAAATAAAAAATGATTACTCTTAGAAACTATTTTCCTCCTTAGATAATTTAATAAGAAGGTTTCCTGGTAATCTTTAAACGGAATACCATAAATTTTTTTGTTACATTCTCACTTCGACTTTGGTAAAACAAAGGAACGAATTATGGAGAAGTAATGCATTTATTTCTACTTCCATGATCAGATTCTCTCATTCAGTAGAATACAAAAAAATACTAACAACATAATAATTTCCTTAAGATTGTTGTTCATATTGTATTCCAAACATACTTAGAACAAAACTTTGAACATCTTTGTAAGAAAACAAAGTTTAAGAACATTTTCACAACTAGAAAATTAAAACTAGTAGAGAAACTAGAATCAGAAACAGATTTCAAAAAAAAATATACGAAATATTTTTCTTAAAGAAGAATTGTTGTTAATATGTGTCTAAGGAATCTTACTGATTCCAACAAACTTTGCAGAAACACGAAGTTACCAAGTTTAATGAACGAGTGAAGAATAAAAGAATAGAAGAACTGAAATTAATTCACAAACCTAATGTTTGTAAAACACATATCAGAATCTGGAAAATTTTTAATAGGAAAAAGATCAACTCCACTGAATTCACAATGTCCCCTTAAGGAAATTATTCCCCTCTAGTATCCGAGGTTTGATTTGGAATATGACCTCCCAGGGTAAAATGATCTCAATCACCAGAGTATAGATACCAAAAACTCCGGTGTCAGCGAATTACTCAACGGCAGTAAAGTACACTTAGAATACTAGATTTAGTAGTTGAAGAAGAAATCCATAAATTCTATTTAAAATGAGAGGAAATCCGTCAATTTATAGAAAACAAAGGATAGTGCGAAAAGGTTCTTATTGTGCCTTACCGGAAAGGTCACAAACCTTTGGAAAAGTCACAATCTTTCAGAAAGGTCGTCACCTTTCATAAAAGTAACAACTTTTCATAAAAGTCACAACTTTTCATAAAAGTCGCAATATTTCATAAAAGTCACAACTCTTCATAAAAGTCGCAACTCTTCATTTTCCATTCACACCTTTTTTAAAATCCAACAGTGTGTTGCAGAACTAAGAAAGATTTTGCATGACATTCTTGTTATTAATTCATCTCTAAAATAAGACATAGCTTTGGAAGTTGGAACTGTCACGGGCTAATTCAGGTAGAAAATGAAAAACACATGATGATTTACATATAAAACTCGCAAAAGGAAAAAGAAAATGAAACTTTAACTGTGTCTTAATTAGCTTTTCCTTAATTTTTTCTTCTACAATATATTCTCTCTATTTTAATATTAGTGATGCATCTTAAATAAGATATATTACATACTTTAACATGTAAGATGACCGTATGATATACAAAATATTTAAACGACAAAATGTATTTTACTTGGGAGTTAATATATATACTCTTAGAATCATTAATAAAAACGAAAAAAGAAGTTTTAGTTGTTAAATACGAAAGTAAATTTGCTCTTTATTTTAGATGGGGGCACAAAGGTCGATTTGATTTAATTTTTAATTAAAAAAACCTAAACTATTATTTCATTTTATTATTTTTTTGATTTTCTTATAATTGCATGATGATTGAAAAATAGATTAAATATATTTTCAAAATTTTCAAAAAACGATAAAATTCACATAGATAAAAAATACTTTCAACATTCGTTACAAAATAAATTGTTAACTTCAAAAGTGAAACTATAATAGTATAATTATAACTTTCATCCTAATACAAAATAAAATAATTTCAAAAGTTTGTCTCTTCAGTTTCTTCCAACACCTCCATTTAAGAAGACAAAGGGAGCAGAGTGCTTCACATTCATCCTCTCTCAGGTTCTTCTTCTTCTTCTCTGTTAACACAAACTCTCTGTTTTTATGGTTCTTGTTCTATAGAATTTTGATATCAAGATTGCATTTTCATTTTTTGGGTATGCTTTAATATGGTGAAATTGAAGTGGGGTTTGCTTAAAACTTGATGTGGTTAATGTTTTCCAAGGACATGATGTGTTGGTAGGTGTAGGTCTATCATGGATGTGTTTCAGTAGTGGCGGAATTAGGATTTTCACTAGGTTGAAATAGGAATAATAAGTTTCTAAGTTTTGAATAACTAAAACAACACTTATTTTACTTGGATTTGATACTCTTATTTTCTGCAGATTCTTGTTGTAGTAGTCATTTGATGTTATGCTTCCAAATGGGAAAAAAACAACTTTTACCTCCGCGATGTACTTAGCAACCTTCATGATAGTGTAATTGATGACATTCTAATGAGGTTGCCTTTACGAAATGTTGTGAGGACAAGCATCTTATCAAGGAATGGAGATATAATTGGCATAGACTTCCGCAACAGAAATTTGATCAAACACTTTGGAAAACAACAGAGGACTTGATGTGACCTACAACTCGATTTACTAAAATTGTCTATCACTTCTTGGCAGTTCATGTAGGACCAATTACTAAATTTACTCTTGACATTCGTGATCTAATAACATGTCCTAATATTGATCATTTGATATATTTCCTCTCTAGGAATGACATTCAACATCTTGTCTTTTAACCTCCGTTTAGGAGTAAGCCATATGAATTGCCTTCTGCATATTTTACATGTTCACAATTGAGGTATCTGTTTCTCAAAGACTTTCAAATACGTCCCCCTCCGTTCTTTGAGGGATTGATTAGTTTAATTATCTTAGCACTATATGAAGTCACAATTTCTTCTGAATTTCTTGGAAGTATAATTTCAAATTGCCCGTTGCTTGAGAATTTGGTGGTGCAACATAACGCTATTACAAATCACATTGAAATTAGTGCTCCCAAGCTAAGGCCATTTATCTTCACTGGCAATATAAAGTTTTTACATTTAAAGAATGTCCCTCTTCTTTCCAAATTTTCATATGAGCCTACAAAATTTTCGGGAGAGGTAGAACATGATATTGACAAGATTTTTGAGTCTATTCCTGCTCTCGAGAATTTGTGCTGGAGTCACGAGTCTGTTCAGGTAATATAGCTTCATAACTTGCATTTTCATAACTTTGAGTCATCCTGATTTTCGACATTTTCTTCCTAGGACGTGTATATTGGACCAACTCCCTTATGCTCTTTTCTGTATTAAACACCTTCACATATCTTGCATTAATCTAGGATTACTCTTTGATCTTTCGTTTGCTCTTTGCTTGATAAGAAGCTTTCCAAATTTAGAAGAAATTGAAATCGAGGTTGTTAATTATGTTTACTTTTCTCTCTGTTTTTCCTATGTATTTGACTTTCTTATGATCTTTAATTTTAAATCAAGGCTGATGGTTTTTCTCAATCTTTCTTAGAACTATTTTGAACATGCGCGCCGGGAGTCTGTTGATGATATTCCTGAAAGTTTCTTGGATATGACATTTAATCAACGAGGACAGTAGAAATTTATGATGTAACAGGAGTAGCAGCTGAAATGCAGCTTATCCAGGTTTTATTGTCCGAGTCTCCAACGCTGGTCAGAATGATAACCAAGCCTTGTGAAACAGAAGATAAAGAATCTTTTAAAGTACTCACTGAGGTAACAAAATTTCAGCGTACATCATCTAAAGCAGAAGTTGTGTATAGTGTAGAATAGAATCCATATTACGATCCTGTTTGATCTTAACTAGTCTTTAATCAGATCATAATCTTTTGCTAAAATAATTTGAAATCGTAAAAAGAATGTTGATACAACAGATAGGCTGTTATTTTGTATTTGCCAGTGTGAATACCATCAGTTTGTGAACATAAGTGAATCTGGATGTATGTTTTTGATTAATCTATTTCAATGTCTGTTCTTTGAATGATATATGGAATGACTCTTTGGTTGGTTATTGATAATTTTAATATATTCATTGTGGTCCTCATGGTCATTGTGCATTGTTTTTTATTTGATATGATCATGACATGAGTTGAGCGTAAATGGAATAGTGAGGATTCATATAGTCGATTTCAACTAGTTGTTTTATGAGAGCCAACGACGTTGTTGACACATTGTTCTGAATAGTGAGAAAGAATGAAATTCGATCAAATCCCTTGATCTTAATGGTTAGTAAACAATACCCCTTTTGAATGGAAAATATAATCCCTTTCAACAACATTTTTAATGAGAATTATGATACAATATACATTATAAGCTGAAATTGAATTTCAACAATATTATTCTTACAAGCTCATTGTTACAATTCCACATCCCAGAAAAATTATCACTTAAAATAGGAAAAGGGGAAAAAAAGGTGTGGGGGTGGGGGTGGGGTCAGTTGTTCATAAATAAGTCTTTTCCCTATTTAGTCAGAATATATACCATTCCTTTATGCAGCTTCCATATAATCATATATATACAAGCTCAATCGAACCCTATTGCAGACAAAAAGTCTGGTATATAAGTGGAGGAGAGTAATGGGGCGGGTCTATCCTCCACTGAGTTATGAATCGTGCACTATTGACCCTCGAGGACTTCTTGGTTATAAAAAAAGAACAAAAAAAAAGCTCCATAATATACAACAATATTACTTGATCATTCTATCTTAGATGCCCTTTTTTTTTGTTTCATCTAATTGATTATCTTTCATAATCTAAAGCAGAAGTTGTGTATCTTGTTGATTAGTATCGTTATCACAATCCTTCTTAATCTTTAGTTAAAATGTTTTGGAAGTACAAACAGAAACGAGACCTTCGGTTGATGGAGTAGTAAGGCTGTGTTTTGCCTTTTCTTTTAAGGTACTAAAAATATTTTATCTGCTTGGAAACATAGAATTGTGAATGTTTCGAATACTCTGTTTGGTAACAGAGATGGTTTTTACATTCATGCTTGTTCTTAAATGATGTATGATTTGAGACTTTGGTTGTTTATTTCAAAGTTATGTTGTGTGTTGAATTCTCTTAGGGAGCTTGAAACATTGAGTGAAAAATTACTTTTGGCTAGCAGGAATTTGTTTCCTGTTAAAGGATTAGTCCAAGTTAGATCGAGAAGTATTTATGTCGGACATGATTCATCCTTATCTGTGAAGAAGAAACTCAAAGAAGCATCATTCAATTTGGGGTGCTTGTGTTGATGTTTATTTTGGAGCATCATAATAGAAATCTTAGATATTAATGTGATTATAAATTATTTTATTAAAATTTAGAGTGAAAATATGTCTTTTTTATTTTATATTAGTTATTTGTTTTTCTCATTACAAAAAATCATAAATAAAAATGATAAATTTCATTAATTTGGACTTTAAGAATCTTTTTCTGAGTGTTTACAAACTTTATTACATTTACAAAAATAAAAAAGGAATAATTTTAAGGATAAATGAGGTCAAAATGATTGGAAGAATTATCTATAACAAAGTGAACAATTAATAAAGGACTATGAAAAGACTTTCTTTTCGAAACAACCTAAAAAAAGAGTAAATATCACATAAATTAAGGGAAAAAGAAAGTAAAAACAATGTGATTATATATTTAGAGAAATTGGCACGTATATTTAGTTACTCAAAATTTACATTGATCTGTCCAATTTAATCCACTTATTTTTTTTGCATGCGACATTTAATATCTCAAAATAGTTAAATTTGATTGTGTAGACTAGTTACAAATTCAATTTTCTGATGTTATGATTGTTTTAATTATAGGAAATCATCATTTTTATGTATAAGAGATACAAAAAATACCAAGTGGTATCATTTGTTCAATATTATAGACACAAAATTTGTACATTTTAACTATTTTTATAGGGCGAATCTAGAAGGAGCAAAGGTATATTCATTTGAATTTTCTTGACAACAAATTTATATGATATATATAAGATTTTTTTTGGTGTTTATAAATAAATTTTAAATTCCTCAGTATAAATGTCTTTGTACATTGTAAGGCGTTTAAATTTCAATTGTTTAATTACCATTTTTTTAGCAGACTATGTAAAAGTTAGAGGTTTTGTAGTATTATGAATTTTTATACATATTCATAAAATATTTTTATCAATAACGTTATTGTGTACTAAAATATTTTAAATAAGTAATAAAATAATTAAACTTAGCAAAAATTGAGTTGAGTTATGTCTTGACTCATTATCTGTCAAGTTTTGGCTCAATTCATATTGATCCAATCAAATTCAGTCTGTATTGGATCTTGACCCGTTTGTTGTCTTGACCCATTATGATTGACCTAAAATTGATCCAATTTGCTCAATTACCATCCCTAACAATGCCTAAGATTCAAATAGAAGAAAAATCAATGAAACAAATGCACTTAAACAAGAGAAATTAATTAAAAACTACAAAATAGTTATCCTCTTTTGGATGAGTCGCGATTTAACAGAGCAAATGAAGATTAGCCAAGAAATCCCTAATGTTACAACCAAATTGTAGATAGTAATTATTTTTAGCATTCACTACAAATATTACTGATATGATAATTACATATCATAAATAAGATAGACCATATAAGTTTTATTTTATTTTAATAATTAAATAGATTCACAATTTCATTAATTTACATGTTGCGCAACAAAAATAATAACATTTTCCGTGAAATCCTATAAATTGGTCCTTTTATAATCATTAGGGTTACTACCTCCACTCGATTCAATCACAGAATTTACAGTAGCATAAGATAGGGCAAAGGGACATTGATTTCGTTTTCTGCCTCACATATGCTCGTTCAAAATCCTGGTATGTATGTATATTAATTTCTTTATTAGCATAAATGTTTATGCTTTTACATGCCGTATCAAATCCTGGAACTTGAACTAATGATTATCACGCAAGAAGTAACTTTATCTTGTTATCAGAGGCGAACCCACATTCATATGTGTGGGCGCATATACATCTTTATCTATCTCTGACGAAAAAAAAGATATAACTAATTTTTAAGTTTATTGGTTCACATGAAGTGTTCAATTTTTAAGCCCATTTATGCTTGTTATGACACATATTTTTATATTCTATTATGACATAAGATTTTAGACAACCACTATTAAGATTGAAGAAAGAAAAATGTGTTAGAATGGGCATTTAATAAACTACAACAATTTTTCTTGATAAATTTAATACATCATGTTAGGAATCTAACTAAAAGAAAGAGAATGATTCTTATTTAGTCCTAGAACCCACGAATTCCAAAAACCAGAAAAAATCTATTTTGTTAAGGCTTTGATATGAATATCAGCTAGCTGATCCTTAGACTTTACAAATTGAGTAAGAAGTTGTCCCCTGCCCCTTTCTCACGAACAAAATGATAGTCCATTTCAACATGTTTGGTTCTAGCATGCATAACTGGATTAATCGTCATGTACAACACACTCATATTATATTAATACAATGTAGGAACATGTTGAAGGAACACTCCAAGGTCATGAAGATGATACAAAATCCTAGTCATTTCTGCGGCAGTGGAGGCAAGTGCTCTATAATCAGCTTCAACGCTCGATCGAGCTACTGTGCTATGTTTCTTCGAGGTCTAAGAATACAATGTGCACCTATGTAGATACTAAAACCTGTAGTTGATCTCATAGTGTTTCTACAACCTCCCCAATCAGCATTTGAGTAGTCATACAACCTACGTGGTGATTGTGAAATAATTCTGAGTCCAAAGTGTAGAGTACCATTGATGTAGCTGAGTATCATTTTTACTCCTTGAAAATGTTCAACGTTTGGGCTTTGCATAAATTGGCTTGCTAAATTCACAGCATGAGTGATATCAGGTCTTGTGAGGGTCAAATATTGAAGACTCCCTACTATTATTCTTTAAAATGATGCATATACAAAACTTCCCACAGCTTTATGCAAACCATAAATTCTAGCCAAAGGAGTGGCTACAGCCTTTGCCAAAGTCATCTATGTCTTTTCCAACATCTCAGCACCATACTTGTTTTGGTTTAAGTGAATTCCACCTTTGAAATAGTTCACCTCAATTCCTAATAAGAAGTGTAAAGGGCCAAGATCTTTCATAGAAAACTTCTTTCCAAGCTGTAGAACCAACTCTAAAACATGAGATGAATACTTCCCGTGACAATAATATCATCCACATATAACAAAGAGAAATAGTTTTCCTTTGTGAGTTTGCAAAGTAAATAGGGAAGGGTCAGTCTTACTATAAATAAAACCAAGGTGTAAGAGATGCATGTTAAACCTATAAAACCAGACTCTTGTGGCTTGTTTAAGACCATACAATGCCTTTTAAGTAGACATACATGCTGAGGATACTAGGGATCAATAAACCCAAGGGGTTGACTCATGTACACCTCCTCTTGTAAGAAGCCTTGAAGAAACACATTTTTAACTTCTACTTGTCTAAATTTCCACTTTGAACTGACAACAATGGATAGAACCACCTTAATAGTTTTATCTTTAACCACTTAACTAAATATTTCTTCAAAATCTAGCCCTTCAAGCTGCGAAAATCCCATTGCCCCAAGTCTGACTTATACCTATCTATTGTCCAATCAACTTTTAATTTTGTCTTGAACACCCATTTTGATCCAACAAAGTTCATACCAGGAGATTTAGGCACAAAAATTTTTGTCTTGTTAGTATGTAAAACACAAATTTCTTCTTGCATTGCTGCAAGCCAATAAGGTGATTTCAGTGCTTCCTTAGAAGTATTTAGTTCTCTCACAATTTATGTGTTGCTGCTGTTATTCTTATAGTAACCTGTATTTATAAGGTTAACCAATGAACAGAAACAGAAATAAGATGACGCAGAAAATACATAAAATACAAGAATTAATTCGAGTCCACAGAAACTACTGTGTGTCCTTAAGAAATTTAATCCCCTCACTGTACCCAAGGTTATGGATTAATTTCTCCCAAGATAAAACGGATTAAACCTGTTAAAGAAATAGTGGTACCTCAAAATTCTTTAACTTCAACGAACTTAAGAACAATAAAAAGTCACATAGACTCAGTCGATCGATACTTTGATTTTATTTGAGAGAAAAATAAATGCAGAGAAGGAAAATTTGCAGTTTTAGAAAAAATCGAAAATTGACTTCCTTTTATAGCCATTTTCAGCAAGGAACGTGTCTGTTCAGCGAAATCTGTTCAGACCCATATTATCCAGAAAGTTGTGTCTTTTGAAAAAAATAACAACTTTTCAGAAAATTGTGTCTGTTAGGAAAATAATGACTTTTTGGAAAGTAACGACTTTTCAGAAAGTAACGACTTTTCGGAAAGAGTAACAACTTTTCGAAATGTTACAATTACCCGCAAATTTATAAGAGATAACTTTAACAAGATTTATTTGATTTAACAAAAACTGATTAAATAAATTTTGTCCAAAAAATTTATCAATCAATAACATCATTTGCCAAATCGAAATCCAAATCCGAAGCCGAAGCCGAGGCCGAGGCCGAGCGCCGCCGCCGCCGCGAGGGGGCATCTTCTTCTTAGCTCTTTAAGAAGTAATGGAAGTGTTTCCTTCTATATGGACAACAATTTCCCTTTCTTTTGCCGATATGGGATAAATGACTTTTCATTTGCACTTTGCAAATGACTTTTCATTTTCCCTCCAAAGTAGTTCCCTCAGTTTTCATATTCTCTCTTCTCTTTTCCCATTCACACTTGCTAAATCCCAACAGCTGCTAGCAACAAGTAACAAGTTTTGTTCCTTTGCCTTGTTCCTGGTGATCATATGATTCCCTTTTGGTGCAGGAAGTACCTCAACTGTACATTAACCAAGATAGTGGACTGGAGTGTAGCATTGTCAAGTTGAAGGTCAACTGGTACATAAACTAAAGTGATTGTTTGATGATGATCATTGGTTGTACCTTTAAGAGCAACTTGTTTCTCACTGCTGCTGGCATATTCAAAATTTGCAGCTTGAGTTTCAATGTTAATGTACGGATCATCAAATTCAACGTGTTCTTTAACATCTGATACTGTGCTTGAGAGGACAATAATACCCTTATCATCAATGAGTACATAAGGTGTAGCAGCATTATCACTAGTAATGGGCGGGCAAGCAACCTGTACTTCCACTGAATCATAATTATCAGGTGTTTGCAGTTTAGAGAAAGATTCAACAAAAGAGAATGCCATGTTATTGTTTTGTTAAGGCACTTCTTCTTTATCCTCCCTCATATAAAACCCCTTGAGAGCATTAACAAACTGATTAAAAGTAGGATATGGTTTCTTAACTAGCATGACAGTCCTGAGTTCTTGTAATTATGACCTAGACCTCTAGCAAAATTAATCATTTTTTGTATCTTCATCTACAGACTTGTGAATGGTTGCAAAACCATCACATACACCTTTGAATTCCTTAATGTATTCGTCAATTGTTTGTGTTCCTTATCTCACACTTTGCAGTTGTTACTTTATTTGGAACTTCTTATCTTTAGTTGCTTGAAAATATGTTTCTTCCAAGCATTCCCACATCTCCTTGGAAGTTGAGCATCCTACAATCAGGTACATGCTTTCTTCTATCAAGGTTCCTGAAATCCAACTCATTCGCAACATACCCTTATCCTCCCACTCATCAACAATGTTGTTGTCTTCTGCACCCTTTCGCCTTTTACAATTTTCTCAGTAGTCTATCCATTGAAACAGGTAGCTCAACGTGGTTCTGTGATGATTTCGGTTAATCTCATCACTTGAAACAACTAAGTCATTTGTGTCCTCCATATAAGATAGTTCATTGTCTTAAGTTTAATGGAGCAGGACAAAATAAGATGATGAAGTGAAGAGGTCGAAAGAGTGTTGGTAAAATGGGCCATTGCAGTTTGATAATTTGGTTGTTTTGTTATTTTGATCTAATATGTTAAAGAGCGGAAAAACTTTATTGGTTAGATACCACTTATAAATCTCACGAAAGTATGTAGAAATCAAGGATATATTGATTATTATAATGTTGAGTTACAATCTCCTTATATAGGAGAAGAGTAATATTCTAGTTATACTAGGGATCCTACTACAATACAAATAATTACATGAGTAATATTGTATTACAAGTCAAATACATTATCCTAGTTGACTCCTATAATATTCAATAGCTTAGTTGTATGTAACTTAAGATTTAGTAGTCTAATCCTAGTACGAGTCTAACTCTAACTCGTCAGTCTGCTTCGATAGACCTGTTCCTTCGACGTGTCCCATCAGTCATCAAGCTTCCTTCAACAATTAGTACACATAATTGATAAAAAAACAAAAAACTCAGTGACGGCTCAAGCTAGATAGTGTCCTAAAGCTAAAAATAAGTTGGAGGACGAATTATAATTATTTTTTTTATGTGAGATTCAAGTTATTTCTTTCTTTTTCATAAAATAGTTTTATTTTTATGATATTAAACTAAAGATATATTTATACCAAATTTTTATTTTGTCTTGTGGTCTTAAACATCTCATGCGGAGGTTAAATTTAAAATTGATCCATATAAAAGAGTTCAATAAAAATTAAAACATTCTTTTTTTGCTACAAAAATCATAAGATAATTTTATTGTTACTAAAACATTAGGCCTTTCAATTTTTGGTAGCCTAAGGCATATGCCTCATATTTAAAGGCATAGAGCCACCCTCTGAAGAAACCTAATTAAAACAATAATAACAAAAGTAATTTTTTTTTTCAAAAAAGAACAATAGTTTACTTTGATGATGGGTGTACCTAAATTCATTGTGTAATGGTAGCAACAAAATTAAGTTATTTCTTGTTTCCTCCTAAGATTTGCAGTTTTTAAAAAATTATACTATTAAAAAAAGTAAAATATTTGTGTAATTCTAATTATGTTTTCTAGAGAAATCATAGGTTAAAGGCGTATAGACTTTTGGCTTAGTCTTGAATAATGAATATCACCTTGTTCAACTATCAATATTTTTTTAATATATAGGAATCTGATTTATCATTCAAGTCTTGATGTTTTTAGGTTTAATTATGGGTTTGGATATGAATATTTGAATTAACAAAATAATACCATTCTCATGATTTTGGTGTTCTTATTAATAGCTTATACATAAATTAAAATTTCAGGATGTATTTTCTTATTATGTTTCACCAAAATATTGAAATTAAGTGTGTAGTTCACTAAATTAATATTTTATGCTTCTTGTAGAACAAATGTTTGGGGTCAAATATCCCAAAAGAGGTTAATTGTAATACTAGTATTAGTTGTACCAGAGTTAAATTTACGGTCAAAATTGTACTAAAATTTCATACAAACTATTTTTATATATACTAACAAATGACACCTTTAGTGCTAAAGGAAGTGTCAAGTATTATCTATTCATTTATAATGTTACAACAAACACATGTCATTCCTATAGTATTTTGATGTAAGCACTCAATACTATAAATTTCTAGTACAATAAGTATAACATCACTAATTTAAACGTCTAATTTTTTTTCAAATTCGATACAAAAACACTTTATATGTGTTTGATTTAACCTATGCCAAACAAATTTACATCAAGAGTTGCAGATTAAAGAAATCAATGCAAATGTCAGCTACAAATAATTTATTTTGCATTTTTTAAACATGGAAAAAGGTTACATTTGCCTCCTATTATGAACCTTGTCTCTTAATCTTAGAGGTATGACATGTTTGTTTGTTGTTCGTGTAGTGTGTACATTGACCTTACCTGTGGCACTTTTGTTTATTTTTTTAATAGATTATCATGCCTCCGAATGAACAAAGTCTTAGTTTATCTTATCTTGATCGAATTAACAACCTTAACATTCATTTAATCAATGACATTCTAAGTAGGTTGTCTTTTCGAGATGTTGTAAGACTAAGTACACTTTCGAAGGACTAGCAATATATTTGCTGGAGAATTCGACATGTGAAGTTTGATCAAATAGTGTGGAAAACACCAGAGGACTTGACATCCCCTACCATTGGATTTATTCTGATTCTTGATAGTTTACTCACGTTTCATAGAGGAATAATATTGAAGGTCACCCTCAATATTATTAGTCTAATAGTGTGTCCTAATGTTAATTGTCTGATTTTTTCCCTCAACACTGATCACATTCAACATTTTGTCCTTAAACTTCCATTTACTTATCCTCTATACAGGTTGCCCAACTTCTTTTTTTATTGTTCAGCATTGAGGCATTTGTATCTCATGGAATATGAAATACAATTTCCATGTTTCTCTCAGGGATTTAATAAGTTGATTAGGCTAAAATTGAAATATGTCACATTATCTTCTAATACGTTTGAAAATTTGATCTCTAATAACCCGTTGCTTGAGGATTTGGTGATAAAAAACATAGACAATCTGCACCTCATGAGTATTCATGCTCCTAATCTAAGGTTATTTGTCTTTCGTGGTGATATACAATTGATATATCTTTAAAATGTTCTTGTTATTTCCAATGTTCTGTATGTGCCTAGAGAATTGGTTCTAGACGATGAAGATGATTTTGTCAGTATTTTTCGTCTATTCCTCCTCTTGAGTGTTTCAGTTGGGATCTTTTTGAGGTAATGTTGCTTCATTTTACTTAATGGTAATGCATTTTCATGTGTACTTTTATTTTTGACTTTGAGTCATCCTGATTTTGTCATTTTATTTGTAGTTCGATAATGGATCAACTGAAGTTATACCAACATGGCTTCCATCAGCTCTTACCTGTTTGAAATACCTTTTCATATCTTGGACTACTCTTGGAGAGTTTTTTTAGCTTTCGGTTATTCTTTGCATTATACGAAGTTCCCCAAATTTGGAAGAAATTGAAATTAAGGTCGTCACTAATTTTTATTTTTCTCTCTATCTTTTCCATGTTTTTATATTTTTATGTAATGACTTAATGTTTTTTTCTTGATTTTTCTTGAGGGAGTATCAATAGTGATGGAGATTATTTTTTAATCTGTGCCCCAGGAGGTTTTTGATGAGATTCCTGCAAGCTTTTTGTATATCACATTTAATCATTTGAGGACAATTATTTTTATGATGTACTATTAGAAGAGGGTGAAATGCAGCTTATCAAGGTTTTATTGGCAAAGTCCCCAGCACTGGTGAAAATGGTAATCAAGCCTCGTCAAATGGAAACTAACGAATCTCTCAATATATTCATGGAGATAACAAAGTCTCAACGAGCATCATCTAAAGCAGAAGTTGTGTATCTTGTTGATTAGTATCGTTATCACAATCCTTCTTAATCTTTGGCTAAAATGTTTTGAAAGTGAAAACAGAAACAAGATGTTTGGTTGATGAGTATTAAGGCTGTGTTTTGCCTTTGCTTTAAGGTACTATAAAGATTTTATCTTCTTGGAAACATAGAATTGTAAATATTTTTAATACCGTGTTTGGGAACAGAGATGGTTTTTACATTTCATGGATGCTCTTATATGATATATGATTTGAGTCTTTTGTTGTTTATTGCAAAGTTATGTTATTTGTTGAATTCTCTCAAGAAACTTACTTTTTGGTTAGTAGGAACATCTTTCCTATTAAGGGATTAGTCCAAGTAAGATCAAGAATTTTTATTTAGGACATACTTTTAGACCAGTAAAGTCTAGGATAACTTTCAATGTTATTCCTATATGAAACCAGAGGAAACAATCAAATTTAACCTGTGTCAATTTTGAACAAGTATATTGCCAATCCTTAGAAAGTGTACTAGTTCTTATAAATCTTGAAAAGACAACCTATTTAAAATGTTATCAATTAAACGAATGGCAAGATTTCTAAGTCGATCAAGAGAAGGTAAACATAGTCTTTGTTCATCTAGAGACATGATAATTTGTAGAAATTAAAAAGGAATATGATTTATAAGGACAAATTATATACTACACGGACAACAAACAAACATGTCACAACTTTAACAATAAAAGAAAAGGTGTATAATTCGTACATGACACTTGCATTGATTTCTTTAATTTGAAACTCTTGATGTAAAATTGTTTGGATTAGATTAAAGTAAACACATATAAAGTATTTTCGTATAGAATTTAAAGAGAATCTAGAAGTTCAAATTAGTGATCCGATACTTATTGTACTACAAATTTATAGTAGTGAGTGTTTACATCAAAACCATATATGAATGACATGTGTTTATGCAACATTATAAATCAATAGATAAAACTTGACACTTCTTTCAACACTAAAGGAGTCGTTTGGTAGTATAGATAAAAATAGTACTTGTATTAATTTTAGTACAAATGTTTGACTATAAATTTAACACTGGTACAACAAATACTACTATTTCAGTTAACCTTTTTGGGATATATGACCCCAAACATTTATGCTACAAGAAGAATGATTATGTATCCTTAGTGATGGGGATTATTTCGAACTTGTGCCCTATGAGTTTATTGATGAGATTCATGCAAGCTTCTCGAATATCACATTTAATCACCCGAGGACAATTAACTTTTATGATGTACTATTAGAAGAGAGTGAAATGCAACTTACTTTTAGGAATTTCTTGCTTATTAAAGAATAACTCCAAGTTATACCGAAAAGTATGATGGACATACTCTTTCCTTATCTGTGAAGACGAAACTCGAAGAATCATCACCCAATTTGGGATTCTTGATTCATGTTTATTTCAATGTTATGTTGTGTGTTAAATTGCCTTGGGTGAGCTTGACACATTGAGTGGAAACTTACTTTCTGTCTTGCTAGTAGAAATTTCTTGTCTGCTAAGGAATTAGTCCAAGTTAAACCGAGAAGTATATATGTTATACATGATGCTTTCTCATTTGTGAAGAACAAACTCGAGAAGAATCACCCAATTTGGGATTCGTGAGTTGATGTTTATCTTGAAGTTATATTGTGTGTTGAATACTCTTGGCGAGCTTAAAGTACTGAATGGAAACTTACTTTTTGTACGCTTAGTAGGAATTTTGTTTTGCTTAAGGGATTAGTCTTAGTACAACATGTATAACATCACTTATTTAAACGTCTAAGTTTTTTTCAAATTCTATACAAAAATACTTTATATGTGTTTGATTTAACCTAAGCCAAAAAAATTTACATCAAGAGTTGCAGATTAAAGAAATGAATGCAAATGTCAGCTATAAATAATTTCTTTAGCATTTTTTAAACATAGAAAAAGGTTACATTTGCCTTCTATTATGCACCTTTTCTTTTAATCATAGAGTTGTGACATGTTTGTTTGTTGTTTATGTATTGTGTACTTTGACCTTACCTATCGTACTTTTGTTTACTTTCTACAGATTATCATGCCTCCAGATGAACAAGGACTTAGTTTATCTTCTCCTGATAGACCTAGCAACCTTAATATTTATTTAATCAATGACATTCCAAGTAGGTTGTCTTTTCGAGATGTTGTAAGAGTTAGTACACTTTCGAAGGACTGGCAATATATTTGCTGGAGAATTCCACATGTGAAGTTTGATCAAACAGGGTGGAAAACACCCGAGGACTTGACGTCCCCTACCATTGGATTTATTCCAATTATTGATAGTTTCCTAAGGTTTCATAGAGGAATAATATTGAAGGTCACCCTCAATATTATTAGTCTAATAGTGTGTCTTGATGTTGATCGTTTGATTTTTTCCCTCGACACTGATCATCTTCAACATTTTGCCCTTAAACTTCCATTTACTTATCCTCCATACAGGTTGCCTAACTTCTTTCTAATTGTTTATCATAGAGGCATTTGTATCTCAAGGAATGTGAAATACAACTTCCATGTTTCTTTCAGGGATTTAATAAGTTTATTAGGCTAATATTGAAATCTGTCACGTTATCTTGTGATACGTTTGAAAGTTTGATCTCTAATTGCTCGTTGCTTGAGGATTTGGTGCTGAAAGACATAGAAAATCCGTAATTCATGAGTATTAATGCTCCGAAGCTAAGGTTATTTGTTTTTCATGGCGATATACAATTGATACATCTTGAAAATGTCCATGTTCTTTCTAATGTTCTGTATGCGCCTAGAGACTTAGTTCTAGAGGACGAAGATGATTTTGTCAATAATTTTTCGTCTATTCCTGCTCTTGAGTGTTTCAACTGGGATCTTTTTGAGATAATGTTCCTTCATTTTACTTAATGATAATGTATTTTCATGTGTGCTTTTTTTTTTTTAGAATTTCAATCATCAAGATTTTTGTCATTTTATTGGTAGGTCGATAATGGATCAACTTAAGTTATACAAACAAGGGTTCCATCAGTTCTTAACTGTCTGAAATGCCTATTCATGTCTTAGATTACTCTTGGAGAGTTTTTTTAGCTTTTGTTTGCTCTTTTCATAATACGGAGCTCTACAAATTTGGAAGAAATTGAAATGAAAGTTGTCCCTAATGTTTATTTTTCTCTCTATCTTTTCCACGTTTTTATATTCGTATGTAATGACTTGATGGTTTTTTTCATGATTTTTCTTCGGAATGTATCCTTATTGATGGAGATTATTACGAATGTGTACCCTAGGAGGTTGTTGATGAGATTCCTGCAAGCTTTTCAGATATCACATTTAATCATCTGAGGACAGTTAAGTTTTATGATGAACTATTAGAAGAGGTTGAAATGCAGCTTATAAAGGTTTTATTGGCAAAGTCTCTAGCACTAGTGAAAATGGTAATCAAGCCTCGTCAAATGGAAACTAACAAATCTCTCAACGTACTCGCGGAGATAACAAAGTTTCAACGGGCATCATCTAAAGCAGAAGTCATGTATCTTGTTGATTAGTATCGTTATCACAATCCTTCTTAATCTTTTGCTAAAATATTTTGGAAGTACAAACAGAAATGAGACGTTTGGTTGATGGAGTAGCAAGGCTGTTTTTTGCCTTTGCTTTAAGGTACTTTAAAGATTTTATTTGATTGTTATTGATTTAAGACGTTGGTTGTTTATTTTGAAATTATGATGTGTGTTGCAGAACTAACAAAGATTTTGCATGACATTCTTGTTATTGATTCATCTCTGAAGTAAGACATGGCATTGGAAGTTGGAACTTTCACGGGCTAATTCAGGTAGAAAATGAAAAACACATGATGATTTACATATAAAACTCGCAAAAGGAAAAAGAAAATGAAACTTTAAATGTGTCTTAATTATCTTTTCCTTATTTTTTTCTTCTACTATCTATATTCTTTCTATTTTAATATTTGTGATGCATCTTAAATAAGATATATTACATACTTTAACATGTAAAATGACCGTATGATATACATAATATTTAAACAAGAAAATGTATATTACTTGGGAGTTAATATATATACTCTTAGAATCATTAAGAAAAACGAAAAAAGAAGTTTTAGTTGTTAAATACGAAATCAAATTTGCTCATTATTTCAGATGGGGCACAAAGGTCGATTTGATTTATTTTTAATTAGAAAAAACCTAAACTAACTATTTCATTTTATTAGTTCTAAAAACTAAATCAAATCATATAACGTTTGATTTTTCTGTTTTGACTTTAGTTTATTTTTTGACTTACTTTATTTTTTATAATTACACGGTGATTGAAAAAGAGATTAAATATATTTTCATAATTTTCAAAAAAACGTTAAAATTCACATAAATAAAAAATACTTTCAACATTCGTTACAAAATAAATTGTTAACTTCAAAACTGAAACTATGATAGTATAATTTAACTTTCATCCTAATACAAATTAAAATAATTTCAAAAGCTTGTCTCTTTAGTTTCTTCCAACACCTCCATTTGAGAAGACAAAGAGAGCAGAGTGCTTCAAATTCATCCTCTCTCAAGTTCTTCTTCTTCTCTGTTAACACAAACTCTCTGCTTTTATGGTTCTTCTTCTATAGAATTTTGATATCAAGATTGCATTTTTATTTTTTGGGTATGCTTTAATATGATGAAATTGAAGTGGGGTTTTCTTAAAACTTGATGGGGTTAATGTTTTTCAAGGACATGGTGTGTTGGTAGGTGTAGGTCTATCATGGATGTGTTTCAATAGTGGCGGAATTAGGATTTTTACTAGGTTCAAATAGGAATAATAAGTTTCTATGTTTTGGATAACTAAAACAACACTTATTTTACTTGGATTTTATACACTTGAGTTGTTGGTGTTTCGAAAAGAATCTCTTTTTCAGTACACAAGTAAACTAGGTAGTGTGTACTCTAACCGGACAATTTCGATATTCTTTACATATTGTGTTCTTGTTTATTTTCATCAGATTCTTGTTGTTGTAGTCATTTGATGTTATGCTTCCAAATGGGAAAACAATAACTTTTACCTCCGCAATGTACTTAGAAACCTTCCATATAATGTAACTGATGACATTCCAACGAGGTTGCCTGTACGAAATGTTGTGAGGACAAGCATCGTATCAAAGAAATGATATATGATTGGCATAGACTTCCACAGCTAAAATTTGATCAAACACTTTGGAAAAAAACAGAGGACTTGATATCACTTAATATATTTTCTCTCTAGGAATGGCATTCAACATCTTGTCCTTAAACCTCCGTTTAGGAGTAATTTATATGAATTGCCTTCTGCATATTTTACATGTTCACAATTGAGGTATCTGTTTCTCAAGGACTGTCAAATACGTCCTCATCCGGTCTTTGAGGGATTTGATTAGTTAATTAGCTTAGCACTAATTGAAGTCAATATTTCTTCAGAATTTCTTTGAAGTATAATCTCACATTTCCTGTTGCTTGAGCATTTGGTGCTGCAAACACGACACTATTACAAATGATATTGAAATTAGTGCTCCCAAGCCGAGGTCAATTATCTTCAGGATCAATATAAAGTTTTTCCATTTAAAGAATGTCCCTCTTCTTTCTAAAGTTTCATATGAGCCTACAGAATTTTCCGTAGAGGTAGAACACGATGTTGACAAGATTTTTGAGTCTATTCCTGCCCTCGAGAATCTCTGATGGAATCACGAGTATGTTCAGGTAATATATCTTCATAACTTGCATTTTCATAACTTCGAGTCATCCTGATTTTTGACATTTTCTTCCTAGGACGTGTATATTGGACCGGCTCCCTTATGCTCTTTTCTATCTTAGACGCCTTCACATATCTTGCATTAATCTAGGAGTATTCTTTGATCTTTCGTTTGCTCTTTGCTTGATAAGAAGCTCTCCAAATTTAGAAGAAATTGAAATCGAGGTTGTTAATGAGGTTTACTTTTCTCTCTCTTTTTCGTATGTATTTGACTTTCTTATGATCTTCAATTTTAAATCAAGGCTGATGGTTATTCTTAATATTTCTAATAACTATTTTGAACAAGCGCGCCGGGGGGCTGTTGATGATATTCCTGAAAGTTTCTCCGATATGACATTTAATCACCTGAGGACAATAAAGATTATGATGTAAGAGGAGTAGCTGCTGAAATGCAGCTTATCAAGGTTCTATTGGCCAAGTCTCCAACACTGGTCCGAATGATAACCAAGCCCTATGAAACGGAAGATAAAAAATCTTTTAAAGTACTCGCTGAGGTAACAAAATTTCAGCGTACATCATCTAAAGCAGAAGTTGTGTATAGTGTAGATTAGAATCCATATTACGATCATGTTTGATCTTAACTAGTATTTAATCAAATCATAATCTTTTGATAATACGTTTGAAATCGTAAAAAAAATGTTGATACAGCAGTAACACTGTTATTTGTATTTGCCACTGTGAAGACCATCAGTTTGGGAACATAGGTAAATCTGGATGGATGTTTTTGATTAATCTGTTTCAGTGTCTGTTCTTTGAATGATCTATGGGATAACGCTTTGGTTAGTTATTGATCTTTTTAATATATTCAATATGGTCCTCATGGTCACTGTGCATTGTTTTTTATTTGATATGATCATGACATGAGTTGAGCATAAATGGAATAGTGAGGATTCATATGGTTAGTAAACAATACCCCTTTTGAATGGAAAAGATAATTCCTTTCAACAACATTTTTCAATGAGAATTATGATACAATATACATTATAAGCTGAAATTGAATTTAAACAATATTATTCTTACAAGCTCAATGTGACAATTCCACATCCCAGAAAAATTATCACTAAAAACAGGAAAAGGGGAAAAAAAGGGGTGGGGGTGGGGTCAGTTGTTCATAAATAAGTCTTTTTCCTATACAGTCAGAACATATCCCATTCATTTATGCAGCTTCCATATAATCATATATATACAAGCTCAATCGAACCCTAACGCAGACAAAAAGTCTGGTATATAAGTGGAGAAGAGTAAAGGGGCGGGTCTATCATCCACTGAGTTATGAACCGTGCACGATTGACCCTCGAGGACTTCTTGGTTATAAAAAAAAGAACAAAAAAAACAATCTCAATAACATACAACAATATTATTTGATCATTCTATCTTAGATGCCCTTTTTTTGTTTCATCTAATTGTCTATCTTTGATAATCTAGAGCAGAAGTTGTGTATGTTGTTGATTAGTATCGCTATCACAATCCTTCTTAATCATTAGTTAAAATGTTTTGGAAGTACAAACAGAAACGAGACCTTCGGTTGATGGAGTAGTAAGGTTGTGTTTTGCCTTTTCTTTAAGGTACTAAAAAGATTTTATCTACTTAGAAACATAGAATTGTGAATGTTTTGAATACTCTGTTTGGTAACAGAGATGGTTTTTACACTCATTCTTGTTTTAAATGATGTATGATTTGAGACTTTTGTTTTTATTTCAAAGTTATGTTGTGGGTTGATTTATCTTAGGGAGCTTGAAATATTGAGTGGAAACTTACTTTTTAGCTAGTAGGAATTTCTTTCCTGTTAAGGGATTAGTCCAAGTTAGACCGAGAAGTATTTATGTCGGACATGATTTGTCCTCATCTGTGAAGAAGAAACTCGAAGAAGCATTAGTCAATTTGGGGTTCTTGTAATGAGGTTTATTTTGGAGCATCATAATAGAAATCTTAGATATTAATGTGATTAGAAATTATTTTATTAAAATTTAGAGTGAAAATATGTCTTTTTTTTTAATATTAGTTATTTGTTTTTCTCATTACAAAAAATCATAAATAAAAATGATAAATTTCATTAATTTGGACTTTAAGAATCTTTTTCTCAAAATTTACAAACTTGATTACATTTACAAAAATAAAAAAGGAATAATTTTATGAAAAGATTTATCTGTATCAAAGTGAACAATTAATATAGGACTATGAAAAGACTTTCTTTTCGAAACAACCTTAAAAAAGAGTAAATATCACATAAATTAAGGGAAAAAGAAAGTAAAAATTAATTTTATTATTTATTTAGAGAAATTGGCACGGATATTTAGTTACTGAAAATTTACTTTGATTTGTCCGATTTAATCCACTTAATTTTTTTTTCATGTGACATTTAATACCTCAAAATAGTTAAATTTGATTGTGTAGGCTAGTTACAAATTCAATTTTCTGATGTTATGACCTTTTTAATTATAGGAAATCGTCATTTTTATGTATAAGAGATACAAAAAATACCAAGAGATATCATTTGTTTAGTATTATGGACACAAAATTTGTACATTTTAACTATTTTTATGTAAGGGTGAATCTAGAAGGAGCAAAGGTATATTCATTTGAATTTTCTTGACAACAAATTTATATGATATATATAAATTTTTTTTTGGTGTTTATTATAAATTTAAATTCCTCAGTATAAATGTCTTTGTACATTGTAAGGCATTTAAATTTCACTTGTTTAATTACCATTTTTTTAGCAGACCATGAAAAAGTGAGAGGTTTTGTAGTAGTATGAATTTTTCATGCATATTCATAAAATATTTTTATCAAAAATGTTATTGTGTAATAAAATATTTTAAAGAACTAATAAAATAATTAAACTTAGCAAAAATTGAGTTGAGTTGTGCCTTGACTCATTATCTGCCCAGTTTTGGTTCAATTCATATTGATCCAATCAAATTCAGTTCGGATTGGATCTTGACCCATTTGTTATCCTGACCCATTATGATTGACCTAAAATTGATCCAATTTGCTCAATTACCGTCCCTAACAATGCCTAAGATTAAAATAGAAGTAAAATCAATGAAACAAATGCACTTAAATAGGAAAAACTAATTAAAAACTACCAAATAGTTATCCTCTTTTGGATGAGTCGCGGTTTAATAGGGAAAATGAAGATTAGCCAAGAAATCCCTAATGTTAAAACCAAATTGTAAATAGTCAGTTGTATTTACCATTTTTCTATGAAATAAAAAGATCAGCTATAAATAGTAATTATTTTTAGCATACACTACAAATATTACTAATATGATAATTAAATATCATAAATAAGTTGTACCATATAAGTTTTATTTTATTTTAATAATTAAATAGATTCACCATTTCATTAGATTACATGTTGCGCAATAAAAATAATAACATTTTTCGTAAAATCCTATAAATTGGTCCTTTTATGATCATTAGGGTTACTACCTCCAATCGATTCAATCACAAAAGTTACAGTAGCGTAAGATAGGGCAAAGGGACATTGATTTCGTTTTCTGCCTCAAATATGGTCGTTCAAAATCCTGGTATGTATATATATTAATTTCTTTATTAGCATAAATGTTTATGCTTTTACATGCCATATCAAAGCCTGGAACTTGAAGTAGTGATTTTCATGAAGAAGTAACTTTATCTTGTTATCACAGGCGAACCCACATTCATATGTGTGGGCGCATATACATCTATATCTAACTCAGACAAAAAAAAAGATATAACTAACAGCACACTCTTAATGAGTGTATAACTATCCTTGTGCTAGGCAAATTACCCACAAAACTAGGCTTTAGATCTCGCTAAAGCCCTTATTTCTTTTTAAGTTTATTGGTGCACATGAAGTCTTCAATTTTTAAGCCTATTTTTGTTTGTTATAGACAGAGATTTTTATATTCTATTATGACACAAGATTTTAGACAACTGCTATTAAGATTGAAGAAAGAAAATGTGTTAGAATGGGCATTTAATAAACTAAAACAATATATTTTTGATAGATTTAATACATCATGTTAGGAATCTAACTAAAAGAAAGAGAATGATTCTTATTTAGTCCTACAACCCACGAATTCCAAAAAGAAATAGTAATGGAAAAACATAATCAAGTTTTTAAGTATTACATATTTTCAAGTGGCGTAGAGTGTGCTGAAAGCAAATAACAACTAAAAAATATGAAGGAAAGAAAGTTAATCAGTATTCAACATATGTCCTTTCTTAATTGATCATTTTAACATTAGTTAGTATAGAAATCTCACAAAAGTATGTATAAATCAAGGATGTGTTGATGATTATAATGTTGAGTTACAAACTTCTTACATAGGAGAAGATTCCTATTCTAGTTATACTAGGAGTCCTACTACAATACAAATAATTACACGAGTAGTTATTTATTACAAGTGAAATACCTTATCCTAATCAACTCCTACAATGTTTTGTTTCTTAATCGTACGAAACTTAGGATTTAGTAGTCTAATCCTAGTATGAATCTAACTCTAACTCGTCAGCCTGCTTCAATGAACTTGTTCCTTCGACGTGTTCCATCAGTCGTCAAGCTTCCTTCAACACTTCCCCTCAAGCTAGTGAGTAGAGAAATTCTAACTCCTAGCTTGCTGCAAAAACCAAAAAAAAGGCTATTTTGTTAAGGCTTTGGTATGAATATCAGCTAGCTGATCCTTAGACATTACAAATTAAGTAAGAAGTTGTCCCCTGCCCCTTTCTCACGAACAAAATGATAGTCCAGTTCATCATGTTTCGTTCTAGCATGCATAACTGGATTAATCTTCATGTACAACACACTCATATTATATTAATACAATGTAGGAACATATCGAAGGAACACTCCAAGGTCATGAAGATGACATAAATTCCAAGTAATTTCTGTGGTAGTGAAGGCTAGTGCTCTATAATCAGCTTCAGCGACCGATCGAGCTACTGTGCTCTGTTTCTTCGAGGTCTAAGAATACAATTTGCACCTATGCAGATACTAAAACCTGTATTTGATCTCCTAGTTTTTCTCTAACCTCCCCAATCATCATTTGAGTACTCATACAACCTACATGGTGATTGTGAAATAATTCTGAGTCCAAAGTGTAGGGTACCTTTGGTATACTTGAATATCATTTTTACTCCTTGAAAATGTTCAATGTTTGGGCTTTGCATAAATTCGATTGCTAAATTCTTAGCATGAGTGATATAGGGTCTTGTGAGGGTCAAATATTGAAGACTCCCTACTATCATTCTTTAAAATGATGCATATACAAAACTTCCCACATCTTCATGCAAACCATGTTTTCTAGCCAAAGGAGTGGCTACAGCCTTTACCAAAGTCATCTCTGTCTTTGCCAACATCTCAGCACCATACTTGCTTTGGTTTAAGTGAATCCCACCTTCGAAATAGTTCACCTCAATTCCTAACAAGAAGTGTACAGGGCCAAGATCTTTCATAGAAAACTTCTTTCCAAGTTGTAGAACCAACTCTAAAACATGAGATACATACTTCTTGTGACAATAATATCATCCACATATAACAAAGAGAAATATTTTTCCTTCATGAGTTTGCAAAGTAAATATGAAAGGGTCAGTATTACTACAAAAAAAATCAAGGTGTAAGAGATGCATGTTAAACCAATAAAACCAGACTCTTGTGGGTTGTTTAAGACCATACAATGCCTTTTAAGTAGACATACATGCCGAGGATACTAGGGATCAATAAAACTAGGGGGTTGACTCATGTACACCTCCTCTTGTAAGAAGCCTTGTAGAAACACATTTTTAACTCCTACTTGTCTAAATTTCCACTTTGAACTGACAACAATGGATAGAACCACCTTAATAGTTGTAGCTTTAACCACATAACTAAATATTTCCTCAAAATCTAGCCCTTCAAGCTGCGAGAATCCCATTGCCACAAGTCTGACTTATACCTATCTATTGTCCTATCAACTTTTAATTTTGTCTTGAACACCCATTTTGATCCAACCAAGTTCATACCAGGAGATTTAGGCAAAAAAATTTATGTCTTGTTAGTATGTAAAACACGAATTTCTTCTTTCATTGCTGCAAGCCAACAAGCTGATTTTAGTGCTTCCTTAGTAGTATTTGGTTCTCTCACAATTTATGTGTTGCTGCTAGCAACAAGTATCAAGTGTCGTTCCTTCGACTTGTTCTTGGTGATCATATGATGCCCTTGTGGTGCAGGAAGTACCTCAACTGTACATTATTCAAGATAGTGGACTAGAGTGTAGCATTGTCAAGTTGAAGGTCCACTGGTACATAAACTTAAGTGGTTGTTTGATGAGGATCATTGGTTGGACCTTTAAGAGCAACTTGTTCCTCACTGCTGCTGGCATATTCAAAATTTGCAACTGGAGTTTCAATGTTAATGTATGGATCATCAAATTCAACCTTTTCTTCAACATCTGATATTGTGCTTGAGAGGTCAATTATTCTCTTATCATCAATGAGTACATGAGGTGTAACAACATTATCACTAGTAATGGGCGGGCTAGCAACATGTACTTCCCCTGAATCATAATTATCGGGTGTCTGCAGTTTAGAGAAAGATTTAACAAAAGTAGCAAGGTGAGGTGAGACATCAATGTTAGTTTGATATTGCTTTGGAGACACATAAGGTAAGGTGTTTTCATCAAACACAACATGTCTGGAAATGTAAACACTTATTGAAGCCTCTTTCTCTTGAATTGAATTTATTATTTCCTCTTTTTTGTGAGTAGTTTCCTCTTCCCTTGCATCTTTTGGCGGAGTATGCCATGTTATTGTTTTGTTAAGGCACTTCTTCATCCTCCTCCCTCATATGAAAACCCCCGAGAGCATTAACAAACTGATTAAAATTAGGATATGGTGTCTTAACTAGCATGACAGTCTTGAAGGTCTTGTAATTATGACCTAGACCTCTAGGAAAATTAATCATTTTTTCTATCTTGATCTACATACTTGTGAATGGTTGTAAAACCATCACATATGCCTTTGAATTCCTTAATGTATTCTTCAATTGTTTGTGTTCCTAGCCTCACACTTTGCAGTTGTTACTTTATTTGGAACTTCTTATCTTTAGTTGCTTGAAAATATGTTTCTCCCAAGCATTCCCACATCTCCTTAGCAGTTGAGCAGCCTACAATCATGTACATGCTTTCGTCTTTCAAGGTTCGTGAAATCCAACTCCTTCGTAACATATCCTTATCTTCCCAATCATCAACAATGTTGTTGTCTTCTGCACCCTTTAACCTGTTACACTTTTCTAAGTAGTCTGTCCATTGAAACTGGTCGCTCAACGTGGTTTTGTGATGATTTCAGATAATCTCATCACTTGAAACAACTAAGTTATTTGTATCCTTTATATAAGATAGTTCATTGTCTTAAGTTTTATGGAGCAAAACAAAATAAGATGATGAAGTGAAGAGGTCGAAAGAGTGTTGGTAAAATGGGCCATTGCAGTGTGATAATTTGGTTGTTTTTTATTTTGATCTAATACGTTAAAGAGAGGAAAACTTTATTGGTCAGGTACCACTTATAAATCTCACGAAAGTATGTAGAAATCAAGGATGTATTCATTATTATAATGTTGAGTTACAATCTTCTTATACAGGAGAAGAGTCCTATTCTAGTTATACTAGAAATCCTACTACAATACAAATAATTACATGAGTAGTATTGTATTACAAGTCAAATACATTATCCTAGTTGACTCCTATAATATTCAATAGCTTAGTCGTACGTAACTTAAGATTTAGTATTCTAATCCCAGTACGAGTCTAACTCTAACTCGTCAGTCTGCTTTGATGGACCTGTTCCTTCGACGTGTCCCATCAGTCGTCAAGCTTCCTTCAATAGTTAGTACACATAATTGATAAAAAAAAGACAAAACTCAGTGACGGCTTAAGCTAGACAGTGTCCTAAAGCTAAAAATAAGTTGGAGGACGAATTTTAATTATTTTTTATTTTTATGTGAGATTCAAGTTATTTATTTGTTTTTCATAAAAATAGTTTTATTTTTATGATATTAAACTAAAGATATATTTATACCAATTTTTTTAAACTTGTTGTCTTAAACATATCATGTAGAAGTTAAATTTAAAATTGATCCATATAAAAGAGTTCCATACAAATTAAAACATTTTTTTTGCTACAAAAAGCTTACGATAATTGTATTGTTACTAAAACATTAGGCCTTTCAATTTTTGGTAACCTACGACATATGCCACATCTTTAATGGCATAGAGCCACCCTATGAATAAACCTAAGTAAAAAAATAATAACAAAAGTAGTTTTTTTTTTTCAAAAAAGAACAATTGCATACTCTGGTGATGGGTGTACCTAAATTCATTGTGTAATTGTAGCAACAAAATTAAGTTATTTCTTGTTTCCTCCTAAGATTTTTGTAGTTTTTAAAAAAATTAAACTATTAAGAAAAAGTAAAATATTTATGTAATTCTAATTATGTTTTCTTGAGAAAACATAGGTTAAAACAAACACATGCCATTCCTATAATATTTTGATGTAAGCACTCAATACTATAAATTTCTAGTACAATAAGTATAACATCACTAATTTAAACGTCAATTTTTTTTTTCAAATTCTATGAAAAAACACTTTATATGTGTTTGATTTAACCTAAGCCAAACAAATTTACATCAAGAGTTCCAGATTAATGAAATCAATGCAAATGTAAGCTAGAAATAATTTCTTTTGCATTTTCTAATCATGGATAGAGGTTACATTTGCCTCCTATTATGCCCCTTTTCTTTTAATTTTAGAGTTATGACATGTTTGTTTGTTGTTCGTGTAGCGTTTACATTGACCTTACCTATCATACTTTTGTTTATTTTCTATTGATTATCATGCCTCCGGATGAACAAAGTCTTAGTTTACCTTCTCCTAATCGACTTAACAACCTTAACATTCATTTAATCGATGACATTCTAAGTAGGTTGTCTTTTCGAGATGTTGTAAGAGTTAGTACAATTTCAAAGGACTGGCAATATATTTGCTGGAGAATTCCACATGTGTAGTTTGATCAAACAGTGTGGAAAACACCCGAGGACTTCACATCCCCTACCATTGGATTTATTCTGATTCTTGATAGTTTCCTCAGGTTCCTTAGAGGAATAATATTGAAGGTCATCCTCAATATTATTAGTCTAATAGTGTGTCCTAATGTTGATCGTCTGAGTTTTTCCCTCGACACTAATCACATTCAACATTTTGTCCTTAAACTTCCATTTACTTATGCTCCATACAGGTTGCCCAACTTTTTTTTTTATTGTTCAACATTGAGGCATTTGTATTTTATGGAATGTGAAATACAACTACAATGTTTCTTTCAGGGATTTAATAAGTTGATTAGGCTAAAATTGAAATATGTCACATTATCTACTAATACGTTTGAAAGTTTGATGTCTAATAAGCCGTTTCTTGAGGATTTTGTGCTAAAAGACATAGACAATCTGTACCTCATGAGTATCAATGCTCCTAATCTAAGGTCATTTGTCTTTCGTGGCGATATACAATTGATATATCTTGAAAATGTTCCTGTTCTTTCCAATGTTCTGTATGCGCCTAGACAATTAGTTCTAGAGGATGACGATGATTTTGTCAGTCTTTTTTCGTCTATTCCTGCTCTAGAGTGTTGGAGCTGGGATATTTTTGAGGTAATGTTCCTTCATTTGACTTAATGGTAATGCATTTTCATGTGTACTTTTTTTTTTACTTTGAGTCATCCTGATTTTGTCATTTTATTTGTAGTTCGATAATGTATCAACTGAAGTTGTACTAACAAGGCTTCCACCAGCTCTTAACTATCTGAAATACCTTTTTATATCCTGGACTACTCTTGGAGAGATTTTTAGCTTTCATTTATTATTTGCATTATATGAATTTCCCCAAATTTGGAAGAAATTGAAATTAAAGTCGTCACTAATGTTTATTTTTTTCTCTATCTTTTCCATGTTTTTATATTCGTGTGTAATGACTTGATGGTTTTTTTCTTGATTTTTCTTAGGAATGTATCCTTAGTGATGGAGATTATTTCGAATGTGTGCCCCAGGAGGTTGTTGATGAGATTCCTGCAAGCTTTTCAGATATCACATTTAATCATATGAGAACAGTTGAGTTTTATGATGTACTATTAGAAGAGGTTGAAGTGCAACTTATCAAGGTTTTATTGGCAAAGTCTCCAACACTTGTGAAAATGGTAATCAAGTCTCGTCAAATGGAAACTACCGAATCTCTCAATGTATTCATAGAGATAACAATGTCTCAACGGCCATCATCTAAAGCAGAAGTTGTGTATCTTGTTGATTAGTATCGTTATCACAATCCTTCTTAATCTTTGACTAAAATGTGTTGAAAGTGCAAACAGAAACAAGATGTTTTGTTGATGAGTAGTAAGGCTTTGTTTTGCCTTTGCTTTAAGGTACTATAAAGATTTTATCTGCTTGGAAACATAGAATTGTAAAGGTTTTGTATACTCTGTTTGGGAACAGAGATAGTTTTTACATTTCATGGAGGCTCTTAAATGATATATGATTTGAGTCTTTGGTTGATTATTGCAAAGTTATGTTATTTGTTGAATTCTCTCAGGGAAACTTACTTTTTTGTTAGTAGGAACTTCTTTCCTCTTAAGGGATTAGTCCACGTTAGATCAAGAATTTTTATTTAGGACATACTTTTAGACTAGTAAATTCTAGGATAACATTCAATGTTATTCCTATATGAAACCAGAGGAAACAATCAAGAATGGGAATTAATCCAATGGTAGGGGATGTCAAGTCCTATGGTGTTTCCCAGACCTTTTGATCAAATTTAACCTGTGTAATTTTTGCGCAAGTATATTGCCAAACCTTAGAAAATGTACTAGTTCTTATAAATCTTTAAAAGACAACCTATTTAAAATGTCATCAATTAAATGAATGGAAAGATTGCTAAGTCGACCAAGAGAAGGTAAACATAGTCTTTGTTCATCTAGAGGCATGGTAAGTTGTAGAAATTAAAAAAGAATACGATTTTTGAGGACAGAGTATATGCTACACGAACAACAAACAAACATGTCACGACTTTAACAATAAAAGAAAAGGTGTATAATTCGTAGATGACACTTGCATTGATTTCTTTAGTTTGCAACTTTTGATGTAAAATTGTTTGGATTAGGTTAAAGTATACACATATAAAGTATTTTTGAATAGAATTTGAAGAGAATCTAGAAGTTCAAATTAGTGATGCGATACTTATTATACTACATATTTATAGTAGTGTGTGTTTACATCAAAACACTATATAAATGACATGTGTTTATGCAACATTATAAATCAATAGATAATACTTGACACTTCTTTTAATACTAAAGGAGTCGTTTGGTAGTATATATAAAAATAGTACTTGTATTAATTTTAGTACTAATGTGTGACTATAAATTTAACACTAGTACAACAAATACTACTATTTCAGTTAACCTTTTTGGGATATATGACCCCAAACATTTTTGCTACAAGAAGAATGATTATGTATCCTTAGTGATGGGGATTATTTCAAACTTGTGCCCTATGAGTTTATTGATGTGATTCATGCAAGATTCTCGAATATCACATTTAATCACCTGAGGACAGTTAAGTTTTATGATGTCCAATATATATACATATTGGTATAACTTGGACTAGTTCCTTAGCCAGACAGAAAGTTAAGTTTCCAAAGTTCTAGAAAGGATAGCATGTACACAATAATTTACTTCTAACTTTGTTTATGGTGTTTCAGAGTTGATTTTCGATAGCCCCTCGACTTAAAAGAAATTTTATGCAGTAAAACCAACATCTCAAAAACAAAAATAAATAAATAAAGGAAAATAGGGTTCTTTCTACGTTCCAAAATCCCAAGAAAACTAACATCTACCACAAAAAAAAAGAACAAAGTGGAATATAGGGCTTCTATTTCACAAAATTAACAACACCCAAATGAGAAAGATTTGATTTTTAAACAAAAAGAGAAAGCAAATTTAAGCTTATCAACAACTAAAATTACTACTGTAAACGTCAAAAAAAAGTTAGAAAAGTATCAAATACCATTTTGCGCACACGTTATCCTTCAACTGCTGAACACAAATTTGTATGATTTTGAAGTCTTCAATATCATCACCGTGGAATGAAAGAGGGAACTAAAGAAGGAAAGGGGGAGATAGGTTTTCTTCTTAAATTAAATTTTACAGAATTGTAATATGGAGTGGGGTGAGTGGGGTGGGTGGTGGGGGCAATTAGTTATGTTGGTTCCTTAGTTGTATTGTCTTGTCCGTATCAATTTACGTGATACAATTTAATTTGACATTAAAAGAATTAAAAATAAACAGAAAATTGGAATGTGACATGTAATAGAAATCTTATAGATTAATGTGATTATAAATTTACTAAAAATGTAGAGATAAATTCTGTATTTTTTATTTTAATTTAGTTATTTATAGGTCAGTTACAAATTCAATTTTCGGATTTTGTGATCTTTTTTAATAAAAAAAATCGTCATTTTTATATATAAGAGATATAGAAAATACCAAGAAATATCATTTGTTCAGTATTATTTACACAAAATTCATGCATTTTAGCCACTTTTATGCAAGGGCGAATCTAGAAGGGGCCAAGGTATATTCATTTGAATTTTCTTGACAAAAATTTATATGATATATATAAGAGTGTTTTTTGTTGGTTTATGTATAAATTTAAAATTTATCAACATAAATGGTTTTGTACATTGTAAGGTGTTTATATTTACTAATTTGATTACCATTGTTTTTAGACGACCATGAAAAATAAGAATGGCAATAAGGTGAACCGGATGCGGGGCAGGATAGGTTTAAGGGTATGTTAGGCAAGGTGGGATTAAGGTTATGTGGGGCGGGTCTGAAGCGGGGTGGGTTGAAGTTGATTCCTTTTTAATTTATGTGGGTCAAGGTGGGCTGCGGGTATATGTGATTTTATGTGGGTTCAAACTTTATTTTAACTTCTTACATGTCATAGAATGACAGAACATTATTTATTAAGATAAATTCATTAAAGCTACTAAAATATTCAATATTATAAATGAAGTAGTTCATAAAAAATATACAATTTTTTGCATGATTCTCAATTGACCTGTAAAAAATAAAATTTAAACTCACTATCCTATTAAATTAATACAACTTAACAAAAAATGAATTTTTTTTATGAATTTTATTTTTAGTATCAAACATAACTAAGAAAAAAGAAAATATTATAAAAATAATGCAGGGCGAGTTCATGCGGGACAGGTCTATGTGGGGTAGGGTGGGCAGGGAGGGTTGAAAATGAAAATTTTTGCTATGCGGGGCGGGGCGGATTAAAAAGTTTGTGGGTTAAGCTCAACCCGCACCACCCCCGCCCTACACCGCCCCATTGTCATCCCTAATGAATAAGTAGGAGGTTGTGTAGTATAATTCTTTACATATATCCATAAAATAATTTTATCCTAATGTTATTGTGTACTAAAATATTTTAAAAGAACAAATAAATTAATTAAACTGGGTGAAAATTGAGTTGAGTTGGGTCTTGACTCATTATCTGCTCCTTTTTGGCTCAATTCATATTGATCCAATTAATTCAGTTTGAATTGGATCTTGAACCGTTTGTTATCTTGACACAATATGATTGACTAAAATTGACCGAATTCACTCAATTATCATGCGTAACAATGCTTGAGATTAAATAGAAGAAAATCAATGAAACAAATACACTTATACATGAAAAAGTAATCTAAAACTATCAAATAGTTATCCTCTTTTGGATAAGTCGCGATTTATTTGAGCAAATGAAGATTAGCCTAGAAATGCCTAATATTAAAACCAAATAGTAGATAGTTGTGTGTATTTACTTTTTCTATGAAATAAATATATTATCTATAAATAGTAATTATTTTAAGCATTCACTACTAATATTACTAATATGATAGTTGCATATCATAAATTAGTTGTACCATATAATTTTTATTTTATTTAAATAATTTAATAGATTACATCATTTCATTAGATTATATGTTGGGCAACAAAAACAACAATATTTTCAGTAGAATCGTTTAAATTGGCCATTTTCTATTCATTAGGGTTAAAACCTCCACTCAATTCAATCACGAAATATACAGTAGCGTAAGATAGGGCAAATGGAGATTGATTTCGTTTGCTGCCTCAGATACGCTCGATCAAATTCCTGGTATGTAAATATATTAATTTCTTTATAAGCATAAATGTTTATGTTTTTACATGCCGTATCAGAGCCTGAAACTTGCACTAATGATTTTCACTCGTGAATTTACTTTATCTTGTTGTGAGAGGCGGATCCACATTCATATGTGTGGGTACATATACATGTATATCTATCTCTGAAAAAAAAAAGATATAATTTACAGTGCACTTTTAATGAGTGATGAGCTATCCTTGTGCTAAAGGAATCACCCACAAAACTAGGGTTTGAATCTAGCTAAAGCCCTTATTTCTTTTTTAGTTTATTGTGATATGGGGCGGGGGGTTAAATTTAAAATTCACTTAGTAAACTACCAGTAGTCGATAGTCGACTTACCTGCAAACTGCTAGGAAGAGAAACAATAACCGAAAGTTGCAGTTAATAATTGACACAAAAGGTTTTATCCTGGTTCGGATCACCAACGCGGTGTCTAGTCCAGTCCCCTTAAGATTTATGGGTTTTCCTTAAGAGATTTGAATTGATCTCTGTGTTACAGAAATTTGAAACTTTATCATGTCTCATATGCAAATCAAATTTCTACCTTGACACTGCCTCAACTTGTATACCTACACTCATATTCTTTCTTTTCTCTTTTCTTTTCAATTGTATCACTCATGCGTTTACGAAGCTTTATGATAGAGAAAAGAAAACTGTTGGCTAAGCTGAAGTAAAGTTGCATACTTTACAGTACAAATCTAGGTCGATTTATGTAGATGATGATATGTGCTCTTGTAAGGAAAACCCCAAGGGATTTGTCTCAATCAAGGATCAATTTAGGGAGTCCTTGATTGAGGCGATTTAGTTGATCTGTATCCATGAAGTAAATTGCTTCTTCTGCTTTCATTTTGTTGGTTTGATATTTTTCTTGTATGATCAACATACTTTTTATCTTGTGGCTTAATTTATCTCTCTTTCCTTTCTTGATGATTCGGTTGTAATCTCTGCAAAGTGTGCAAATACTCTACTTCATTTAGACTTTCATTTATATGTTGATCAACCATATATTCCATTCCTTCTTTTGTCCCTTAGATTTGAGGCTTGCCTTTTCAATGCTACTTTGCAACTTCATGCAAATATTTCCTTCTTGAAGTTGTTTGCGCTGATGATTTCCTTTTAAATTTGTGACCTACGAAAATTAAGATCAACACGTTAAGTGTCTATTTTCAAATTCAACTATCTCCAAGAAGTTAACAATCTTCCCCTTTTTATAATGATAAGATTAATCACAATTTTAATTGTACTCTTGACAATCAATTTTACTGATAAAGTTAGTTGTACTTTCATGAGGTTTCATATCTTAGTTCATTGATGTATGCAGCTCTCTCTGTCTTATCTCCCCCATATCACGGAGCGGTAAGAAAGATAGATTTGTTTTCTCCCCCTTTTAATAGTATAAAAGAATTGCGAAAAGCATACGAGATTAAAACAAAGACAACAGATAACAGAGTAGTCTAAGAGTCAGAGAGATCAAAAACCAGTAGTCCAAGAGATAGAGAGGTACATGCCCCTATTGAAAGTTTGTGCAAAAAGTAAAGGTTCAGCCAATAGAGTTAATGAACAACCCAAAAGTACTTGAGGGAGTTATTCACTTACTCACAGAAGGTGTTGTACAAACGTTCCACATTGCACATAATATTGGAGTATAAGGTCTGAACTGTAACAGCAAGAACATTGTTGGAGAAGTTGACTCCACTCTTCAAAGAGTCAAATTGTTGTATCAACCGATTTACCATTGAGATACCTTTCTGCTTAATCATTTTCATGGCAATGTGCAACTTACCTATATTAGTATTAGAGACTTTTTGTAAATGAAATACCTTTTCACAACATCTTGAAAGGTCTCCAAGTTTCGTTCTACAGCTAAATGTCTATTTTTGACCTCCTCGTTGTCCAGCAATAAAAGAGCGGCGAAATCCACCAAGATTTTTTAGGTTTCAGGAAAATTCGCCCGATCTTTGACTGAGTCCTTTTTACTCACTTTTCACCAACCTGCACATACCCCATACTAGAAAAAGTATGAGAATAATAAGTTGCATTTATAAGATAAGGGGTAAACATAGAAAGATCCATAAAACAGTTCACAATACTCCTCGAGATAAGCAAGCCATAGGGAAGACTTTTTTACTCACTTTTCACACTTTACCACATATACGAATTGAACCATTCTATCCAGTTGATGCGGTATTTTTTAAGCAGGAAGTAGAGAACAAATACATCACGAGTAGAGATATTATTCAAGGAGCCATTGTTGGGAATAAACGTTCTGGGCAGGATATGTGCGAGAATATGATTCTCAAAACATAGATATAAGGGCCCTGAGTTAGAAATGTGAGTGTCGGGTTCAACCACGACTCGCTTTTCACCATCTAGAGAAACTTCAAAGTTATCGGTTCATGTCCTTTCATGTATGGAATTACCCCAGAAACTTAGTACCAAACACATCTTCGAATAACTTCTCATTGATGATAAAGTGTTTACCGAGCACCAACAATTCTTACTCACCACTGTTAGGTGAAATGCCGAGATTTCATAGAACAGGCGAATCGCTTCATCCAAAAGCTCAAGACCACACAAAGTAAAAAAAGGGACAGTTTCAGAGATTTGAGATAGGATCTTACCGGGCAGTGCTACTCCCTTATTCTTTCCTTCTCTTTTTGTTTAAAAATGTTAACTCTTTGTGTACTAAGCTTTATCAAAGATGAAATAAGATTACAAATACGTTCAAGTGAAGTTTTTATTGTGACGAAAAGATGAAACCAAAAATCTAACAATAAAGAACACCAAGTTTAAGGTGAAAAAACCCTTCCAACCGAAGGTAACCTCCACGAGATCGACAAGATCCGAATTTCTTCACTATACCAATAAGAGGGTTACAAATATTCTTCTAATTCATACATAACAGGTGTCAAAAAAAACAAACAATAGCTACACCAACAAAAGATAAATAGAAAGAAACGCCACCCGAACCCAGCCTCTGTTCGGGATCTAAAACAGGATCTTTATGAACTCCGAATGCAATCTCCACCATTCCAATCAACCAACAAGATGTTAGGAACACTCAGTCCAAATTGAAGCACGATCCAATGGTTAGTTAATCAGAAAACATGACTTGAATGTTGTTTGTAGGAGAAAAAACTGCAGCAAAAGAATTACAATCCAATCCTTTTCATAATAGAATTGGAAACCAAATAAAGAGAATAATTCCAACCCTTTTTCAAGAAGGATTAGGCCATGGGCCTTTTGATGGAACATGGGCAATAGCCCTACAAACTCCCCCTCCAGCCAAGGGTCCAAATGGACTTAAAGTGAAGTAATTTTTGACAGGCTTCCAACCTGCCACACTTCTAAAAAACTCATGACTTTCTACGATGAGTTCTTTCCGCTTATATCTATGAGTATCTAACATGACTTCATCATAACCTTCAGGTTCTCCCATGTTATTCAACAGAATATACTCATCATGAGAATAATGTGTTGAGCTTCGCTTCTCTCTAGTTGATCTTCTACAAGAGGTTTCTGGAGCATCTCACCATGAGTTGGTTGATTATCAACCACAACATCATCAATAGAAACAATTATATGTTCTACACTCTGATCATTATCTGGATTATTACCTTGGGTTCCCTCATGTGCATAAGATATATTAATAATAGGAATTGGATCAACATCAACTAAGCTCTCATCAACATGAGAATCTAGTTGCTCAGTCTTGTCAATATCTTCAATAGTTTGATCTTCAAAAAGTGCAACATCACGACTTCTAATGAGCTTCTTATAAATTGGATTATAAAAGTGATATCCAAACTCATCTTGACCATAACCAATGAAGATGCACTGTTTTGTTTTGACATTCAATTTCGAATTCTCATCTTTTGGAACATGCACACAAGCTTTACAGCCGAACACTTTCAAGTGATCATAAGAGACATTCTTATCAAACCAAACTTTGTTTGGAACATCACCACCCAAAGCAACAACAGGAGACAAATTGATAACATAAGCAACAATGTTAAGTGCTTCAGCCCAAAAAGAATTTAGAAGTTTAGCCTATGAAAGCACACATTTAACTCTCTCAACTAAAGTTTTGTTCATCCTCTCAGCCAAACCATTTAATTGAGGAGTCTTTGGAGGAGTCTTCTGATGACGAATTCCTTGAGATTTGCAGTAGTTATCAAAGGGAACAATATACTCACCACCATTATCAGCGCGAATACATTTTAATTTCTTTTTCTCGTTTGTCTCTCAAATAAGGCTTGGAACTGTTTAAACACATCAAGCACTTGATCTGTGGATTTTAAAGGATATACCCAAATCTTTCGAGAACAATCATTAATGAAAGTACCAAAGTAAAGTGCACCACCTTTTGACTTCACTTTAAAAGGACCACACAAATCTGAGTGTACTAGCTCCAATAGCTCAAACTTTCCTGAAGTTAAATGAATGTGAAAAGAAACTCTTCTCTATTTCCCTGCTAGGCAATGAACACATCATTTCACCTTTTCTTGTTTCATACCAGCAGGAAAATTCTTCTTAGCCAAATAGGTATTCCTCCTTTCGCTCATATGACTAAGCCTCTTGTGCCACAATTCTTATAAAGCCTCGCCTCCACCAAATTTATAGAGTCACCAAGAATCAATCCTTGTGTCATGTATAAATTTGAATGTTTTTTCCTCGAGCTATAATCAATGAGCCTTTGGTGAGCTTCCATTGGCCAATGAATAAGTCATTACGATAGATATCATCATCTAGTTGTCCTACAAAGATCAAATTTAAGGGAATGTCTGGAGCATGCTTGACATTCTGAAAGAACAACGTTGAACCACTATTGATTTTCAAACAAACAGTGCTAATAACGAACACCTTAACCTCACGAGCATTACTCATCATTAACACCTTAGAGTTAACAGAAGAATAAGATGAAATGAAGTGTTTTCTTGGTGTGACATGTTATGTGGCACCAGAATCTACTATCAAACTTGTATCTTGAGATACAAAATTGATGACGTCTTTATCACAAGCGAAGAGAAGGTCATCTTGGACAACATGAAAAACATTATTTTCATTATTTTCTTCCTTTTTCCCTTCTTTAAGATCTTGCTTCAATTGTTTGCAATATATTTTAAAATGTCCTTTCTTTCAACAATGATAACATATAATATTTGGATTCTTGAATTTTGATTTGCTTCTGCTTTTAACTCTACCTCTCGGGTCTCTAGTCTGATGTCTCCCTCGATGTTCTGTATGTAGAATATCTGAATGTGAAAATATGTCTTGAGATTTTCTTCTAACCTCTTCATGCAACACACCACTTTTAGCATATTCCATAGTCACCTTTCCACCAGTGGTAGAATTTGTTAAAGAAATACGAAGAGTTTCCAAGATTCCGGTAGAGTATAAAGAAGCCAAAGTCCTTGTACTTCATCATCAAAATTAACACCCATTACTGATAGCTGATCAAGAATACCCTAAAAATCATGTATATGATAAAAAATATAACTGCTCTCCTTGTACTTAAAAGTCATCAATTTCTTTAACAAGAGCAACTTGTTATTACCAGTTTTTGAAGCATAAAGCGTCTCCAACTTTTCCCACAATGTTCTAGCATGTGTCTCATTGACAATATGGTTACGAACATTATGTTCATCCCATTGTATTATATATCCACATACTTGTTAGTGCTCAAATTCCCAATTTTCATTGGTCACATTCTCGGGTTTATGAGCAAAAAACCTGGAAGATGCATCTTCTTCATGAATAATAGATCTTTCATCTTGTTTTTCCATATGTTGTAGTTTCTTCTGTTTAGATATACCATATTGCTCATATTCCCCTCCATATAGATAACCTTAGCTTTGATACCAGTTGTTGTGCCGAAAAAATGAAACCAAAAATCTATCAATAAAGAACACCAAGTTTAACTATACGAATAAGAGAATTAAAAATATTCTTCTAATGTCTACACAACAAGTGCCAAAAAAGAACAAACAATAGCTACACCAACAAAAGATAAATAGAAAGAAACATCACTCAAACTCAGCTTCTGTTCGAGATCTAAAACAGGATCTTGATGACCTACGAATTAGATCTCCACCTTTCAAATAAACCACAAAGATGTCAGGAACACTCAGTCCAAATTTCAGCACGATCCAATGGTTAGTTAATCAGGAAACACGATTTGAATATTGCTGGTCGGAGAAAAAACTACAGCAAAATAACCCTTTTCCTTCTCTCTTTTCTCTTGTTTAAAGCTCTCTCAAAAACCTCTGTTATGTTCTAATGACTTTCAAATACAATATCAATGAGCAATTGAATTATTCTCTCAAGACCATCCTCTATTTACAGAGTTGAGCTTTTCCTCACAAAGTCAAAACCAATTACAAATAGGATTACAATTCTAATCCTTTTCCTAATAGAATTGTAAACCAAATAAAGAGAATAATTTCAACGCTTTTTCAAGTAGGATTATGCCATGGGACTTCGGCTGGAACATGGTCAATAGACCAACAGTTATGTGCTTCACATAACTGGCAAAAGAGGTTTTATATAGTGTAAGCTCTTATGAGAAATCCAACAGTATTTGAATCAAGGATCTTTGATCTTATCCTTGAGTCATTTATAATTGATCTATTGAATCATGTCCATATTAGATATGTGAATGATTAATCAATTCTTTTCTTGCATGGGGATTTTGAGTCTTGGCTTGATAGTCGTGTGTGATTTGATCCTTTCTATAAGTTGATTTATCTTGTAATCTTTGTAAATATTAGTTTGATGATGTTTCCTTAACATTTTCCCTTGATTTTATCTTCGATATCCTTGATTGATTTTTCCTTTAATGCGGCTTTGATTTCACATGTTGTGAGATTTGATCTGATTGAACAAATATTTACATTCCAATCTTAACTGGTGCGCCTATCCTTAGTGTGATCACTGAGAGCATCCCGATTGTAGCCTTGTACTTGTGTTGTATCTTGTTTACTTCCTGCATCAAGAACCTGGTCAGTATTGTGATTGTTAAAATGTTTGAATATGAGGTTAATAAAACATTTTTAAGTTTGTAATTTTTTTTAAAAAAAGCATAAGTACTCCCTTGAACTACTGTCGAAATTTTAAGAATACACATTTTGTTTATAGGTCCTAATACCTCCTAGAACAATTTTGAAATGTAATAAATACACATTTTTTGGTGTTAAGGTGGCTTAGAGAGTGTTGAAAGTAATAACATGTAAAAAATATGAAGAAAGAAAAAAATTAATCAGCATTCAACATGTCTTTTCTTAATTGAACATTTTAGCATTAGTTAGTAAACATATTGATAAGTAAGCTCAGTAACGGCTCAAGCTAATTAGTGGTCTAAAGTCAAAAATAAGTTGGAAGCCTAAATTTTAATTACTTTTTTTTCAATGTGAGATTCAAGTTATTTCTTTCTTTTTGCTAAAAAGCTTAAGATAATGTTATTATTACTAAAAAATTGGACCCTTCAATTTTGGGGTTTAAGGCATTAAGTCACCCTCGGAAGAAACCCTAATTAAAACAACAATAACAAGAAATATACTTTGATGATGGGTGTATCTAAATTGACTGTGTAATGGTATTGGTAGCAACAAAATTAAGTTATTTAAAACTTGTTTCCCTTAAGATTGTAGTTTTTCAAATAACTACACTATTGAGAAAAATTAAATGTTTGTGAAATTCTAATTATCTTATCTTGAGAAAACATAGATTAAAGGCATATGGACTTATGGCTGAGTCTTGAATAATGAATATCACCTTGTTCAACTATAAATTTTTTTTTTCTAATTGATAGGAATCTGATTTCTCATTCAAGTCTTGGTGGTTACGGGTTTGATTATGGGGTTGGATATGAATATTTGAACTAACGAAATAATACCATTTCTCATGATTTTGGTGTTCTTATTAGTAGCTTATTCATAAATTAAAATTTCAGGATGTATTTTTTTATTATGTTTCACCAAAATATTGAACTTAAGTGTGTAGGTCACTAAATTAATATCTTATGCTTCTTATAGAACAAATGTTTGGGGTCATATACGCCAAAAGAGGTTAATTGTAATACTAGTATTAGTTGTACCAGAGTTAAATTTACGCTCAAACATCGTACTAAAATTTCATACAAACTATTTTTATATATACTACCAAATGACACCTTTAGTGCTAAAGGAAGTGCTAAGTATTATCTATTCATTTATGATGTTACACCAAACACATGTCATTCCTATAGTATTTTGATGTAAGCACTCAATACTATAAATTTGTAGTACAACAAGTATAGCATCAAGAGTTGTAGATTAAAGAAATCAATGCAAATGTCAGCTACAAATAATTTCTTTAGCATTTTTTAAACATGGAAAAAGGTTATATTTGCCTCCTATAATGCAGCTTTTTTTTAATCTAAGAGTTGTGACATGTTTGTTTGTTGTTCGTGTAGCGTGTACTTTGACCTTACCTATTGTACTTTTGTTTACTTTCTATAAATTGTCATGCCTCCAGATGAACAAGGACTTAGTTTACCTTAACCTGATCGACTTAGAAACCTTAACATTCATTTAATCGATGACATTCTAAGTAGGTTGTCTTTTCGAGATGTTGTTAGAGGTAGTACACTTTCGAAGGACTTGCAATATATTTGCTGGAGAATTCCACATGTGAAGTTTGATGAAACAGTGTGGAAAACACCCGTGGACTTGACCTCCCCTACCATTGGATTTATTCTAATTATTGATAGTTTACTCAGGTTTCATAGAGGAATAATATTGAAGGTCTTCCTCAATATTGAAGGTCACCCTCAATATTTTTAGTCTAATAGTGTGTCCTGATATTGATCGTTTGATTTTTTTCCCTCGACACTGATCATCCTCAACATTTTGCCCTTAAACTTCAATTTATTTATCCTCCCTAGAGGTTGCCTGCCTTCTTTTTTAATTGTTCAGCATTAAGGCATTTGTATCTCAAGGAATATGAAATACAACTTCCATGTTTCTTTAAGGGATTTAATAAGTTGATTAGGCTAATATTGAAATATTTCACGCTATTTTCTGCTACGTTTGAAAGTTTGATCTCTTATTGCCCGCTACTTGAGGATTTGGTGCAGAAAGACATAGACAATCTGTACTTCATGAGTATTAATGCTCCGAAGCTAAGGTCATTTGTCTTTCGTGGCGATATACAATTGATACATCTAGAAAATGTCCCTGTTCTTTCTAATGTTCTGTATGCGCCTAGAGAATTAGTTCTAGAGGACGAAGATGATTTTGACAATATTTTTTTGTCTATTCCTGCTCTCGAGTATTTTAGCTGGGATCTTTTTGAGGTAATGTTCCTTCATTTTACTTAATGGTAATGCATTTTCATTTGTGGTTTGTTTAGGAATTTCAGTCATTCTGATTTTTGTCATTTTATTCGTAGGTCGGTAATGGATCAATTAAAGTTATACCAACAAGGCTTCCAGTAGTTCTGAATTGTCTGAAATGGCTATTCATGTCTTGGATTACTCTTGTAGAGTTTTTTGAGCTTTTGTTTTCTCTTTGCATTATACGGAGCTCTCCAAATTTGGAAGAAATTGAAATTAAGGTTGTCACTAATGTTTATTTTTCTCTCTATCATTTTCATGTTTTTATATTCGTATGTAATGACTTGGTGTTTTTTTATTGGTTTTTCTTAGGAATGTATCCTTATTGATGGAGATTATTTCGAATGTGTGCCCCAGGGGGTTGTTGATGAGATTCCTGCAGGCGTTTCAGATATCACATTTAATCATTTGAGAACAGTTAAGTTTTATGATGTACTATTAGAAGAGGTTGAAATGCAACTTATCAAGGTTTTATCGGCAAATTCTCCAGCACTGGTAAAAATGGTAATCAAGCCTCGTCAAATGGAAACTAACAAATCTCTCAACGTACTCGCAGCGATAACAAAGTTTCAACGGGCATAATCTAAAGTAGAAAACGTGTATCTTGTCGATTAGTATCGCTATCACCATCTTTCTTAATCTTTTGCTAAAATATTTTTGAAGTACAAACAGAAACGAGACGTTTGGTTGATGGAGTAGCAAGGCTATGTTTTGCCTTTGCTTTAAGGTACTATAAAGATTTTATCTCCTTTGAAACATAGAATTGTGAACCTGGATGAAATTTTTGTATACTCTTTTTGGGAACAGAGATGGTTTTACATTTCATGCGTGTTATTGATTTAAATCTTGTTGTTTAATTTGAAATTGTCTTGTGTGTTGAAGAACTAACAAAGATTTTGCATGACCTTCTTGTTATTGATTCATCTCTGAAATAAGACATGGCTGTGGAAGTTGGAAATGTCATGGGCTAATTCAGGTAGAAAATGAAAAACACATGATGATTTACATATAAAACTCGCAAAAAGAAAATGAAAATGAAACATTATATGTGTCTTAATTATCTTTTCCGTAATTTTTTCTTCTACTATATATATTCTCTCTATTTTAATATGTGTGATGCATCTTAAATAAGATATATTACATACTTTAACATGTAAAATGACCGTATGATATACAAAATATTTAAACGAGAAAATGTATATTACTTGGGAGTTAATATATATATACTCTTAGAATCATTAAGAAAAATGAAAAAAGAAGTTTTAGTTGTTAAATACGAAATCAAATCATATAAAGTTGGATTTTTCATTTTTGACTCAATTTAATTTTTTGATTTATTTTATTTTTTTATAATTACACAGTGTTTGAAAAAGAGATTAAATATATTTTAAAAATTTTCAAAAAATGATAAAACTCACATAAATAAACAATACTTTCAACATTCGTTACAAAATAAATTGTTAACTTCAAAACTGAATTTATAATAGTAAAATTTAACTTTCATCCTAATAAAAAATAAAATAATTTCAAAAGCTTGTCTCTTTAGTTTCTTCCAACACCTCCATTTGAGAAGAAACGGAGCAGAGTGCTTCACATTCATCCCCTCTCAAGTACTTCTTCTTCTCTGTTAACACAAACTCTCTGCGTTTATGGTTCTTGTTCTATAGAATTTTGATATAGAGATTGCATTTTTAATTTTTTGGGTATGATTTAATATGATGAAATTGAAGTGGGGTTCGCTTAAAACTTGATGGGCTTAATATTTTTCAAGGACATGGTGTGTTTGTAGGTGCAGGTCTATCATGGATGTGTTTCAGTAGTGGCGGAATAAGGATTTTCACTATGTTGAAATAGGAATAATAAGTTTCTATGTTTTGGATAACTAAAACAACACTTTTTTTACTTGGTTTTGATACATTTGAGTTGTTGGCCTTTCGAAAATAATCTCTTTTTCAGTACACAAGTAAACTAGGTAGTATGTACTCTAACCGAACAGTTTCGAGATTTCTTACATATCATGTTCTTGTTTATTTTCTGCAGATTCTTGTTGTAGTAGTCATTTGATGTTATGCTTCCACATGGGAAAAAAACAATTTTTACCTCCGTGATGTACTTAGAAACCTTCCTGATAATGTAATTGATGACATTCTAACGAGGTTGCCATTACGAAATGTTGTGAGGATAAGCATCTTATCAAAGATATGGAATATAATTGGCAAAGACTTCCACTGCTGAAATTTGATCAAACACTTTGGAAAACAACAGAGGACTTGATATATCATGATATATTTCCTCTCTAGGAATGTCATTCAACATCTTGTCCTTAAACCTCAGTTTATGATAAGTCATATGAATTGCCTTCTGCGTATTTTACATGTTCACAATTGAGGTATCTTTTTCTCATGGACTGTCAAATATGTCCTCATCCGACTTTGAGGGATTTGTTTAGTTAATTAGCTTAGCACTAATTGAAGTCAATATTTCTTCTAAATTTCTTGGAAGTATAATCTCACGTTGCCCGTTGCTTGAGCATTTAGTGTTGCAACACGACGCTATTACAAATCACATTGAAATTAGTGCTCCCAATTTGAGGTCAATTATCTTCATTGGCAATATAAAGTTTTTACATTTAAAGAATGTCCCTCTTCTTTCCAAAGTTTCATATGAGCCAACAGAATTTTCGGTAGAGGTAGAACATGATGTTGACAAGATTTTTGAGTCTATTCCTGCCCTTGAGAATCTCTATTGGAATCATGAGTATGTTCAGGTAATATAGCTTCATAACTTGCATTTTCATAACTTTGACTCATCCTGATTTTCGACATTTTCTTCCTCGGATGTGTATACTGGACCGCACCCCCATGTTCTTTTCTATCTTAAATGCCTTCACATATCTTTCATTAAGATATGAGTATTCTTTGATCTTTCGTATGCTCTTTGCTTGATAAGAAGCTCTCCAAATTTAGAATAAATTGAAAAGGAGGTTTTTAATGATGTTTAGTTTTCTCTCTTTTTTCGTATGTCTTTGAGTTTCTTATGATCTTCAATTTTAAATCAAGGCTGATGGTTTTTCTTAATATTTCTTAGAACTATTTTGAACATGCGCGCCGAGAGGCTGTTGATGATTTTCCTAAAAGTTTCTCGGATATGACATTCAATCACCTGAGGACAATAAAGATTTATGATGTAACAAGAGTAGCAGCTGAAATGCCGCTTATCAAGGTTTTATTGGCCAAGTCTCCAACACATGTCAGAATGATAACCAAACCCTGTGAAATGGAAGATAAAAAATCTTTCAAAGTACTCGCTGAGGTAACAAAATTTCAGCGTACATCATCTAAAGCAGATGTTGTGTATAGTGTAGATTGGAATCCATATTACGATCCTGTTTGATCTTAACTAGTCATTAATCAGATCATAATCTTTTGCTAATCGTAAAAAGAATGTTGATACTGCAGTAAGGCTGTTATTTTACATTTTCTATTATGAAGACCATAAGTTTGTGAACATAGGTGAATCTGGATTGTTGAATGCCTTGAATCGGACCCGCTACAAACAGAAAGGACGGGGGTCTCGCCTGTTAGGGCCCTTTAATTTTCTGTTGATTCTGTATGTTGGGCCCAAGCCTGTTAGGGCGTAGCTTAGCACTATATATAGACGCTATGGGAAACCCTATTCTGTAATTCTGTTTTTGCCTCTCCATAATAAAACTGCTCCCTCTCTTCCCGTGGACGTAGCCAATTTATTGGTGAACCACGTAAACTGTTGTCTTGTTTTTGCATTTATATTTTCTCGTATTATCTCAAATTCCGCACAACAAATTGGTATCAGAGCCTCTCGGTTAATCGGTGTTCTTGGAGAATTCGAGATGTCTGCTTTGAACGTGAAAATCGACAAATTCACAGGGAGGAACAGTTTCAGTTTATGGCAGATCAAGATGCGGGCCTTGTTGAAACAGCAAGGCTTCTGGGCGCCGTTGTCGAAAGACAAGAACGCCGTCGTTACTCCTGAGATGGCGATTCTGGAGGAAAAGGCGCACTCGACGATCATGCTGTGTCTCGCGGATGATGTCATCACGGAGGTCTCGGATGAAGAGACTGCTGCTGGTTTGTGGTTGAAGCTGGAGAGTTTGTAAATGACAAAATCTCTAACCAACAAGCTGCTTCTGAAACAACGTCTATTCGGTTTACGAATGGCTGAAGGTACACAACTCAGGGAACACTTAGAGCAATTGAATACTTTGTTATTAGAATTGCGTAATATCGATGTGAAGATCGAGGATGAAGATGCTGCCCTGATTCTGTTAGTATCTCTCCCAATGTCGTTTGAGAATTTTGTTCAATCGTTCATTGTTGGGAAAGATACTGTGTCACTGGAAGAAGTCAGATCAGCCCTTCATAGCAGGGAATTACGGCATAAGGCTAACGGCACAAGTACGGACATACAGCCTTCCGATCTGTTCACCAGTAGCGGAAAGGGAAAGAAAAACGGCGGAAAGAAAAATAAGCCGATGTCGAAGGGTGCAAAGCCGGATGATGTTTGTAATTACTGCAAGGAGAAGGGACATTGGAAATTTGATTGTCCGAAGAAGAAGAAGCAATCGGAAAAACAATCAGTGTCTGCTGCTGTTGCTGAAGAAGACACCAATTCTGAAGAAGATATTGCCCTAGTTGCAGATGAGCACACTCATCATTCAGATGTGTGGGTTCTTGAATCTGGGGCATCCTATCACATCTGTCCTAGGAGAGAGTGGTTCACGACTTATGAGCAGGTAGACGGAGGCAGCATCTCGATGGCCAACAGTTCTGTCTGCAAGGTGGTTAGGACAGGCTCGATCAAGATAAGGACACATGACGGTAGCTTCTGCACATTGAACGAGGTCAGGCACGTTCCATTGATGACGAAAAATCTGATATCTCTCAGTCTTTTGGACAGCAAGGGATTCAGCTGGTCGGGAAAAGATGGAGTCTTGCGGGTCTGGAAGGGTTCAAATTTGATTCTGAAAGGTGTCATGCGTGGTACTTTGTATTTTCTACAAGGTTCCACGGTTACAGGTTCAGCCCATGTTGCATCGTCAGAATTTCACCAGAAGGATATGACTAAGTTATGGCACATGAGACTTGGTCATATGGGTGAAAGAGGGATGCAAATTCTGTCAAAGGAGAATTTACTTGCTGGTCATAAGGTTAAGAGCCTAGAGTTTTGTGAACATTGTGTTTTTGGAAAACTACATCGCAACAAGTTTCCAAAGGCCATTCATAGAACAAAAGGCACACTTGATTATATCCATTCTGATTGCTGGGGTCCATGCCGTGTTGAGTCTTTGGGAGGCTGCAGATTTTTTGTGTCCATTATTGATGACTACTCAAGGATGACTTGGGTGTACATGATGAAGCATAAAAGTGAAGCCTTCCAGAAGTTCAAGGAGTGGAAAATTTTGATGGAAAATCAAACAGGGAAGAAGATCAAGAGGTTGCGAACTGATAATGGGCTGGAATTCTGTTGGTCTGAATTTGATCAATTCTGTAAGGATGAAGGGATTGCTCGACATCGCACAGTCAGAAATACACCACAGCAGAACGGTGTAGCTGAGCAGATGAATCAAACACTTCTGGAGAGAGCAAGGTGCATGCTCTCTAATGCTGGGCTAGATAGAAGATTCTGGGCAGAAGCGGTTAGTACAGCCTGCTACTTGATTAACCGCGGACCACATAAAGGCATACAGTGCAAGACACCTATGGAGATGTGGTCTGGAAAAGCTGCTGATTATTCAAATCTGAAAGCTTTTGGTTGTACGGCTTACTATCACGTCAGTGAAGGTAAGTTAGAACCAAGAGCTAAAAAGGGAGTATTTGTGGGCTACGGAGATGGAGTGAAAGGTTTCAGAATCTGGTCTCCAGCAGAAAAGAGGGTTATTATGAGCAGGAACGTTGTCTTTGATGAAAGTTCTCTGCTTAGAACCATTGTGAAGCCTACAACTACGTCAGAAACTGGGAGTCTTGACAAACAGGTGGAGTTTCAAGTCATTCAGAATGAGAGAGATTTAAAGGAACCTGAAGAGGAGGATCAAGAGCCACAGACAGAAACTGATATTCCAGAATCTATGCCATCAGATATCCATCAGAGTATAGCTCAAGATCGGCCAAGGAGGGTTGGAGTTCGGCCACCTACGAGGTATGGTTTTGAGGACATGGTGGGTTATGCACTGCAGGTTGCTGAAGAGGTAGATACATCTGAGCCGTCTACTTACAAAGAAGCCATTTTAAGTTCTGATTCTGAAAAATGGTTTGCCGCTATGGGAGATGAGATGGAGTCCCTACACAAGAATCAGACATGGGATCTGGTCATACAGCCTTCGGGGAGAAAGATTATTACTTGCAAATGGGTTTTCAAGAAGAAGGAAGGGATATCACCAGCAGAAGGAGTCAAGTATAAAGCCAGGGTTGTTGCCAGAGGTTTCAACCAAAGAGAGGGAGTGGACTACAATGAGATCTTCTCACCAGTGGTCAGACATACTTCCATCCGAGTGTTACTAGCGATAGTTGCACATCAGAATCTGGAGCTTGAACAACTTGATGTGAAGACAACGTTTCTACATGGAGAGTTGGAGGAAGAGATATACATGACTCAGCCGGATGGTTTCCAAGTTCCAGGGAAGGAAAATCACGTCTGCAAGTTGAAGAAGTCCTTATATGGACTTAAGCAGTCTCCAAGGCAGTGGTATAAAAGGTTTGACAACTATATGGTGAAGTTGGGCTATACTCGGAGCTCATATGATTGTTGTGTCTACTACAATAGGCTCAATGATGATTCATTCATCTATCTGGTGCTTTATGTAGATGATATGTTGATAGCTGCAAAGAAGAAGTATGACATTCAGAAGCTGAAGGGTTTAGTTAGTGCTCAGTTTGAGATGAAGGATCTGGGAGCCGCTCGGAAGATTTTAGGGATGGAGATCATTAGAGACAGAGAGAGAAGGAAACTTTTCTTGTCACAGAGAAGCTACATTCAGAAGGTCTTGGCGAGGTTTGGCATGTCTTCTCTAAGCCCATTGATACCCCCAGTGCTGCCAATATCCATCTCACTGCCATGTTCACTCCACAGTCAGAAGAAGAGAGGGAGTATATGTCACGAGTCCCTTATGCCAGTGCCGTAGGAAGTTTGATGTATGCTATGGTCTGTACAAGGCCAGATTTAGCACATGCAGTCAGTGTAGTGAGCAGATTCATGGGACAACCAGGGAGAGAACATTGGCAGGCTGTGAAGAGAATTTTCCGGTACCTTAGAGGTACATCTGACGTTGGTCTCATTTATGGAGGTGATACTCAGTGCTTGGTTACTGGCTATTCTGATTCAAACTATGCTGGAGATGTTGACACAAGAAGATCGATGACTGGCTATGTGTTTACCCTTGGAGGATCTGTCGTCAGTTGGAAGGCAACTTTGCAACCTACAGTGACTTTGTCTACTACGGAAGCGGAGTACATGGCCTTGACAGAGGCTGCAAAAGAAGGGATTTGGTTGAAAGGGCTGGTTAGTGATCTTGGTCTGCATCATGATCAGGCTACGGTGTATTGTGACAGTTTGAGCGCAATTTGTCTAGCCAAGGATCAAGTCCATCATGAGAGAACCAAGCATATCGACGTAAGGTATCATTTTCTGAGAAGTGAGAAGAGAATCAAGGTGAAGAAAGTAGGAACTGCTGATAATCCTGCTGATATGTTCACAAAGCCGGTTCCACAGAGCAAGTTTCAACACTGTTTGGACTTGCTCAACATCAGAAGCTGTTAATTGCCCTGCGGGGCAACTTTGAGGAAGAGGGGGAGGCCTGGCACTATCATAGTGCGTCTGAAGAATCTGTTCGGAGAATTCAAGTCAAGGTGGAGATTTGTTGAATGCCTTGAATCGGACCCGCTACAAACAGAAAGGACGGGGGTCTCGCTGCCCGGTCAGCGAGTCGGGGGGTCCAGGGGGGCGACGCGCCCCCTGGCCTGGGGGCCCGGGGGGGCGGAGACGCCCCCGGCCCGACGATATACAATGTTGTTGTATTGGGCCCTTTAATTTTCTGTTGATTCTGTATGTTGGGCCCAAGCCTGTTAGGGCGTAGCTTAGCACTATATATAGACGCTATGGGAAACCCTATTCTGTAATTCTGTTTTTGCCTCTCCATAATAAAACTGCTCCCTCTCTTCCCGTGGACGTAGCCAATTTATTGGTGAACCACGTAAACTGTTGTCTTGTTTTTGCGTTTATATTTTCTCGTATTATCTCAAATTCCGCACAACATGGATGGATGTTTTTTATTAATCTATTTCAATGTCTGTTCTTTGAATGATCTATGGAATGACTCTTTTGTTGGTTATTGATCATTTTAGTATATTCATTGTGGTCCGCATGGTCATTGTGCATTGTTTTTTATTTGATATGATCATGACATAAGTTGAGCGTAAATGGAATAGTGAAGATTCATATAGTCGATTTCAACTAGTTGTTTTATAAGAGTCTAAGACGTTGTTCACACATTGTTTTTAAATAGTGAGAAAGAATGTCGATCAAATCCCTTGATCTTAATGGTTAGTAAACAATACCCCTTTTGAATGGAAAATATAATCCCTTTCACTAACATTTTTCAATGAGATTTATGGTACAATATACATTGTAAGCTGAAATTGAATTTCTACAATATTATTCTTACACACTCAATGTTACAACTCCACATCCCAGAAAAATTATCACTAAATACAAGAAAAGGTAAAAAAAGGGGGTGGGGGTGGGGTCAATTGTTCATAAATAAGTGTGTTTTGTATACAGTCAGAACATATCCCATTCCTTTATGCAACTTCCATATAATCATATATATACAAGCTCAATCGAATCCTAGTGCAGACAAAAAGTCTGGTAAACAAGTGGAAAAGAGTAAAGGGGTGGGTCTATCATCCATTGAGTTATGAACCATGCACTATTGACCCTCGAGGACTTCTTGGTTATAAATAAAAGAACAAAAAAAACAAGCTCAATAACATACAACAATATTATTTGAGCATTCTATCTTAGATGCCCTTTTTTTGTTTCATCTATTTGACTATCTTTCATAATCTAATGCAGAAGTTTTGTATCTTGTTGATTAGTATCGTTATCACAATCCTTCTTAATCTTTAGTTAAAATGTTTTGGAAGTACAAACAGAAACGAGACCTTCGGTTGATGGAGTAGTAAGACTGTGTTTTGCCTTTCTTTTAAGGTACTAAAAAGATTTTATCTGCTTGGAAACATAGAATTGTGAATGTTTTGAATACTCTGTTTGGTAACAGAGATGGTTTTTACATTCATGCTTGTTCATAAATGATGTACGATTTGAGACTTTGGTTGTTTATTTCAAAGTTGTGTTATGTGTTGAATTCTCTTAGGAAGCTTGAAACGTTGAGTGGAAACTTACTTTTTTGCTAGTAGGAATTTCTTTCTTGTTAAGGGATTAGTCCAAGTTCGATCGAGAAGTGTTTATGTCGAACATGATTCGTCCTCATCTGTGAAGACGAAACTCGAAGAAGCATCATTCAATTTGGGGTTCTTGTGTTGATATTTATTTTGGAGCATCATAATAGAAATATTTTGGAGCATCATAAGAGACATCCTTATCAAACCAAACTTTTTTGGAACATTACCACCCAAAGCAACGAAAGGAGACAAATTGATAACATAAGCAACAATGTTAAGTGCTTCAGCCCAAAATGAATTTGGATGTTTAGCCTATAAAAGCTCATATTTATCTCTCAACTAAAGTTTTGTTCATCCTCTTCTCCAAACCATTTAATTGAGGAGTCTTTGGAGAAGTCTTCTGATGACAAATTCCTTGTGATTTGCAGTAGTTATCAAAGGGACCCATATACTCACCACCATTATCAGTGCGAATACATTTTAATTTATTTTTACCGTTTGTCTCTTTGATAAAGCTTGAAACTGTTTAAACATATCAAGCACTTGATCTGTGGATTTTAAAGGATATACCCAAATCTTGCAAGAACAATCATTAATAAAAATAGCAAAGTTAAGTGCACCACCTTTTGACTTCACTTTAAAAGGACCACACAAATCTGAGTGTACTAGCTCCAATAGCTCAGACTTTCTTGAAGGTGGGTGAATGTGAAAAGAAACTCTTCTCTATTTCCCTTCTAAGAAATGAACACATCTTTTCACCTTTGCTTATTTCATACCATCAAGAAAATTCTTTTTAGCCAAATAGGTATTCCCCCTTTCGCTCATATGACTAAGCCTCTTGTGCCACAATTCTGATAAAGCCTCGCTCTCCACCAAATTTATAGAGTCACCAAGAATCGATCCTTCTTTCACGTATAAATTTTAATGTTTTGTTCCTCGAGCTAAAATCAATGAGCTCTTGGTGAGCATCCATTGGCCATTGAATAAGTCATTATTATAGATATCATCATCTAGTTGTCCTACAAAGATCAAATTTAAGGGAATGTCTGGAGCATGGTTGACATTCTGAAGGACCAACGTTGAACCAGTATTGATTTCAAACAAACAGTGCCAATAACGAATAACTTAACCTTCCGAGCATTACTCATCTTTAACTCCTCAGAGTTAACAGAAGTAAAATATGAAAATAAGTCTTTTCTTGGTGTGACATGTGATGTGCCTCCAGAATCTTTTATCCAACTTGTATCTTGAGATACAAAATTAATGACGTATTTATCACAAGCGAAGAGAAGGTAATCTTGGACAACAGGAACAACATTATTTTCATTGTTTTCTTCCTTTTTCCCTTCTTTAAGATCTTGCTTCAATTGTTTGCAAAATATTTAAAAATGTCCTGTATTTCCACCATGATAACATATAATATTTGGATTCTTGAATTTTGATTTGTTTCTTCTTTTACCTCTACTCCTCGGGTCTCTTGTCTTATGTCTCCCTCGATCTTCTATATATAGAATATCTGAATGTGAAGATATTTCTTGAGATTTTCTTCTAACCTCTTCATTCAACACACCACTTTTTGTATATTCCATAGTCACCTTTCCACCAGTGGTAGAATTTATTAACGAAACACGAAGAGTTTCGAAAATCTGGTAGAGTATTAAGAAGCCAAAGGTCTTGTATTTCATCATCAAAATTAACACCCATTCCTGCTAGCTGATCAAGAATACCCTAAAAATCATTTATATGATAAAGAATAGAACTGCTCTCCTTGTACTTAAAAGTCATCAATTTCCTTAACAAGAACAACTTGTTATTACCAGTTTTTGAAGCGTAAAGCGTCTCAAACTTTTCCCACAATGTTCTAGAATGTGTCTCATTCACAATATAGTTACGAACATTATCTTCAACCCATTTTATTATATATCCACATGCTTGTTAGTGCTCAGATTCCCAATTTTCATTGGCCACATTCTCGGGTTTATGAGCGAAAAAACTGGAAGATGCATCTTCTTCACGAACAATATATCTTTCGTCTTGCTTTTCCATATGTTGTAGTTTCTTCCATTTAGACATACCATATTGCTCATATTCCCCTCAATATAGATAACCTTAGCTCAAATACCAGTTGTTGTGCCGAAAAGATGAAAGCAAAAATCTAACAATAAAGAACACAAAGTTTAACGTGGAAAAACCCTTCAAACCGAAGGTAACTACCACGGGATCGACAAGATCCAAATTACTTCACTATACGAATAAGAGAATTAAAAATCTTCTTCTAATGTCTAAACATTAAGTGCCAAAAAATAATAAACAATAGCCACACAAACAAAACATAAATAGAAAGAAACATCACTTAAACTCAGCTTCTATTTGAGATCTAAAACAGGATCTTTCTGACCTCCGAATTAGCTCTCCACCATTTAAATCAACCACCAAGATGTCAGGAACACTCAGTCCAAATTTCAGCATGATCCAACGGTTAGTTAATTGGGAAACACGATTTGAATATTGCTGGTCGGAGAAAAATACTATAGCAAAATAACCCTTTTCCTTCTCTTTTTTCTCTTGTTGAAAGCTCTCTCAAAAACCTTTGTTATGTTCTAATTACTTTCAAATAATATATCAATGAGCAATTGAATTATTCTCTCAAGACCATCCTCTATTTATAGAGTTGTGCTTTTCCTTACAAAGCCAAAACCAACTACAAATAGGATTACAATTCCAATCCTTTTCCTAATAGAATTGGAAACCAAATAAAGAGAATAATTCCAATCCTTTGTCAAGTAGGATTAGGCCATGGGACTTTGGCTGGAAGATTGTCAATAGCCCAACAGTTATGTGCTTCACACAACTGGCAGAGGAGGTTTTATATAGTGTAAGCTCTTATGATAAACCCAAGGGTATTTGAATCAAGGACGTTTGATCTTATACTTGCGTGAGGATTTTGAGTCTTGGCTTGCTGTCGTGTGTGATTTGATCCTTTCCTCAAGTTGATTTATCTTGTACTCTTTATAAAAATTGGTATGATGATGTTTCCTTAACATTTTCCCTTGATTTTATCTTCGATATCCTTGATTGATTTTCCTTTAATGCGGCTTTGATTTCACATGTTGTGAGATTTGAACTGATTGAACAAATATTTACATTCCATTCTTAACTAGTGCGCCTATCCTTAGTGTGATCACTGAGCGAATCCCAATTGTAGCCTTGTACTTATGTTGTATCTTGTTTACTTCCTGCATCAAGAACCTGTTCAGTATGGTCATTATTAAAATGTTTGAATATGAGGTTAACACAACATTGTCAAGTTTGTAAATATTTTTTTATTTTTATTTTTGAGAAAAAAGCATAAGTACCCCCTTGAAATATTGTCGAAATATTAAAAATTTTCTTTATATGTTAGAATACTTCCTAGAACTATTTTGAAATGTAATAAATACACATTTTTGGTGTTAAGGTGGCTTAGAGAGTGTTGAAAGTAAATAACAAGTAAAAATATGAAGAAAGTAAAAAATTAATCAGTATTCAACATATGTCCTTTCTTAATTAAACATTTTAGCATTTGTTAGTAAACATAATTGATAAGTAAGCTCAGTGACGACTCAAGCTAATTAGTGGTCTAAACTCAACAATAAGTTGGAAGCCTAAATTTTAATTACTTTTTTTTCAATGTGAGATTCAAGTTATTTCTTTCTTTTTGATAAAAAAGGTTTTATTTTTTATGATCTTAATATATATATATATATATATATATATATATAAATATATATATATATATGTATGTATGTATGTATATATGTATGTATGTATGCATTGATCTTGTGGTCTTAAACATACTATGTGAAAGTTAAATTTAAAAAATGGTCCATAAAAAAGAATCTTAATCAAATTAAAACAGTCTTTCTTTTTTTTTTCCCTAAAAAGCCTAAGATAATTTTATTGTTACTAAAAAATTATGACGTTCAATTTTGGAGTGTAAGGCATATGTCTCATCTTTAATGACATTGAGTCACCCTCGGAAGAAACCCTAATTAAAACAACAATAACAAGAAATATACTCTGATGATGGGTGTATCTAAATTCATTGTGTAATGGTGGTGGTAGCAACAAAATTAAGTTATTTAAAACTTGTTTCCCTTATGATTGTAGTTTTTCAAATAATTACACTATTAAGAAAAAGTAAAATATTTGTGAAATTCTAATTATCTTATCTTGAGAAAACATAGATTTAAGGCATATGGACTTATGGCTTTGTCTTGAATAATGAATATCACCTTGTTCAACTATCAATATTTTTTTTTAAGTTATAGGAATATAATTTCTAATTCAAGTCTTGATGGTTTTAGGTTTGATTATGGGGTTGGATACAAACATTTGAATTAACAAAATAATACCATTTCTCATGATTTTGGTGTTCTCATTAATAGCTTATACATAAATTAAAATTTCAGGATGTATTTTTTTATTATGTTCCAGCAAAATATTGAAATTAAATGTGTAGTTCACTAAATTAATATTTTATGCTTCTTGTAGAACAAACGTTTGGGGTCATATATAACAAAAGAGGTTAATTGTAATACAAGTATTAGTTGTACCAGAGTTAAATTTACGTCAAACATTGTACAAAAATTTCATACAAACTATTTTTGTATATACTACCAAATGACACCTTTAGTGCTAAAGGAAGTACTAAGCATTATCTATTCATTTAGAATGTTAGAACAAACACATGTCATTCCTATAGCATTTTGATGTAAGCACTCAATACTATAAATTTCTAGTACAACAAGTATAACATCAAGAATTGTAGATTAAAGAAATAAATGAAAATGTCAGCTACAAATAATTTCTTTAGCATTTTTTAAACACGGAAAAAGGTTAAATTTGCCTCCTATTGTGCACCTTTTCTTTTAATCTTGGAGTTGAGACATTTTTGTTTGTTGTTCGTAAAGCGAGTACCTTGACCTTGCCTATCGTACTTTCGTTTACTTTCTACAGATTTTCGAGATGTTTTTAGCGTTAGTACACTTTCGAAGGACTTGCAATATATTTGCTGCAGAATTCCACATGTGAAGTTTGATGAAACAGTGTGGAAACACCCGAGGACATGACGTCCCCTACCATTGAATTTATTCCTATTATTGATAGTTTCCTCAGGTTTTATAGAGGAATAATATTGAAGGTCACCCTCAATATTGAAGGTCACCCTCAATATTATTAGTCTAATAGTGTGTCCTGATGTTGATCGTTTGATTTTTTTTCCTCGACACTGATCATCTTCAACATTTTGTCCTTAAACTTCCATTTACTTATCCTCCATAAAGGTTTCCTAACTTCTTTTTTAATTGTTCAGCATTGAGGCATTTGTATCTCAAGGAATGTGAAATACAGCTTCCATGTTTCTTTAAGGGATTTAATAAGTTGATCAGGCTAATATTGAAATCTGTCATGTTATCTTCTGATACGTGTGAAAGTTTGATCTCTAATTTCCCGTTGCTTGAGGATTTGGTGCTGAAAGACGTAGACAATCTGTACTTCATGAGTATTAATGCTCCGGAGTTAAGGTCATTTGTCTTTCGTGGCGATATACAATTGATACATCTTGAAAATGTCCCTGGTCTTTTTAATGTTCTGTATGCGCCTAGAGAATTAGTTCTAGAGGACGAAGATGATCTTGTCAATATTTTTGCGTCTATTCCTGCTCTCGAGTGTTTTAGCTGGGATCTTTTTGAGGTAATGTTCCTTCATTTTACTTAATGGTATTTCATTTTCATTTGTGCTTTTTTTTGAATTTCAATCATCCTAATTTTTGTCATTTTATTCGTAGGTCGATAATGGATCAACCAAAGTTATACCAACAAGGCTTCCATCAGTTCTTAACTATCTGAAATGCCTATTCATGTCTTGGATTACTCTTGAAGAGTTTTTTGAGCTTTCGTTTGCTCTTTTCATAATACGGAGCTCTCCAAATTTGGAAGAAATTTAAATAAAGGTTGTCTCTAATGTTTATTTTTCTCTCTATCTTTTCCATGTTTTTATATTCGTATGTAACGACTTGATGGTTTTTTTCTTGATTTTTCTTAGAAATATATCCTTAGAGATGGAGATTATTTCGAATGTGTGCCCAGGAGGTTGTTGATGAGATTCCGGCAACATTTTCGGATATCACATTTAATCATCTAAGAATAGTTTAGTTTTATAATTTACTATTTGAAGAGGTTGAAATGCAGCTTATCATGGTTTTATTGGCAAAGTCTCCAGCACTGGTGAAAATGGTAGTCAAGCCTCGTCAAATGGAAACTAACAAATCTCTCAACGTACTCACGGAGATAACAATGTTTCAACGGGCTTCATCTAAAGTACAAGTCGTCTATCTTGTTGATTAGTATCGTTATCACAATCCTTCTTAATCTTTTGCTAAAATATTTTGGAAGTACAAATATAAACGAGTGATTGGTCGATGGAGTAGCAAGGTTGTGTTTTGCTTTGCTTTCAGGTACTATAAAGATTCTTTCTCCTTGGAAACATAGAATTGTGAACGTGGATGAATGTTTTGAATACTCTGTTTGGGAACAGAGATGGTTTTACATTTCATGCTTGTTATTGATTTAAGACTTTGGTTGTTTATTTTGAAATTGTGTTGTGTGTTGCAGAACTAACAAAGATTTTGCATGACATTCTTGTTATTGATTCATCTCTGAAATAAGACATGGTTGTGGAAGTTGGAACTGTCACGGGCTAATTCAGGTAGAAAATGAAAAACACATGATGATTTACATATAAAACTCGCAAAAGGAAAAAGAAAATGAAACTTTAAATGTGTCTTAATTATCTTTTCCTTAATTTTTTCTTCTACTATATATATATTCTCTCTATTTTAATATTTTTGATGCATCTTAAATAAGATATATTACATACTTTAACATGTAAGATGACAGTATGATATACAAAATATTTAAACGAGAAAATGTATAATACTTGGAAGTTAATATATAAACTCTTAGAATCATTCAGAAAAACGAAAAAACAAGTTTTAGTTGTTAAATACGAAATCAAATTCGCTCTTTATTTCAGATCGGGCACAAAGGTTGATTTGATTTAATTTTTAATTAGAAAAACCTAAACTAACTATTTCATTTTATTAGTTCTAAAAACTAAATCAAATCATATAAAGTTGGATTTTTCAGTTTCGACTTTAGTTTATTTTTTTGATTCATTTTGTTTTTAGTTATAATTACACGGTGATTGAAAAAGAGATTAACTATATTTTCAAAATTTTCAAAAAACGATAAAATTCACATAAATAAAAAATACTTACAACATTCGTTACAAAATAAATATTTAGCTTCTAAACCGAAACTATAATAGTATAATTTAACTTTCATCCTAATACAAAATAAAATAATTTCAAAAGCTTGTTTCTTCAGTTTCTTCCAACACCTCCATTTGACAAGAAAGAGCAGAGTGCTTCACATTCATCCTCTCTCAAGTTCTTCTTCTTCTCTGTTAACACAAACTCTGTGCGTTTATGGTTATTCTATAGAATTTTCATATAAAGATTGCATTTTTATTTTTTTGGGCATGCTTTAATATGATGAAATTGCAGTTGGGTTTGCTTAAAAATTGATGGGGTTAATGTTTTTAAAGGACATGGTGTGTTGGTAGGTGTAGGTCTATCATGGATGTGTTTCAGCAGTGGCGGAATTATGATTTTCATTAGGTTGAAATAGGAATAATAAGTTTCTATGTTTTGGATTACTAAAAAAACACTTATTTTACTTGGATTGGATACACTTGAGCTTTTGGTCTTTCAAAAAAAAATCTCTTTTTCAGTACACAAGTAAACTAGGTAGTGTGTACTCTAACTGGACAGTTTCGAGATTCCTTACATATTGTGTTCTTGTTTATTTTCTGTAGATTCTTGTTGTAGTAGTCATTTGATGTTATGTTTCCACATGAAAAAAAAACAACTTTACCTCCGCGATGTACTTAGAAACCTTCCTGATAATGTAATTGATTACATTCTAACGAGGTTGCCTTTACGAAATGTTGTGAGGACAAGCATCTTATCAAAGAAATGGAATATAATTGGCATAGACTTCCACAACTGAAATTTGATCAAACACTTTGGAAAACAATAGAGGACTTGATATCACTTGATATAATTCCTCTCTTGGAATGGCATTCAACATCTTGTCCTTAAACCTCCGTTTAGGATAAGCCATATGAATTGCCTTCTGCATATTTTACATGTTCACAATTGTGGTATCTGTTTCTCAAGGACTGTCAAATACGTCCTCATCCGGTCTTTGAGGGATTTGATTAGTTAATTATCTTAGCACTAATTGAAGTCAATATTTCTTCTGAATTTCTTGGAAGTATAATCTCACGTTGCCCGTTGCTTGAGCATTGAGTGTTGCATCACGGCGCTATTACAAATCACATTGAAATTAGTGCTCTCAAGCTGAGGTAAATTATCTTCACTGGCAATATAATGTTTTTACATTTAAAGAATGTCCCTCTTCTTTCCAAAGTTTCATACGAGCCTACAGAATTTTCGGTAGAGGTAGAACATGATGTTGATAAGATTTTTGAGTCTATTCCTGCTCTCGAGAATCTCTGCTGGAGTGACGAGTATGTTCAGGTAATATAGCTTCATAACTTGCATTTTCATAACTTTGAGTCATCCTGATTTTCGACATTTTCTTTCTAGGACGTGTATATTGGACCGGCTCCCTCATGTTCTTTTCTATCTTAAACCACTTCACATATCTTGCATAAATCTAGGATTATTCTTTGATCTTTCGTTTTCTCTTTGCTTGATAAGAATAATTTAGAAGAAATTGAAATCGAGGTTGTTAATGATGTTTACTTTTCTCTCTCTTTTTCGTATGTATTTGACTTTCTTATGATCTTCAATTTTAAATCAAGGCTGATGATTTTTCTTAATCTGTCTTAGAACTATTTTGAACATGCGCGTCGGGAGGCTGTTGATGATATTCCTGAAACCTTCTCGGATATGACATTTAACCACCTGAGGACAGTAAAGATTTATGATGTAATAGTAGCAGCAGCTGAAATGCCGCTTATCAAGGTTTTATTGGCCAAGTCTTTCAGAATGATAACCAAGCCTTGTGAAACGGAAGATAAAAAATCATTCAAAGTACTCGTTGAGGTAACAAAATTTCAGCGTACATCATCTAAAGCAGAAGTTGTGTATAGTGTATATTAGAATCCATATTACGACCCTGTTTGATCATAACTAGTCTTTAAGCAGATCATAATATTTAGCTAAAATATTTGAAATCGTAAAAAGAATGTTGATACAACAGTAAGGCTGTTATTTTGCATATGCCACTGTGAAGACCATCAGTTTGTGAACATAGGTGAATCTAGATGGATGTTTTAGATTAATCTGTTTCAATGTCTGTTCTTTGAATGATCTATGGGATGACTCTTTGGTTGGTTATTGATATTTTTATTATATTCATTGTGGTCCTCATGGTTATTGTGCATTGTTTTTTACTTGATATGATCATGGCATAGGTTGAGCGTAAATGGAATAGTGAGGATTCATATAGTAGATTTCAACTAGTTGTTTTATGAGAGTCCACAACGTTGTTCACACATTGTTTTGAATAGTAAGAAAAAATGAAATACGATCAAATCCCTTGATCTTAATGGTTAGTAAACAATACCCCTTTTGAATGGAAAAGATAATCCCTTTCAACAACATTTTTCAATGAGAATTATGATACAATATACATTATAAGCTGAAATTGAATTTCAACAATATTATTCTTACAAGCTCAATTTTACAATTCCACATCCCAGAAAAATTATCACTAAATACAGGAAAAGGAAAAAAAGGGGTGGGGGAAGGGATGGGGTCAGTTGTTCATAAATCAGTCTTTTTCCTATACAGTCAGAACATATCCCATTCCTTTATGCAGCTTCCATATAATCATATATATACAAGCTCAATCGAACCCTACCTCAGACAAAAAGTCTTGTAGATAAGTGGAGAGGAGTAAAGGGGCGGGTCTATCAACCACTAAGTTATGAATCGTGCACTATTGACCCTCGAGGACTTCTTGGTTATAAAAAAGAACAAAAAAAACAAGCCCAATAACATACAACAATATTACTTGAGCATTTTATCTTAGATGCCCTTTTTTTTTGTTTCATCTAATTGACTATCTTTAATTATCTAAAGCAGAAGTTGTGTATCTTGTTGATTAGTATCGTTATCACAGTCCTTCTTAATCTTTAGTTAAAATTTTTTGGAAGTACAAACAGAAACGAGACCTTTGGTTGATGGACTAGTAAGGTTGTGTTTTGCCTTTTCTTTAAGGTACTAAAAAGATTTTATCTGTTTGAAAACATAGAATTGTGAATGTTTTGAATACTCTGTTTGGATACAGAGATGGTTTTTACATTCATGCTTGTTCTTAAATGATTTATGATTTGAGACTTTAGTTGTTTATTTCAAAGTTATGTTGTGTGTTGAATTCTCTTAAGGAGCTTGAAACATTGAGTGGAAACTTACTTTTTGGCTAGTAGGAATTTCTTTCCTTTTTATGGTTTAGTCCAAGTTAGATCGAGAATTATTTATGTCGGACATGATTCGTCCTCATCTATGAAGAAGAAACTCAAAGAAGCATCATTCAATTTGAGGTTCTTGTGTTGATGTATATTTTGGAGCATCGTAATAGAAATATTTATGTATAAGAGATACAGAAGATACCAAGAGATATCATTTGTTCAGTATTATAGACACAAAATTTGTACATTTTAACTATTTTTATGTAAGGGCAATCTAGAAGGAGCAAAGGTATATTCATTTGAATTGTCTTGACAACAAATTTATATGATATATCTAACATATTTTTTGGTGTTTATATATAAAATTTAAATTCCTCAGTATAAATGTCTTTTTACATTGTAAGGCGTTTAAATTTCACTTGATAATTACCATTTTTTAGCAGACCATGAAAAAGTTAGAGGTTTTATAGTAGTATGAGTTTTTTTATACATATTCATAAAATATATTTATCAATAACGTTATTGTGTACTAAAATATTTTAAAGAACTAAGAAAATAATTTAACTTAGAAAATATTGAGTTGAGTTGTGTCTTGACTCATTATCTGCCCAGTTTAGGCTCAATTCATATTGATCTAATCAAATTCAGTTCGGATTGGATCTTGACCCGTTTGTTGTCTTGACCCATTATAATTAACCTAAAATTGATCCAATTTGCTCAATTACCGTCCCTAACAATGCCTAAGATTAAAATAGAAGAAAAATCAATGAAACAAATGCATTTAAACAAGAAAAACTAATTAAAAACTACCAAATAGTTATCCTCTTTTGGATGAGTCGTGATTTAACGAAGCAAATGAAGATTAGCCAAGAAATTCCTAATGTTACAACCCAATTGGAGATAGTCATGTGTATTTACCATTTTTCTACGAAATAAAAAGACAAGCTATGAATAGTAAAATTTTTTAGCATACACTACAAATATTACTAATATGATAATTACGTATCATAAATAAGTTGTACCATATAAGTTTTATTTTATTTCAATAATTAAATAGATTCACCATTTCATTAGATTACATGTTGCGCAACAAAAATAATAACATTTCCGTGAAATCCTATTAATTGGTCCTTTATGATCATTAGGGTTACTACCTCCACTTATTCAATCACAAAAGTTACAGTAGCGTAAAATAGGGCAAAGGAACATTGATTTCGTTTTCTGCCTCGAATATGCTCGTTCGAAATCCTGGTATGTGTATATATTAATTTCTTTATTAGCATAAACGTATACGCTTTTACATATCGTATCAAAGCCTGGAACTTTAACTAATGATTTTCACTGAAGAAGTAACATTATTTTGTTATCACAGCGAACCCACATTCATATGTGTGGGCGCATATACATTAATATCTATCTCTGACAAAAAAAAAAGATATAACTAACAGCGCACTCTTAATGAGTGTAGAGCTATCCTTGTGCTAGAGAAATTATTCACAAAACTAGGGTTTGAATCTCGCTTAAGCCCTTATTTCTTTTTAATTTTATTGGTGCACATGAAGTCTTCAATTTTTAAGCCCATTTTCGCTTGTTCAGTTTCTTAATCGTACAAAACTAAGGATTTAGTAGTGTAATCCTAGTATGAATCTAACTCTAACTCGTTAGCCTTCTTCAATGGGCTTGTTCTTTCGACGTGTTCCATCAGTCATCAAGCTTCCTTCAATACTTCCCCTCAAGCTAGTGAGTAGAGAAATTGTAACTCCTAGCTTGCTGCAAAAACCAGAAAAAACCTATTTTGTTAAGGCTTTGGTATGAATATAAGCTAGCTGATCCTTAGACATTACAAATTGAGTAAGAAGTTGTCCCCTGCCCCTTTCTCATGAACAAAATGATAGTCCAGTTCAACATGATTGGTTCTAGTATGCATAACTGGATTAATCGTCATGTACAACACACTCATATTATAATAATACAATGTAGGAACATATCGAAGGAACACTCCAAGGTCATGAAGATGATATAAAATCCAAGTCATTTCTGCGGCAATGGAGGCTAGTGCTCTATAATCAGCTTCAGCGCTCAATCGAGCTACTGTGCTCTATTTCTTCGAGGTCTAAGAATACAATTTTCACCTATGTAAATACTAAAACCTTTAGTTGATCTCTTAGTTTTTCTACAACCTCCCAAATCAGCATTTGAGTAGTCATACAACCTACATGGTGATTTTGAAATAATTCTGAGTCTAAAGTGTAGAGTACCTTTGATGTACTTGAGTATCATTTTTGCTCCTTGAAAATGTTCAACATTTGGGCTTTCCATAAATTGGCTTGCTAAATTCAGAGCATGAGTGATATCAGGTTTTGCGAGGGTAAAATATTGAAGACTGCCTACTATCATTCTTTAAAATGATGCATATACAAAACTTCCCACAGCTTCATGCAAACCATGTTATCTAGCCAAAGGAATGGCTACAACCTTTGCCAAAGTCATCTCTCTCTTTGCCAACATCTCAGAACCATACTTGCTTTGATTTAAGTGAATTCCACCTTCGAAATACTTCACCTCAATTCCTAAGAAGAAGTTTAAAGGGCCAAGATCTTTCATAGAAAACTTGTTTCCAAGTTGTAGAACCAACTCTAAAACATGAGATGAATACTTCTTGTGACAATAATATCATCCACATATAACAAAGAGAAATATTTTTCCTTTGTGAGTTTTCAAAGTAAATAGGGAAGGGTCAGTCTTACTACAAATAAAACCAAGGTGTAAGAGATGCATGTTAAACCTATAAAACCAGACTCTTGTGGCTTGTTTGAGACCATACAAATGCCTTTTTAAGTAGACATACATGCTGAGGATACCAGGGATCAATAAAACTAGGGGGTTGACTCATGTACACCTCCTCTTGTAATAAGCCTCGTGTAACACATTTTTGACTTCTACTTGTCTAAATTTCTACTTTGAACTGACAACAATGGATCGAACAACCTTAATAGTTGTAGCTTTAACCACAAAACTAAATATTTCTTTAAAATCTAGACCTTCAAACTGCGAGAATCCCATTGCCACAAGTCTTGACTTATACCTATCTATTATCCCATCAACTTTTAATTTTGTCTTGAACACCCATTTTGATCCAACCAAGTTCTTATCAGGAGATTTAGGCAAAAATTTAGGTCTTATTGGTCTGTAAAACACCAATTTCATCTTGCATTGTTGCAAGCCAATAAGGTGATTTTGTTGCTGCCTTAGTAGTATTTGGTTCTATCACAATTTATGTGTTGCTGCTAGCAACAAGTTACAAGTGTCGTTCCTTCGCCTTGTTCCTGGTGATCATATGATGCCCATGTGGTGCAGGAAGTACCTCAATTGTACATTAACCAAGACAGTGGACTGGAGTGTAGCATTGTCAAGTTGAAGTTCAACTGGTACATTAACTAAAGTGGTTGTTTGATAATGATCATTGGTTGGACCTTTAAGAGCAACTTGTTCCTCACTGCTGCTAGAATATTAAAAATTTGTAGCTGGAGTTTCAATGTTAATGTATGGATCATCAAATTCAACCTGTTCTGCAACATCTGATATTGTGCTTGAGAGGTCAATAATACTCTTATCATCAATGAGTACATGGGGTGTAGCAACATTATCAATAGTAGTTGGTGGGATAGCAACATGTAGTTCCCCTGAATCATAATTATCGGGTGTCTACAGTTTAGAGATATATTGAACAAAAGTAGCAAGGTGAGGCGAGACATCAATGATAGTTTGATATTACTTTGGAGACACATAAGGTAATGTGTTTTCATCAAACACAACATGTCTGAATATTTAAACCCTCCTTGAAGCCTCTTTCTTGAATTGAACTTATTATTTCTACTTTTTTGTGAGTAGTTTCCTCTTCCCCTGCCTCATTGGACAGAGAATGCCATGTTATTGTGTTGTTAAGGAACTTCTTCTTCCTCCTCCGTCATACGAAAACTCCTAAGAGCATTAACAATCTGATTAAAAGTAGCATATGGTCTCTTAACTAGCATGACACTTCTGAAGGTCTTGTAATCATGACCTAGACCTCTAGGAAAATTAATAATTTTTTCTATTTTCATCTACAGACTTGTGAATGGTTGAAAACTCATCACATATGCCTCTGAATTCGTTAATGTATTCGTCAATTGTTTGTGTTCCTAGCCTCATACTTTGCACTTGTTACTTTATTTGAAACTTCTTAACTTTACTTGCTTGAAAATATGTTTCTCCCAAGCATTCCCACATCTCCTTGGCAGTTGAGCAGCCTACAATCAGGTACATGCTTTCTTGTGTCAAGGTGCCTTATATCCAACTCCTTCGTAACATATTCTTATCCTCCCAATCATCAACAATATTGTTGTCTTCTGCACCCTTTCGCCTGTTACACTTTTCTTAGTAGTCCGTCCATTGAAACAGGTCGGTCAACGTGGTTCTGTGATGATTTCGGTTAATCTCATCACTTGAATCAACTAAGTCATTTTTGTGTCCTCCATATAAGATAGTTCGTTGTCTTAAGTTTAATGGAGCACGACAAAATAAGATGATAAAGTGAAGAGGTCGAGAGAGTGTTGGTAAAATGGGCCATTGCAGTTTGATAATTTGTTGTTTTTTATTTTGATCTAATACGCTAAAGAGCGGACAAACTATATTGGTCAGATACCACTTATAAATCTCACGAAAGAATGTATAAATCAAGGATGTATTGAATATTATAATGTTGAGTTACAATCTCCTTACATAGGAGAAGTGTCATATTGTAGTTATACTAGGAATCCTACTACAATACAAAAAATTGCATGAGTAGTATTGTATTACAAGTCAAATGTATTATCCTAGTTGACTCCTATAATATTCAATAGCTTAGTCGTACGTAACTTAAGATTTAGTGTTATTCTTACAATAACCTGTATTTATAAGGTTAATAAACAGAAACAGAAATAAGATGAAGCAGAAAAAATTCAAAATGCAAGAATTAATCCGAGTCCACAAAAACTACTGTGTGTCCTTAAGAAATTTAATCCCCTCAATGTACCAAAGGTTATGGATTAATTTCTCTCAAGATAAAACGGATTAAACCTGTTAAAGAAATAGCGGTATCTCAAACTTCTTTAACTTCAACGAACTTAAGAATAGCAACAGGTCACAAAGACTCAATCGATCGACACTTTAATATGATTTGAGAGAAAAATAAATGCAGAGAAAGAATAATTTTTTTAGTGGTTTAAAAAATCAAACATTGACTTCCTTTTACAGCCATTTTCAGCAAGGAACATGTTCGTTCAGTGAAATCTGTTCAGACCCATTTTATCCAGAAAGTTGTCTTTTGGAAAAAATAACAACTTTTGAGAAAATTGTGTCTGTTAGGAAAATACGACTTTTTGGAAAGTAACGACTTTTCGTAAAGAGTAACAACTTTTCGGAATGTTACCATTACCTGCAAATTTATAAGATATAATTTTAACAGGATTTATTTGATTTAACAAAAAGTGATTAAATAAATTTTGTCCAAAAAATTTATCAATCAATCACATCATTTGCCAAATCCAAATCCAAAGCCAAAGCCAAAGCCAAATCCCAAGCCCAAGCCGCCGCCTCCGACGGCGCGAGGGGGCATCTTCTTCTTAGCTCTTTAAGAAGTAATAGAAGTGTTTCCTTCTATAAAGACAACAATTTCCCTTTCTTTTGCCGATATGGGAGAAATGACTTTTCATTTTCCCTCCAAAGTAGTTCCCTCACTTTTCATATTCTCTATTTTCTTTTCCCATTCACACTTGCTAAATCCCAACAATCCCCCACATGAATGGGGAAGGCTATTGTTAAAACATATGCATGAAAAAACTTGTGTGTCTTGTAGGTAAAGGTTAATCGTATCTGGATAAGTAGGTTTCCCTTTAAACATTCCATAGTGAACATATATCGGATATAATCGGTCAATCGCTAGATTTAATATCTTTGAACCGTCGAGCTTTGGTGTATACTAGACAACATATGTCACACAATCAACTCTTGAATTTTTTTAGTTCTCATTGTTTTGTTCGTTTCAGCCATGAACACATCTTTGATAGTAAGTGATTAAAGAACCGGCCTTACCGGATTCTCCCTGAAGCGGCTTACACTTCACACTTACATAGGTGATTTCTAAATGTGTTGTCCCATAGATACACCATTTGATATTTCCTGTATCTAACATAGAAACCATTAAACAGTCTTTATGTCTTTATCCTGGTTACTAAACATTGTCTCATCATGAGAATGAACCATACAATAATAATAATTTTTTTTCTTTTCCTTTGACAATGTTGAACCATCATCAATGACTTTGTTTTATCTCCTTAAACCTAGGTAGAGTTACCGCCACGATAACTTGTTCTCGGCCATAGTCCCATTCCCGTCGATGATTTCTCAACTCCCTCTCTATTTTGGCCTTTTGTAAGTGGATCCAACACATTATCTTTTGACTTCCCATATTCAAATGTGATATTTCCACTAAAGAGTAGTTGTCTCAAAGAGTTATGTCTTCGTCTTATGTGACGAGACTTGCCGTTATACATAATGCTTCAAACTCTTCCTATTGCAGCTTGACTATCACAATCTATGCATATAGGGGCCATTGGTTTGGGACAAAATGGAATATCTTCTAAGAAATTTCGGAACCATTCAGCTTCTTCATCTTCCTTGTCTAAAGCAATGAATTCAGACTCCATTGTAGAACGAGCTATACAAGTTTATTTGGATGATTTCCAAGATATTACTCCTCCACCAATAGTAAAAACGTATCCACTTGTTGATTTTGTTTGAGTTGACCCAGTAATCCAATTTGCATCACTATATCCTTCAAGAACGGCTAGATATTTGTTGTAATGTAAAACATAGTTTTGAGTGTCATCTAAGTATCCCAAAACTATCTTCATTGCCAACCAATGATTATGATTAGGATTACTTATGTATTGACTCAGTTTACTGATAGGGAAATCTATGTCTGGTCTTGTACAATTCATGACATACATTAAGCTTCTCAATACTCTAGCATAGTCCAATTAAGATTGACTTTCGCCTTTATTCTTTGCAAGATGAAGATTTATATCAATTGGAGTCTTTGCCCTTTTAAAATTCAAAAATTTGAATTTTTCAAGTATCTTTTGAATATAATGAGTTTGAGACAATGCTAGACCGTTAGGAGTTTTAAGAATTTAAATTCCTAATATCACATCAGCAACTCCTAAATCTTTCATATCAAACATACTAGCAAGCATACGCTTTGTAGCTTTTATATTAGCAATGTCTTTGCTCATTATAAGCATATAATCTACATATAGGCATAAAATAACTTCCTGAGTTGGAGTATCATTAATGTAAACACATTTATCACATTCATTGATCTTAAATCCATTTGACAACATGGTTTCATCAAACTTTGCATGCCATTGTTTTGGTGCTTGTTTTATCTCATAAAGTGGCTTAATAAGTTTGCACACTTTATTTTCTTTACCACGAACTACAAAACTCTTAGGCTGTTCTATGTAAATTTCCTCTTCAAGCTGTCCATTTTGTAAGGCTGTTTTCACATCCATTTGATGAATTTCAATATCGTATACTGCACCTAGTGCAATTAACATCCCAATTGATGTAATCCTAGTCACTGGTGAGTATGTGTCAAAATAATCAAGACCTTCTTTTTGTCTAAAACCTTTGACAACAAGTCTTGCTTTATATTTATCAATAGTTCCATCGTCTTTCATCTTCCTTTTAAAGATCCATTTTGAACCCAAGGGTTTGTTCCCTAGAGGAAGATCAACCAACTCCCAAGTATGATTGGTTAAGATTAATTCAATTTCACTGTTAACAGCCTTCTTCCAAGAGGTTGAGTCGCTAGACAACATTGCTTTCTTGAATGTTTGAGGCTCACTTTCAAGAAGAAATTTTACAAAATCTTATCCAAATGAAGTAGATGTCTTTTGACGTTTACTGCGTCTTGGACTTTCTTCATTTTGTTCATTCTCTTTTGGTTCTTCTCTGGGTTGTTTAGATCCCCCACTAGATGACTCAAGTCTAGTTTTATACGGATAGATATGTTCAAAAAGTTCAGCACTATCTGATTCCATTAACGTATTATCATGAATATCCGGATGTTCGGACTTATGAACCAAAAATCGACATGCTTTACTGTTTGTGGCATATCCAATTAATACACAATCCACAGTCTTAGGTCCTATTTTTACCCTCTTAGGTATAGGAACTTGGACTTTGGCTAGACACCCCACACTTTGAAATATTTCAAATTGGGTTTTCTACCTTTCCATTTCTCATATGGAATCACATATGTCTTTGAGTGAGGCACTCTATTAAGTATCTGATTTGCTGTAAGGATAGCTTCCCCCCACAAATTCTGTGGTAAACCTGAACTTATAAGTAATGCATTCATCATTTCTTTTAGAGTTCGGTTTTTTTCTTTCTGCAATTCCATTAGACTGAGGAGTGTAGGGAGCAGTAGTTTGATGGATTATTCAATTTTCTAAACATATTTCTGCAAATGGAGATTCATATTCTCCACCTCTATCACTTCTGATCATTTTGATCTTTTATCTAACTGATTTTCAACTTCAGTTTTATATTTCCTAAATGCATCTATTGCTTCATCATTACTATTTAGCAAATATACATAAAAATATCTAGTCCAATCGTCAATAAAAGTTATGAAATACTTTTTCCCACCACGTGATGGTGTTGACTTCATGTCACAAATATCAGTGTGAATCAATTCTAAAGGATTTGAATTCCTTCCAACAGATTTATAAGAATGCTTAGCATAATTAGATTCAACACAAATTTGACATTTTGATTTATTGCACTCAAATTTAGGCAAAATATTTAGGTTAATCGGTTTTCGCAAGGTTTTGTTATTTACGTGTCCCAAATGTTCATTTCATACACATTTAGACTCAAGCAAATAAGAAGAAGTAAAATCTTTATTCATATCAACTGCAATTACATTGAGTTTGAAAAGGTCATCACTAAGGTAGCCTTTTCCTACATACATATCATTTTTTCTTACTACTACTTTATCAGAAACAAATACACATTTAAATCCATTATTGGTCAGAACTAGAATTGAAACTAAATTCTTTCTCAATTCTGAAACATATGAGACCCTATTCAAAGTCACCACCTTGCCTGATGTCATATTTAATAGGACTTTGCCAGTTCCTTTCACCTTTGCAACAACGGAGTTTGCCAGAAAAAAAATTTCATCTGTATGTGCTGGAGTATATGATGAAAATAATTCTTTGTTCGCACAAACATGGCTTGAGGCACCAGAATCTATCAACCATTCTCTCGGATTTCCAACCAAGTTACATTCTGATAGCATTGCACAGAGATCGTCCATTTCTCCTTTGGATTCAGCCAAGTTTGCTTGATCATTCTTTTTCTTGTCCTTCTTATGACCCCGACATTCATTAGACCTATGACCATGTTTACCACAATTAAAGCAGTTTCCATTGAATTTCTTCTTAGGAGGATTGCTTTCTGGACCAGATGCTTTCTTTCTTTTCTTTAATTTTGTGGGATCTTCTTAAACAAAATTTACTCCAGATATTGCTGAATTACCACGTGACCTCTTTTCTGCAGCCTTATTATCATCTTCGATTCTCAACCTTACTATGAGATCTTTAACAGTCATCTCCTTGTGTTTGTGTTTCAAGTAGTTTTTAAAGTCCTTCCACAATGGAGGTAACTTTTCAATAATTGTAGCCACTTGAAAAGCATCATTCACGATCAATCCTACATCAAAGGTAATGTAAGTATTAAGGGAAAACTTAATATTTCTAGCATAGGCATTAATAAATTTATACCTTCAGCAAGGAGATCATGGATTATGACCTGTAATTCTTGAACTTGGCTGACGACAGTCTTACTGTCTATCATCTTATAGTCCAAAAATTTTGCCACAATGAATTTCTTCATTCCGACATCTTGTGTTTTGTACTTCTTTTCTAAAGCATCCCTTAGTTCTTTTGAGGTTTTGGCATTGCTGTACACATTGTACAGATCATCTTGTAGACCACTCAAAATATAATTTTTACACAAAAAATCTGAGTGTGTCCATGCTTTTGTTACCAATAATCGTTCATCAGCTGGAGTTTTATCTGACATAACAGGAACATTCTCATTGATGAACTTCTGCAGACTCAACGTAGTGATATTGAAGAACATCTTTTGCTTCCATCTCTTAAAGTCGACTCCAGAAAACTTTGCAGGTTTCTGAGCCGGTGCTAATGCAGCATTTGAACGATTATGTGCAACCATTGTTGTTGCACCACTTACTGTTCCTGCATTTGTTTGACATGAATTAGTCTTTTTTTTTCCTGTCTCAAATGACAGATAAATTAAGTATTTGAAATACTAACAGTAATGAACAAATGTGTACATAAACTGTTTCTGATTTAACGATAAAGTTTTTATGTTCTTTTAATCATTAATTGATTGAATTTTAAAAATTCAAGCAGAATAGAAAACCATAAAGGTTTTAATCTTCAGAAACCTCAAATACTGAAACTGATAAATTTCTTAAGATTGTTATTCTTACAATAACTTGTATTTATAAGGTTGATAAACAGAAACAGAAAAAAGATGAAGTTAATATAAAATACAAGAATTAATCATTGTCCACAGAAACTACTGTGTGTCCTTAAGAATTTAATCCCCTCACTCTACCCAAGGTTATGGATTAATTTCTCCCAAGATAAAACGGATTAAACCTGTTAAAGAAATAGTGGTACCTCAAACTTTTTTAACTTCAACAAACTTAAGAGCAACAACAACTCACACAGACTCAGTCGATCGACACTTTGATTTGATTTGAGAGAAAAATAAATGCAGAGAAAGAATAATTTTTGCAGCAAGAAACATGCCTGTTCAGTGAAATCTGTTAAGAACCATTTATCCTAAAAGTTGTGTCTTTTGGAAAAAATTACAACTTTTTGAAAAATTGTGTCTGTTAGGAAAATAACGACTTTTTGTAAAGTAACGACCTTTCGGAAAGAGTAACAACTTTTCAGAATGTTACCGTTACCTGCAAATTTATAAGAGATAATTTTAACAGGATTTATTTGATTTAACAAAAACTGATTAAATAAATTTTGTCCTAAAAATTTATCAATCAATCACATCATTTGCTAAATCCAAATCCAAAGCCAAAGCCAAAGCCAAAGCCAAAGCCGAGGCCGAGCGAGCAACGGCGAAGGCGTGAGGGGGCATCTTCTTCTTAGCTCTTTAAGAAGTAATTGAAGTGTTTCCTTCTATAAATACAACAATTTCCCTTTATTTTGCCGATATGGGAGAAATGACTTTTCATTTGAACTTTGCAAATGACTTTTCATTTTTCCCTCCAAACTAGTTCCCTCACTTTTCATATTCTCTCTTTTCTTTTCCCATTAACACTTGATAAATCCCAACAGTTAGTAGTCTAATCTTAGTTCGAGTCTAACTCTAACTCGTCAGTCTGCTTCAATGGACCTGTTCCTTCGACGTGTCCCATCTGTGGTCAAGCTTCCTTCAACAGTTAGTTCACATTATTGATAAAACAAATCAGTGACGGCTCAAGCTAGATAGTGTCCTAAAGCTAAAAGTAAGTTGGAGGAAGAATTTTAATTATTCTTTTATTTTTATTTGAGATTCAATTTATTTCTTTCTTTTTCATAAAAATAGTTTTATTTTTAATATATTAAACTAAAGATATACTCATACCAAATTTTTTTAATCTTGTGGTCTTAAACATATAATGTGGAAGTTAAATTTAAAATTGATCCATATAAAGAGTTACATACAAATTAAAACATTCTTTTTTTGGCTACAAAACGCTTACGTTAATTTTATTGTTACTAAAACACTAGGCCTTTCAGTTGTTGGTAGCCTAAGGAATATGCCTCATCTTTAAAGGCATAGAGTCACCCTCTGAAGAAACCTAATTAAAACAATAATAACAAAAGTAATTATTTTTCAAAAAAGAACAATAGTATACCCTGATGATGGGTGTACCTAAATTCGTTGTGTAATGGTAGCAACAAAATTAAGTTATTTCTTGTTTCCTCCTAAGATTTGTAGTTTTTTTTAAAAAATTAAACAATTATGAAAAAGTAAAATATTTGTGTAATTCTAATTATGTTTTCTTGAGAAAACATAGGTTAAAGGCATATGAACTTATAACTTAGTCTTGAATAATTAATATTACCTTGTTCAACTATCAATATTTTTTTTAATTTATAGGAATCTGATTTATCATTCAAGTCTTGGTGTTTTTAGGTTAAATTATGGGTTTGGATATAAATATTTTAATTAACAAAATAATACCATTTCTCATTATTTTGGAGTTCTTATTAACAGCTTATACATAAATTAAGATTTCAGGATGTACTTTTTTATTACGTTTCACCAAAATATTGAAATTAAGTGTGTAGTTCCCTAAATTAATATTTTATGCTTCTTGTACAACAAATGATTGGGGTCATATATCCCGAAAGAGGTTAATTGTAATACTAGTATTAGTTGTAACAGAGTTAAATTTACGGTCAAAAATTGTACTAAAATTTCATACAAACTATTTTTATAAATACTACCAAATGACACTTTTAGTGCTAAAGGAAGTGTAAAGTATTATATATTCATTTATAATGTTACAACAAACAAATGCCATTTCTATAGTATTTTGATTTAAGCACTCAATACTATAAACTTCTAGTACAATAAGTATAACATCACTAATTTAAATGTCTAAGTTTGTTTCAAATTCTATACAAAAATACATAATATGTGTTTGATTTAACCTAAGCCAAACAAATTTACATCAAGAGTTGCAGATTAAAGAAATCAATGCAAATGTCAGCTACTAATAATTAATTTTGCATTTTTTAGACATTAAAAAAGGTTACATTTGCCTCCTATTATGAAACCTTTCATTTAATATTAGAGTTATGACTTGTTGCTTAGTTGTTCGTGTAGCATGTACATTGACCTTACCAATGTTACTTTTGTTTATTTTCTACCGATTAAAATGCCTCCGGATGAACAAAGTCTTAGTTTACATTCTCCTGATCGACTTAACAACCTTAACATTTATTTAATCGATGACATTCTAAGTAGGTTGTCTTTTCGAGATGTTGTAAGTGTTAGTACACTTTCGAAGGACTAGCAATATATTTGCTGGAGAAATCCACATGGAAGTTTGATCAAACAGTATGGAAAACACCCGAAGACTTGACATCCCCTACCATTGGATTTATTCCGATTGTTGATTGTTTCCTCAGGTTTCATAGAGGACTAATATTGAAGGTCACCCTCAATATTATTAGTCTAATAGTCTGTCCTAATGTTGATCGTCTGATTTCGAACTATGATCACATTCAACATTTTGTCCTTAAACTTCCATTTATTTATCCTCTATACAGGTTGCCCAACTTCTTTTTTTATTGTTTAGTATTGAGGCATTTGTATTTCATGAAATGTGAAATACAACTTCCATGTTTCTTTCAGGGATTTAATAAGGTGATTAGGCTAAAATAGAAATATGTCACATTATCTACTAATACATTTGAAAGTTTGATCTCTAATAACCCGTTGCTTTAGGATTTGGTGCTAAAAGACATCGTCAATCTGTACCTCATGAGTATTAATGCTCCTAATATAAGGTAATTTGTCTTTCGTGGCAAAATACAATTGATATATCTTGAAAATGTTCCTGTTCCTTCCAATGTTCTGTATGCGCCTGGAGAATTGGTTCTAGAGGATGAAGATGATTTTGTCAGTATTTTTTCATCAATTCCTGCTCTTTAGTGTTTCAGCTGGGATTTTTTTAGGTAATGTCCCTTCATTTAACTTAATGGTAATGCATTTTCATGTGTACTTTTTTTTGACTTTGTGTCATCCTGATTTTTTCATTTTATTTGTAGTTCGATAATTGATTAGCGGAAGTTATACCAACAAGGCTTCCATCAGCTCTTAACTGTCTGAAATACCTTTTCATATCTTTGAATACTCCTGGAGGGGTTTTTAGATTTCGTTTATTGTTTGCATTATACGAAGTTCCCCAAATTTGGACGAAATTGAAATTAAGGTCGTCATTAATGTTTATTTTTCTCTCTATCTTTTCCATGTTTTTATATTCGTGTGTAATGAGTTAATGTTTTTTTCTTTAGTTTTCTTGAGGGAGTATCATTAGTGATGGAGGTTATTTTAAAATCTGTGACCCAGGAGGTTTTTTATGAGATTCTTGCAAGCTTTTTGGATATCAAATTTAATCATCTGAGGACAGTTAAGTTTTATGATGTACTATTAGAAGGGGGTGAAATGCTGCTTATCAAGATTTTATTGGCAAAGTCTCCAGCACCGGTGAAAATGGTAATCAATCCTCGTCAAATGGAAAGTAACGAATCTCTCAATGTATTCATTGAGATAACAACGTCTGAACGGGCATCATCTAAAGCAGAAGTTGTTGTATCTTCTTGATTAGTATCATTATCACAATCCTTGTTAATTTTTGGCTAAAATGTTTTGAAAGTTCAAACAGAAACAAGATGTTTTGTTGATGAGTAGTAAGGCTATGTTTTGCCTTTGTTTTAATGTACCATAAAGATTTTATCTTCTTGGAAACATAGAATTGTATACGTTTTGAATACTCTGTTTGGGAACAGAGATGGTTTTTTTCATTTCATGGATGCTCTTAAATGATATATGATTTGATTCTTTGGTTGTTTATTGCAAAGTTATGTTATTTGTTGAATTCTCTCAGGGAAACTTACTTTTTGATTAGTAGGAACTTCTTTCCTATTAAGGGATTAGTTGAAGTTAGATCAATTATTTAGGATATACTTTTAGACTAGTAAAGTCTAGGATAACATTCAATGTTATTCCTATATGAAACCATAGGAAACAATCAAGAATAGGAATAAATTCAATGGTAGGGGATGCCAAGTCCTCTGGTGTTTCCCAGACCTTTTGATCAAATTTAACCTGTGTAATTTTTGGGCAAGTATATCACCAATCCTTAGAAAGTGTACTAGTTCTTACAAATCTTGAAACGACAACCTATTTAAAATGTCATCAATTAAACGAATGACAAGATTGCTAATTCGATCAAGAGAAGGTAAACATAGTCTTTGTTTATCTAGAGGCATGATAATTTGTAGAAATTAAAAAAGAATACGATTTGTAAGGACAGAGTATATGCTACACGAACAACAAACAAACATGTCACAACTTTAACAATAAAAGAAAAGGTGTATAATTCGTAGATGACACTTGCATTGATTTCTTTAGTTTGCAAATTTTGATGTAAAATTGTTTGGATTAATTTAAAGTAAACACATATAAAGTAGTTTTGTGTAGCATTTGAAGAGAACCTAGAAGTTCAAATTAGTGATGCGATACTTATTGTACTACAAATTTATAGTACTGAGTGTTTACATCAAAACATTATATGAATGACATGTGTTTATACAACATTATAAAACAATAGATAATACTTGACACTTCTTTCAACACTATAGGAGTCGTTTGGTAGTATAGATACAAATAGTACTTGTATTAATTTTAGTACCAATGTTTGACTATAAATTTAACACTGGTACAACAAATATTACTATTTCACTTAACCTTTTTGGTATATATGACCCCAAACATTTATGCTACAAGAAGAATTATTATGTATCCTTAGTGATGGGGATTATTTCGAACTTGTGCCCTATGAGTTTATTGATAAGATTCATCCAAGATTCTCGAATATCACATTTAATCACCTAAGGACAATTAAGTTTTATGATGTACTATTAGAAGAGAGTGAAATGCAACTTACTTTTAGGAATTTCTTTCTTATTAAAGAATAACTCCAAGTTATACCGAGAAGTATGATGGACATACTCATTCCTTATCTATGAAGATGAAACTCGAAGAATCATCACCCAATTTGGGATTCTTGATTGATGTTTATTTCAAAGTTATGTTGTGTATTAAATTTCCTTGGGTGAGCTTGACGCATTAGTAGAAACTTACTTTCTGTCTAGCTAGTAGAAATTTCATGTCTGCTAAGGAATTAGACCATGTTAGACCGAGAAGTATATATGTTAGACATGATGCTTCATCATTTGAGAAGAAGAAACTCGAGAAGAACTACCCAATCTGGGATTCGTGAGTTGATTTTTATCTAGAAGTTATGTTGTGTGTTGAATTCTCTTGGCGAGCTTAAAGTATTGAATGGAAACATACTTTTTGTGCAGTTAGTAGGAATTTTGGTTTGCTTGTGGGATTAATCTTTGTTAAACAGACAAGTATATATGTTGGACATTATCCTTCCCCATGTATGAAGAAGAAACTCGAAGATCATGTCCAACATATATATACTTGTCGGTCTAACTTATACAAATCCCTTAGTAAACAAGAAATTCCTACTAGCCATACAAAAAGTAAGTTTCCATTCAATACTTCAAGCTTGCCTAGGAGAATTTAACACACAACATAACTTCGAAATTTACATCAACTCAAGAATCCCAAATTGGATGATGCAACTTCTGAAGAAAGGAACATGTCCAACATACTTCTCGTTCTTCCTTGGACTAATCTCTTATCAAGCAAGAAATCTCTACTAACCAGACAGAAAGTAAGTTTCCACTCAATGTTTCAACCTCTCCTAAGGAAATTCAACACATAACATAACTTTAAAATAAATATCAACTCACTAATCCCAAATTGGGTGATGCTTCTCGATTTTCTTCTTCATAGGTGAGGAAGGATCATGTCCAATATATATAAATATTGGTATAAGTTGGACTAGTATCCAACATAACTAAGAAAAAAGAAAATATAATGAAAATTATGTAGGGCGAGTTCATGCGAGACAAGTCTATGTGGGGTAGGATGGAGCAGGGCGGGTTGAAAATGAAAATTTTTTCTAAGCGGGGCAGGGCGGTTTAAAAGTTTGTGGGTTAAGCTCAACCCGCACCGCCCGCGTCCTACACCGCCCCATTGTAATCCCTAATGAAAAAGTAGGAGGTTGTGTAGTATAATTCTTTATATATAGCCATAAAATAATTTTATCCTAATGTTATTGTGTACTAATATATTTTAAAAGAACAAATAAATTAATAAAACTAGGTGAAAATTGAGTTGAGTTGGGTCTTGATTCATTATCTGCTCCTTTTTGGCTCAATTCAAATTCATCCAACTAATTCAGTTTGAATTCGATCTTGAACCGTTTGTTATCTTGACACAATATGATTGACTAAAATTGATTTAATTCGCGCAATTACCATCTGTAACAATGCTTGAGATTAAATAGAAGAAAATCAATGAAACAAATACACTTATACATGAATAACTAATCAAAAACTATCAAATAGTTATTCTCTTTTGGTTAAGTCGCGATTTATTGGAGCAAATGAAGATTAGCCTAGAAATGCCTAATATTAAAACCAAATAGTAGATAGTTGTGTGTATTTACTTTTTCTATGAAATAAAATAATTATCTATAAATAGTAATTATTTTAAGCATTCACTACTAATATTACTAATATGATAGTTCCATATCATAAAGTAGTTGTACCATAAAATTTTTATTTTATTTTAATAATTTAATATATTACACCATTTCACTAGATTATATGTTAGGCAACAAAAACAATAACATTTGCAGTAGAATCGTTTAAATTGGTCATTTTTATTCATTAGGGTTAAAACCTCCACTCAATTCAATCACGAAAGTTACAGTAGCGTAAGATAGGGAAAAGGGAGATTGATTTCGTTTGCCGCCTCAGATACGCTCGTTCAAATTCCTTGTATGTAAATATACTAATTTCTTTATAAGCATAATTGTTCTAACTGAAAACCCCAAGGTATTTATATCAATCAAGTGTCAATTTAGGGAGTCCTAGATTAAGGAGATTTAGTTTATCTGTATCCATGAAGTAAATCGTTTCTTCTGATTTCATTTTGTTGGTTTAATATTTTTCTTGTATGATCAACATACTTTTTATCTAGTGGCTTGATTTATCTCTCTTTCATTTTTTGATGATTCGGTTGTGATCTCTACAAAGTGTACAAATATTCTACTTTATTTAGACTTTAATTTATATGTTGATCAACCATATATTCCTTTCATTCTTTTGTCCCTTAGAATTGAGTCTTGCCTTTGCAATGCTACTTTGCAACTTCAAGCAAATATTTTCCTTCTTGAAGTCGTTTGCGCTGATGATTTCCTTTTTGAATTTGTGACCTACGAAAATTGAGATCAACGCCTTAAGTGTCTATTTTCAAAACTCAACTAACTCTAAGGATTTAACAATCTTCCCCTTTTTTCTAAGGATAAGATTGATCACAATTTTAATTGTAATCTTGGCAATCAATTTTACAAAGAAAGTTAGTTGTACTTCCATGAGGTTTCATATCTTAGTTCATTGATGTATGCAGGTCTCTCTGTCATATCTCCCCCATCTCATGGAGCCATATGAAAGATATATTTGTTTTCTCCCCCTTTTAATAAATTAAAATAATTGCGAAAAGCATACTAGATTAAAACAAAGACAACAGATACCAGAGTAGTGTAAGAGTCAGAGAGACAAAAAACCAGTAGTCTTAGAGATAGAGAGGTACATGCCCCTATTGAAAGTTAGTGCAAAAAGTAAAGGTTTAGCCATTAAAGTTAATGACCAACCCAAAAGTACTTGACTGAGTTACTCACTTACTCACAGAAGATGTTGTATGAACGTTCCACATTCCATGGAAGATTGGAGTATGAGGTCTGAACTGTACCAACAAGCACATTGTTGGAGGAGTTAACTCCACTCATGAGAGAGTCAACTTGTTGGATCAAGTAATTTACGATTGAGATACAATTCTTCCTAATCATTTCATGGCAATGCACAAATTACCGATATCAGTGACAGAGTCTTTCTGTAAATGAAATACCTTGCTACAACATCATGATTGGTCTCCAAGTTTCGTTCTATAGCTAAATGTCTATTTTTTACCTCCTCATTGTCTAGCAATGAAAGAGAAGCGAATTCCACAGAGATTTTTTAGCATTCAGGAGAATCCGCCCGAGCTTTAGCTGAGTCCTTTTTTACTCACTTTTCACCAACCTGCACATACCCCATACTAGAAAAAGTAAGAAATAATAGGTTTCATTTGTATGATAAGGGGTAAACATAGAAGGATCCACAAGACTGTTCACAATAATCCTTGAGATACGAAAGCCATTGGGCAGAAGACATTCAAGTCTTCAACATTTCACCACATATACGCCTTGAACAATTCTTCCCAGTTGATTGGGTATTTCTTTATACAGGAAGTAGAGAACAAATACATCACGAGTAGAGATATTACTCAATGATCCCTTCTTGGGAATACGCGTTATGGCCAGGATATGTGTGAGAATATGATTCTCAAAACATAGATATATGGACCGAAAAAGAGAAATGTGAGTGTCGGGTTCAACCACGACTCGCTTTTCAACATCTAGAGAAACTTCAAAGTCATCAGTCCATGTTCCGTTCATGTATGGAATTACCCAGAAACATAGTACCAAACACATCTTCGAATAACTTCTCATTGATGATAAAGCGTTTATCCAGCACCAGCGATTCTAACTCACCACTGTTACGTGAGATGCTGAGATTTGCACAGAACAGGCGAACCGCTTCATCAAAAATCTCAAGACCACATAAAGTAAAAAAGAGAGACAGTTTCTAAGATTTGAGATAGGAGCTTACCGGGTAGTGCTACTCCCTTAATCTTTCCTTCTCCTTCTATTTTAGAAATGATAAGTCTTTGTGTACAAAGCTTTATCAAAGATGAAAGAAGATTACAAATATGTTCAAGTGAAGTTTTTATTGTGACAAAAAAATGAAACCAATATCTAACAATAAAGAAAACCTAGTTTAACGTGAAAAAACCCTTCCAACCGAAGGTAACCACCACGGGATCGAAGAGATCTGAATTGCTTCACTATACCAATAAGAGGGTTACAAATATTCCTCTAATGGATACACAACAAGTGCAAAAAAATAACAAACAATAGCTACACCAACAAAAGATAAATAGAAAGAAACACCACCCAAACCCAACCTCTGTTTGGGACCTAAAACAAGATCTTGCTGACCTCAAAATCTAATCTCCACCATTCAAATCAACCAAAAAGATGTCCGGGACACTCAGTCAAAATTGAAGAATGATCCAACTGTTAGTTAATCAGAAAACATGATTTGAATGTTGCTCGTCGGAGAAAAAAACTGTAGCAAAAGAACCCTTTTCCTTCTCTCTTTTCTCTTGTTGAAAGCTCTCTCAAAAACTTTTGTTATGTTCTAATGTATTTCAAATACAATATCAATGAGCAATTGAATTATTCTCTCAATACCATATCTATTTATAGAGTTTTGCTTTTCCTTTTTACAAAGCAAAAACCAACTATAAATAGAATTACAATTCTAATCCTTTTCCTAATAGAATTGGAAACCAAATAAAGAGAATAATTCCAATCCTTTTTCAAGTAGTATTAGGCAATGGGCCTTTGGCTGGAACATGGACAATAACTCAACAAACTCCCCCTCTAGCCAAGGGGCCAAATGGACTTAAAGTGAAGTAACTTTTGACAGGCTTCCTGCCTGCCACACTTCTAAAAAACTCATGATTGTATACGATGAGTTCTTTCCACTCATATCTATGAGTATCTAACATGATTTCATCATAACCTTCAGGTTCTCCCATGTTAGTCAATAGAATATACTCATCATGAGAATAACATGTTGAGCTTCACTTCACTCTAGTAGATCTTCTACAAGAGGTTTATGGAGCATCTGAAGTGATCATCTCACCATGAGTTGGTTCATTATCAACCACAACATCATCAGTAGAAACAATTATATATTCTACACTGTGATCATTATCTGGATTATTACCTTGGGTTCCCTCATGTGCATAAGATATATTAATAATAGGAATTGGATAAACATCAACTAAGCTCTGATCAACATGAGAATCTAGTTGCTCAGTCTTGTCAATATCTTCAATAGTTTGATCTTCAAACAACTCAACATCACAACTTCTAATTAGCTTCTTATAAATTAGATTATAAAAGTGATATCAAAACTCATCTTGACCATAACCAATGAAGATGCACTGCTTAGTTTTAACATCCAATTACAACCTCTCATCTTTTGGAACATGCACACAAGCCTTACATCCAAACACTTTCAAGTGATCATAAGAGACATCCTTATCAAACCAAACTTTGTTTGGAACATCACCACCCAAAGCAACAACAGGAGACAAATTGATAACATAAGCAACAGTGTTAAGTGCTTCCACCCAAAATGAATTTGGAAGTTTAGCCTATAAAAGCACACATTTAACTCTCTCAACTAAAGTTTTGTTCATCCTATCTGCCAAACCACTTAATTGAGGAAATTGTGGAAGAGTCTTCTTATGACGAATTACTTGTGATTTGCAGTAGTTATCAAAGGGACCAATATACTCACCACCATTATCAGTGCGAATATATTTTAATTTCTTTTTCCCGTTTGTCTCTCAGATAAGGCTTGAAACTGTTTAAACACATCAAGCACTTGATCTATCGATTTTATCGGATATACCCAAATCTTGCGAGAACGATCATTAATGAAAGTAGCAAAGTAAAGTGCACCACCTTTTGAATTCACTTTAAAAGGATGACACAAATCTGAGTGTACTAGCTCCAATAGCTCAGACTTTCTTGAAGGTGGATGAATGTGAGAAGAAACTCTTCTCTTTTTCCCTTCTAAGCAATGAACACATCTTTTCACCTTTTCTTGTTTCATAACAGCAAGAAATTCTTCAAAGCCAAATAGGTATTCCCCCTTTCGCTCATATATCTAAGCCTCTTGTGCCACAATTCTGATAAAGCCTCGCTCTCCACAAAATTTATAGAGTGACCAAGAATTAATACTTGTGTCACGTATAAATTTAAATGTTTTCTTTCTTGAGCAAAAATCAATGAGCCTTTGGTGAGATTCCATTGGCCATTGAATAAGTCATTATGATAGCTATCATCATCGAGTTGTCCTACAGAGATCAAATTTAAGGGAATGTCTGGAGCATGCTTGACATTCTGAAGAAACAACATTGAATTAGTATTTATTTTCAAACAAACAGTGCCAATAACGAACATATTAACCTCACGAGCATTACTCATTTTTAACACCTCAGAGTTAACAGATGTATAAGATGAAAAGAAGTCTTTTCTTGGTGTGACATGTGATGTGGCTCCAGAATCTACGATCAAACTTGTATCTTGAGATACAAAATTGATGATGTCTTTATCAAAAGGGAAGAGAAGGTCATCTTGGACAACAGGAACACCATTTATTTCATTTTTTTCTTCCTTTTTCCCTTCTTTAAGATCTTGCTTCAATTGTTTGCAAAATATTTTAAAATGTCCTTTATTTCCACAATGATAACATATAATATTTGAATTCTTGAATTTTGATTTGCTTATGCTTTTACCTCTACTCCTTGGGTCTCTTACCTTATGTATCCCTTGATCTTCTGCATATAGAATATCTGAATATGAAGATATGTCTTGAAATTTTCTTCTAACCTCTTCATTCAATACACCACTTTTTGCATATTGCATATTCACCTTTCCTCCAACTACAAAGAGGATTACAATTCCAATCCTTTTCTTAATAGAATTGGAAACCAAATTAAGATAATAATTCCAATCCTTTTTAAAGTAGGATTAGGCCATGAGACTTTGGCTGGAAGATGGTCAATAGCCCAACAGTTATATGCTTCACACAACTGGCAGAGGAGGTTTTATGTAGTGTAAGCTCTCATGAGAAACCGAAGGGTATTTCAATCAAGGATCTTTGATCTTATACTTTAGTCATTTGTAATTGATCTATTGAATCATGTCCATATTAGATATGTGCATGATAGACCAATTCTTTCCTTGCATGAGGATTTTGAGTCTTTGCTTGCTAGTCGTGTGTGATTTGATCCTTTCCTCAAGTTGATTTATCTTGTACTATTTGTAAAAATTGGTATGATGATGTTTCCTTAAAATTTTCCCTTGATTTTTTCTTCGATATCCTTGATTAATTTTCCTTGAATGCGGCTTTGATTTCACATGTTGTGAGATTTGAACTGATTGAACAAATATTTACATTCCATTCTTAACTGGTGCGCCTATCCTTAGTGTGATCACTGAGAGTATCTCGACTGTAGACTTGTACTTATGTTGTATCTTGTTTACTTCCTGCATCAACAACCTGGTCAGTATTGTCATTATTAAAATGTTTGTATATGAGGTTAACAAAACATTGTCAAGTTTCTAAATATTTTTTTTTAAAAAAAGAACATAAGTACTCCCTTGAACTGTGGTCGAAATTTTAAGAATACACATTTTCTTTACATGTCCTAATACCTCCAAGAACTATTTTGAAATTTAACAAATACACATTTTTTTTGTGTTAAGATGGCTTTGAGAGTTTTGAAAGTAAATAACAAGTAAAAAATATGAAGAAAGAAAAAATTAATCAGTATTCAACATATGTCCTTTCTTACTTGAACATTTTAGAATTAGTTAGTAAACATAATTGATAAGTAAGATCAGTGACGGCTCATGCTAATTAGTGGTGTAAAGTCAAAAATAAGTTGGAAGCCTAAATTTTAGTTACTTTTTTTTAATGTGAGATTCAAGTTATTTCTTTCTTTTTGATAAAAAAGGTTTTATTTTTTTATGATCTTAATATTATATGTATTTTTTATGATCTTAATATCCATAAAAAAGAATCTTAAACAAATTAAAATATTCTTTCTTTTTTTTTCCTAAAAATCATAAGATAATTTTATTATTCCTAAAAAATTTTGCCCTTCAATTTTGGGGTTTAAGGCATATGCCTCATCTTTAAAGGCATTAAGTCAACCGCGGAAGAAACCCTAATTAAAACATCAATAACAATAAATATACTCTAGTGATGGGTAATCTATATTCATTCTGTAATGGTGGTGGTAGCAACAAAATTATGTTATTTCAAACTTGTTTCCCTTCTGATTGTAGCATTTCAAATAATTACACTTTTAAGAAAAAAGTAAAATATTTGTGAAATTCAAATTATCTTATCTTGAGAAAACATAAATTAAAGGCATATGTGCTTATGTCTTAGTCTTGAATAATGAATATCACCTTATTCAACTATCAATATTTTTTTAAATTAATAGGAATCTGATTTATCATCCAAGTCTTGATGGTTTTAGGTATGATTATGGGGTTGGATATGAATATTTGAATTAACAAAATAATACCATTTTTCATGATTTTTGTGATCCTATTAATGGCTTATACATAAATTGAAATTTCAGGATGTATTTTTTTATTATGTTTCACCAAAATATTGAACTTAAGTGTGTAGTTCACTAAATCAATATTTATGCTTCTTGTAGAAAAAATGTTTGGGGTCATATATGCCAAAAGAGGTTAATTGTAATACTAGTATTAGTTTTACAAGAGTCAAATTTACGGGCAAACATTGTACTAAAATTTCATACAAACTATTTTTATATGTACTACCAAATGACACCTTTAGTTTTAAAGGAAGTGTTAAGTTATAAATTTCTAGTACAACATGTATAACATCACTAATTTAAACGTCTAAGTTTTTTTCAAATTCTATACAAAAATACTTTATATGTGTTTGAATTAACCTGAGCCAAAAAAATTTACATCAAGAGTTGCAGATTAAAGAAATAAATGCAAATGTCAGCTACAAATAGTTTCTTTAGAATTTTTTAAACATGGAAAAAAGTTACTTTTGACACCTATTATGCACCTTTTCTTTTAATCTTAGAGTTGTGACATGTTTGTTTGTTGTTCATGTAGTCTGTACTTTGACCTTACGTATCGTACTTTTGTTTACTTTCTACAGATTTTCATGCCTCCGGATGAACAAGGACTTAGTTTACCTTCTCCTGATTGACTTAGCAACCTTAATATTCATTTAATCGATGACATTCTAAGTAGGTTGTCTTTTACAGATGTTGTTACATTTAGTACACTTTCGAAGGACTGGCAATATATTTGTTGGAGAATTCCACAAGTGAAGTCAGATCAAACAGTGTGCAAAACACCCGAGGACTTGATGTCCCCTACCATTGGATTTATTCCAATTATTAATAGTTTCCTCAGGTTTCATAGAGGAATAATATTGAAGGTTACCCTCAATATTATTAGTCTAATAGTGTGTCCTGATGTCGATCGTTTGATTTTTCCCCCCGACACTGATCATCTTTAAGATTTTGTGCTTAAACTTCCATTTACTTATCCTCCATACATGTTGCCTAACTTCTTTTTTAATTGTTCAACATTGAGGCATTTTATCTCAAGGAATGTGAAATACAGCTTTCATGTTTCTTTAAGGGATTTAATAAGTTGATTAGGCTAATATTGAAATTTGTGACGTTATCTTCTGATACATTTGAAAGTTTGATGTCTAATTGCCCGTTGCTTGAGGATTTGGTGCTAAAAGACATAGACAATCCGTACTTCATGAGTATTTATGCTCCGAAGCTAAGGTCATTTGTCTTTCGTGGCAATATACAATTGATACATCTTGAAAATGTCCCTGTTCTTTCCGATGTGCTGTATGCGCCTAGAGAATTAGTTCTAGACGACCAAGATGATTTTGTCAATAGTTTTTCGTCTATTCCTGCTCTCGACTGTTTCAACTGGGATCTTTTTGAGGTAATGTTCCTTTATTTTACTTAATGGTAATGAATTTTCATGTATGCTTTTTTTTTTGGAATTTCAGTCATCCTTATTTTTGGCATTTTATTCGTAGGTCGAAAATGGATCAACTAAAGTTATACCAACAAGGCTTCCATCAGTTCTTAACTGTCTGAAACGCCTTTTCATGTCTTGGATAACTCTTGGTGGGTTTTTTTAGCTTTCGTTTGCTCTTTTCATAATACGGGGCTCTCCAAATTTGGAAGATATTGAAATTAAGGTTGTCACTAATGTTTACTTTTCTATCTATCTTTTCCATGTTTTTATATTCGTATGCAATGACTTGATGATTTTTTTCTTGATTTTTCTTAGGAATGTATCCTTAGTGATGGAGATTCTTTTGAATGTGTGCCCCAAGAGGTTGTTAATGAGATTCCTGCAAGCTTTTCAGATATCACATTTAATCATCTGAGGACAGTTAAGTTTTATGATGTACTATTAGAAGAGGTTTAAATGCATCTTATCAAGGTTTTATTGGCAAAGTCTCTAGCACTGGTGAAAATGGTAATCAAGCCTCGTCAAATGGAAACTAACAAATCTCTCAACGTACTCGCGGAGATAAAAAAGTTTCAACGGGCATCATCTAAAGCACAAGTCGTGTATCTTCTTGATTAGTATCGTTCTCACAAACAGAAACGAGATGTTTGGTTGATGGAGTAGCAAGGCAGTGTTTTGCCTTTGCTTTAAGGTACCATAAAGATTTTATCTCCTTGGAACCATAGAATAGTGAACCTGATGAATGTTTTGAATACTCAGTTTGGGAATAGAGATGGTTTTACATTTCATGTTTGTTATTGATTTAAGACTTTTGTTGTTTATTTTGAAATTATTTTGTGTGTTGCAGAACTAACAATGATTTTGCATGACATTCTTGTTATTGATTCATCTCTGAAATAAGACATGACTTTGGAAGTTCGAACTTGCACGGGCTAATTTGATTTAATTTTTAATTAGAAAAAAACTAAAGTAACTATTTCATTTTATTAGTTCTAAAAACTATATCATATTATATAGAGTTGAATTTTTCAGTTTCGACTTTAGTTTATTTTTTTGATTTATTTTATATTATTATAATTACACGGTGATTGAAAAAGATATTAAATATAGTTTCAAATTTTTCAAAAAACGATAAAATTCACATAAATAAAAAATCTTTCAACATTCGTTACAAAATAAATTGTTCACTTCAAAATTGAAACTATAATAGTATAATTTAACGTTCATCCTAATACAAAATAAAATAATTTCAAAAGCTTGTCTCTTCAGTTTCTTCCAACACCTCCATTTGAGAAGACAAAGAGAGCAGAGTGCTTCACATTCATCCTCTCTCAAGATCTTCTTCTTCTCTGTTAACACAAACTCTCTGCTTTTATGGTTCTTGTTCTATATAATTTTGATACCAAGATTGCATTTTTATTTTTGTGTATGCTTTAATATGATGAAATTGAAGTGGGATTTCCTTAAAACTTGACGGGGTTAATGTTTTTTCAAGGACATGGTGTGTTGGTAGGTGTAGGTCTATCATGGATGTGTTTCACTAGTGGCGGAATTAGGATTTTCACTAGGTTGAAATAGGAATAATAAGTTTCTATGTTTTGGATAGCTAAAACAATACTTGTTTTACTTGTATTTGATACACTTGAGGTGTTGGTCTTTCGTAAACAGTCTCTTTTTAAGTACACAAGTAAACTAGGTAGTGTGTACTCTAACCAGACAGTTTCGAGATTCCTTACATATTTTGTACTTGATTATTTTCTGCAGATTTTTTGTTGTAGTAGTCATTTGATGTTATGCTTCCAAATGGGAAAAAATAACTTTTACCTCCGCAATGTACTTAGAAACCTTGCTGATAAATCAGTCTTTTTCCTATACAGTCAGAACATATCCCATCCCTTTATGCAGCTTCCATATAGTCTTACATATACAAGCTCAATTGAACCTTACCGCAGACAAAAAGTCTGGTATATAAGTTGAGAAGAGTAAAGGGGCGGGTCTATCATCCACTGAGTTATGAACCGTCCACTATTGACCCTCGAGGACTTCTTGGTTATAATAAAAATAACAAAAAAAAAACAAGCTCAATAACATATAACAATATTACTTGAGCATTCTATCTTAGATTCCCTTTTATTCCATCTAATTGACTATATTTTATAAAGTGAGTACAAACAGAAACAAGACCTTTGGTCGATGGCGTAGTAAGGCTGTGTTTTGCCTTTTCTTTAAGGTACTAAAAAGATTTCATCTGCTTGGAAACATAGAATTGTAAATGTTTTGAAAACTCTGTTTGGTAACAGAGATGATTTTTACATTCATGCTTATTCTTAAATGATGTATGATTTGAGACTTTGATTGTTTATTTTAAAGTTATGTTGTGTGTTGAATTCTCTTAGGGAGTTTGAAACATTGAGTAAAAACTTACTTTTTGGCTAGTAGGATTTTCTTTCTTGTTAAGGGATTAGTCCAAGTTAGATCGAGAAGTATTTAATTCGGACATGATTCGTCCTCATCTGTGAAGAAGAAACTCGATGAAGCATCTCATTCAATTTGGGGTTCTTGTGTTGATGGTTATTTTGAAGCATCATAATAGAATTCTTAAATATTAATGTTATTATAAATTATTTTATTAAAATTTAGAGTGAAAATATGTCTTTTATTTTATATTAGTTATTTGTTTTTCTCATTACAAAAAATCAAAAATAAAAATGATAAATTTCATTAATTTGGACTTTAAAAATCTTTTTCTAAAGGTTACAAACTTGATTACATTTACAAAAATAAAAAAGGAATAATTTTAAGGATAAATGAGATCAAAATGATTGGAAGAATTACTATGAAAAGACTATCTTTTGAAACAACCTAAAACAAGAGTAAATATCACATAAATTAAGGGGAAAAGAGAGTAAAAATTAATGTGATTATTTATTTAGAGAAATTGGAAGGTATATTTAGTTACTAAAAATTTACTTTCATCTGTCCAATTTAATCCACTTAATTTTTTTGCATGTGACATTTAATACCTTAAAATAGTTAAATTTGATTGTGTAGGCTAGTTACAAATTCAATCCTCTGATGTTATGACGTTATTAATTATAGGAAATCATTATTTTTATGAATAAGAAATGTAGAAAATACCAAGACATATCATTTGTTCAGTTTTATATTCACAAAATTTGTACATTTCTACTATTTTTATGTAAGGGCGAATCTAGAGGAGCAAAGGTATATTCATTTGAATTTTCTTGAAAACAAATTAATATGATATATATAAGATTTTTTTTTGGTGTTTATAAATAAATATTAAATTCCTCAGTATAAATGTCTTAGTATAGTGTAAGGCGTTTAAATTTCAATTGTTTAATTACCATTTTTTTAGCAGACCATGCAAAAGTTAGAGGTTTTGTAGTAGTATGATTTTTTATACATATTCATAAAATATTTTTATCAATAACGTTATTGTGTACTAAAATATTTTAAAGAACTAATAAAATAATTAAACTTAGCAAAAATTGAGTTGAGTTGTGCCTTGACTCATTATCTGCCTAGTTTTGGCTCAAAAAATATTGATCCAATAAAATTCAGTTAGGAATGGATCTTGACCCATTTGTTATCCTGACCCATTATGATTGACCTAAAATTGATCCAATTTGCTCAATTACCGTCCCAAACAATACCTAAGATTAAAATAGAAAAAAATCAATGAAACAAATGCACTTAAACAAGAAAAACTAATTAAAAACTACCAAATAGTTATCCTCTTTTGGATGAGTCGCGATTTAACAGATCAAATGAAGATTAGCCAAGAAATCCCTAATGTTACAACCAAATTGTAGATAGTCATGTCTATTTACCATTTTTCTATAAAATAAAAAGATTACCTATAAATAGTAATTATTTTTAGCATTCACTACAAATATTACTAATATGATAATTACATATCATAAATAAGTTGTACCATATAAGTTTTATTTTATTTGAATAATTAAATAGATTTACCATTTCATTAAATTACATGTTCCGCAACAAAAGTAATAGCATTTTCCGTGAAATCCAATAAAGTGGTTCTTTTATGATCATTAGGGTTACTACCTCCACTCGATTCAACCACAAATGTTACAGTAGCGTAAGATAGGGCAAAGGGACATTGATTTGTTTTCTGCCTCAAATATGCTCGTTCGAAATCCTGGTATTTATATATATTTATTTCTTTATTAGCATATTTTTTTATGCTTTTACATGTCGTATAAAAGCTTGGAACTTGTAGTAATGATTTCACTCAAAAAGTAACTTTATCTTGTTATCAAAGGCGAACCCACATTCATATGTGTGGGCGCATATACATCTATATCTATCTCTGACAAAAAAAAGATATAACTAATAGCACACTCTTAATGAGTGTAGAGCTATCCTTGTCCTAGAGAAATTACCCACAAAACTAGGGTTTGAATCTCGCTAAAGCCCTTATTTCTTTTTAAGTTTATTGGTGCACATGAAGTCTTCAATTTTTATGCCCATTTATGCTTGTTATACACACAAATTTTGATATTCCATTATGACATAAGATTTTAGACAACCACTATTAAGATTGAAGAAAAAAATGTGTTAGAATGGGTATTTAATAAACTATAACAATATTTTTTTGATAGATTAATACATCATGTTAGGAATCTAGATAAAAGAAAGAGAATGATTCTTATTAAGTCCTAGAACCCACGAATTCCAAAAACCACAAAAAACCTATTTTGTGAAGGCTTTGATATGAATATCCACTAGCTAATCCTTAGACTTTACAAATTGAGTAAAAAGTTGTCCCCTGCCCCTTTCTCACGAACAAAATGATAGTCCACTTCAACATGTTTGGTTCTAGCATGCATAACTGGATTAATCGTCATGTACAACACAGTCATATTATATTAATACAATGTAGGAACATATAGAAGGAACACTCAAAGGTCATGAAGATTATACAAAATCCAAGTCATTTTTGCGGCAGTGGAGGCTAGTGCTCTATAATCAGCTTCAACGCTCAATCGAGCTACTGTGCTCTGTTTCTCGAGGTTTAAGAATACAATTTGCACCTATGTAGATACTAAAACCTGTAGTTGATCTCCTAGTTTTTCTACAACCTCCCAATCAGCATTTGACTAGTCGTACAACCTACATGGTGATTGTGAAATAATTCTGAGTCCAAAGTGTAGAGTACCTTTGATGTACCTCAGTATCTTTTTTACTCCTCGAAAATGTACAACGTTTGGGCTTTGCATAAATTGGCTTTCTAAATTCACAGCATGAGTGATATTAGGTCTTGTGAGAGTCAAATATTGAAGACTCCTTACTAACATTCTTTAAAATGATGCATATACAAAACATCCCACAACTTTATGCACACCATGTTTTCTAGCCAAAGGAGTGGCTACAGCCTTTGCCAAAGTCATCTCTATCTTTTCCAACATCTCAGCACCATACTTGCTTTGGTTTAAGTGAATTCCTTTTTCAAAATAGTTCACCTGAATTCCTAAGAAGAAGTGTAAAGGGCCAAGATCTTTCATAGAAAACCTGTTTCCAAATTGTAGAACCAACTCTAAAACATGAGATGAATACTTCCAGTGACAATAATATCATCCACATATAACAAAGAGAAATATTTTTCCTTTGTCAGTTTGCAAAGTAAATAGGGAAGGGTCAGTCTTACTACAAATAAAACCAAGGTGTAAGAGATGCATGTTAAACCTATATAACCAGACTCTTATGGATTGTTTAAGACCATACAATGCCTTTTTAAGTAGACATACACGCTGAGGATATTAGGGATCAATAAAACTAGGGGGTTGACTCATGTACACCTCCTCTTGTAAGAAGCCTTGTAGAAACACATTTTTTACTTCTACTTTTCTAAATTTGCACTTTAAACTGACAACAATGGATAGAACCACCTCAATAGTTGTAGCTTAACTTCAAAATATAGCCCTTCAAGCTGCGAGAATCCCATTGCCACAAGTCTGGAACTATACCTCTCTTTTGTCCCATCAACTTTTAATTTTGTCTTAAACACCTATTTTTATCAAACCAAGTTCATACCAGGAGATTTAGGCACAAAAATTTATGTCATGTTAGTATGTAAAACACCAATTTTTTCTTGCATTGCTGCAAGCCAATAAGGTTATGTTAGTGCTTCCTTAGTAGTATTTGGTTCTCTCACAATTTATGTGTTGCTGCTAGCAACAAGTAACAAGTGTCGTTCCTTCGTCTTGTTCCTACTGATCATATGATGCCCTTGTAGTGCAGGAGTACCTCAACTGTACATTAACCAAGATAGTGGACTGTTGTGTAGCATTGTCAAGTTGAAAGTCAACTGGTACATAAACTAAAGTGGTTGTTTGATGATGATCATTGGTTGGACCTTTAAGAGCAACTTGTTCATCACTGCTGCTGGCATATTCAAAATTTGCAGCTGGAAGTTCAATGTTAATGTATGGATCATCAAATTCAACCTGTTCTTCAACATTTGATACTGTGTTTGAGAGGTCAATAATACTCTTATCATCAATGAGTACATGAGGTGTAGCAGCATTATCACTAGTATTGGGCAGGCTAGCAACCTGTACTTCTCCTGAATCATAATTATCGGGTGTCTGCAGTGTAGAGAAAGATTCAACAAAAGTAGCAAGGTGAGATGAGAAATTAATGTTAGTTTGATATTTCTTTGGAGACACATAAGGTTATGTGTTTTCATCAAACACAACATGTCTAGATATGTAAACCCTCCTTGTAAAAGGATGATATCATCTACATCCTTCGTGTAAGTTGTTGTACCCTATGAAAACACAAGGATATGTTTTTGGATTGAACTTATTGTTACCCTTATTATATGAAAAACATCTACACCAAAACACTTTTAGGTTGTTGTAATCAGGTTGTTCCCCAAACAACTTAACAAACAGAGTCACCTTCTTTATGATTGATGAAGGCAATGTATTTATGAAAACTACTGCAATGAGGAAAGCTTAATCACATAGAAACAGTGGTAGGTTAGCATAAAGTAGTAAAGTGAAGCCAGTCTCCATACTATTTCTATGTTTTCTATGTGCAACTCCATTTTGTTCAGGTGTGTTAGGACATTAAATATATCCCACAATGCAATGATCTTCCAAATGCTTAATGAAGTCTATTTGGATAAAGCCAACACCTTCATCACACTGAAAAACCTTGATCTCTTTAGAAAAATATTTTTCCACCATTTTTTAAAATTTTACAAAGACCTCAAAGAATTCATACTTCTTTTTCAATGGATAAATCCATGTATATTTGGTGTATCATCAACAAAAATGACATAATATTTCATATGTTGGGAAGATTCCACAGGAGTAGGTCCCAATAAGTCACGATGAATTTTCAATAAGGGTTCTTTCTCAATTTTATTTCTCAAACAAAAATGAAGTTTCAAGCTCTTTCTCAACTGACAACTAGAACAAACAGTTGGCATTTTCTTCTAACTACTAATATTAATGCAGTTATTACTACTCAAACTTTTAAATACTTCAAATTAGGGTGTCCTAGTCTAGTATGACACATGTTGTTTGACGTGTTGTAGTCGTGTGTAGCATCCAAGGCATATAGATGTTTATCTTTCAAATCATAAAGTCCATTCCTTTTAGATCTTTTGTCCAGCAGTGTCCTTGTCGTCATGTCCTAAACAACAAAGTTTGTTTTATCAAATTCAAGAGTACAACAATTATCCTTTGTAATCTTACTAACTGAGAGTAAATTTTTGTTGATCTTAGGGACTATCAGAACTTTCTTTAACTTTATACCTGCTCCAAATATTTTTCCAACATGTGTAATGTCCAGCATTGATCCATTTCTAACAATTATTTTATTTGGTTCATTGTAGTGTATAAGACAGTTAGGATACCTGAGTGATGTGTCATTTGTCTACTTGGTCCTGAGTCCACATACAAGGTGTCATCAGTAGAGTGTTGTAGATTAATAGCAAGCAATGCTTGTGGTAGCTCATCTTTGACTTGGTAAGAGTAGTCTCACCTGTAAAAATACTTATGAGCAGTATGGTTATTTCTACAACAAATTTGACACATGTCATAATTGTCCCTTTCATGACTTCCACTTAAAGGACTCTTCTGAGGACCTGGTCCATTTTTGTTGTTATAACGACATGTTTCTTGTCATGCAGGCTTGAAGCCTCTTTCTCTTGAATTGAAGTTATTATTTCCTCTTCTTTGTGAGTAGTTTTTTCTTCCCCTGCCTCTTCTGGCAGAGAATGCCATGTTATTGTTTTGTTAAGGCACTTCTTCTTCCTCCTCCCTCATATCAAAACCCATGAGAGCATTGACAAACTGATTAAAAGTAGGATATGGTGTCTTAACTAGCATAACAGTCTTGAAGGTCTTGTAATTATGACCTAGGCCTTTAGCAAAAATAATCATTTTTTATATCTTCATCTATAAACTTGTGAATGGTTGCAAAACCACCACATATGACTTTGAATTCCTTAATGTATTCGTCAATTGTTTGTGTTCCTAGCCTCACACTTTGCAGTTGTTACTTAATTTTGAACTTCTTATCTTTAGTTGCAGAAAATATGTTTCCTCCAAGCATTCCCACATCTCCTTGGAAGTTGAGAAGCCTACAATCAGGTACATGCTTTCTTCTGTCAAGGTGCCTGAAATCCAACTCATTCACAACCTATCCTTATCCTCCCAATCATCAACAATGTTGTTGTCTTCTTCACTCTTTCGTCTGTTACACTTTTCTCAGTAGTTTGTCCATTAAAACAGGTCGCTCAACGTGGTTCTATGATGATTTTGGTTAATCTCATCACTTGAAAAAACTAAGTCATTTGTGTCCTCCATATAAGATAGTTCATTGTCTTAAGTTTAACGGAGCAGGACAAACTAAGAGGATAAAGTTAAGAGGTCGAAAGAATGTTGGTAAAATAGGACATTGTAGTTTGATAATTTTGTTGTTTTTTATTTTGATCTAATATGTTAAAGTGCGGCAAAACTTTATTGGTCAGATACTAGTTATACATCTCACAAAAGTATGTAGAAATCAAGGATGTATTGATTATTATAATGATGAGTTACAATCTCCTTATATAGGAGAAGAGTCCTATTCTAGTTATATTAGGAATCCTACTACAATGCAAATAATTACATGAGTAGTATTGTATTACAAGTCAAATACATTATACTAGTTGACTCTTATAACATTCAATAGCTTAGTCGTACGTAAAATAAGATTTAGTAGTCTAATCCTAGTACGAGTCTAACTCTAACTCGTCAGTCTGCTTCGATGGACCTATTTCTTCGACGTGTCCGATCAGTCGTCAAGCTTCCTTCAACAGTTAGTACACATAATTGATAAAAAAAATTAAACTCAGTGACGTCTTAAGCTAGAGAGTGTCCTAAATCTAAAAATAAGTTGGAGGACGAATTTTAATTATTTTTTATGTTTATGTGAGATTCAAGTTATTTATTTCTTTTTCATGAATATAGTTTTATTTTTATGATATTAAACTAAAGATATATTTATACCAAATTTTTTTTAGTCTTCTGTCTTAAACATATCATGTGGAAGTTAAATTTAAAATTGATCCATATAAAAGAGTTCCATAAAAATTAAAACATTCTTTTTTTGCTACAAAAAGATTACGATAATTTTATTGTTACTAAAAAATTAGGCCTTTCAATTTTTGGTAGCCTAAGGCATATGGCCATATTTAAAGGCATAGAGCCACCCTCTGAAGAAACCTAATTAAAACAATAATAACAAAAGTAATTGTTTTTCAAAAAAAAAACAATAGCATACTCTGATGATGGGTGTACCTAACTTCATTGTGTAATGATTGAAACAAAATTAAGTTATTTCTTGTTTTCTCCTAAGATTTGTAGTGTTTAAAAAATTACACTATTAAGAAAAAGTAAAATATTTGTGTAATTCTAATTATGTTTTCTTGAGAAAACATAGGTTATAGGAATATGAACTTATGGCTTAGTCTTGAATAATGAATATCACCTTGTTCAACTATCAATATTTTTTTTTAATTTATAGTAATCTGATTTATCATTCAAGTCTTGATGGTTTTAGGTTTAATTATGGGTTTGGATATGAATATTTGAATTAACAAAATAATAGCATTTCTCATGATTTTGGTTTTCTTATTAATAGCTTGTACTTTAATTAAAATTTCAAGATGTATTTTTTTTATTATGTTTCACCAAAAAATTTAAATTAAGTGTGTAATAGAGTTAAATTTACGGTCAAACATTGTACTAAAATTTTATAAAACTTATTTTTATATATACTAACAAATGACACCTTTAGTTCTAAAGGAAGTGTCAAGTATTATCTATTCATTTATAATGTTACAACAAACACATGGCATTCCTATAGTATTTTGATGTAAGCACTCAATACTATAAATTTTTAGTACAATAAGTATAACATCACTAATTTAAACATCTAAGTTTTTTTCAAATTCTATAAAAAAATACTTTATATGTGTTTGATTTAATCTAAGCCAAACAAATTAAAATCAAGAGTTGCAGATTAAAGAAATCAATGCAAATGTCAGCTACTAATAATTTCTTTTGCATTTTTAAAACATGGAAAAAGGTTACATTTGCCTTCTATTATGCAGCCTTTCTTTTAATCTTAGAGTTATGATATGTTTGTTTGTTGTTCGTGTAGTGTGTACATTCACCTTACATGTCGTACTTTTGTTTATTTTCTACAGATTATCATGCCTCCAAATGAACAAAGTCTTAATTTATCTTCTTCTAATCGACTCAACAGCCTTAACATTCATTTAATCGATGACATTCTAAGTAGGTTCTCTTTTCGAGATGTTGTAAGAGTTAGTACACTTTCGAAGGACTGGCAATATATTTGCTTGAGAATTCTACATGTGAAGTTTGATCAAACAGTGTGGAAAACACCTGAGGACTTGACATCCCCTACCATTGGATTTATTCCATTTCTTGATAGATTCCTCAAGTTTCATAGAAGAATAATATTTAAGGTCACCCTCAATATTATTAGTCTAATAGTGTGTCCTAATGTTGATCGTCTGATTTTTTCCCTTGACACTGATCACATTCACCATTTTGTCCTTAAAATTCCATTTATTTATCCTCCATACAGGTTGCCCAACTTCTTTTTTTATTATTCAGCATTGAGGCATTTGTATTTCATGGAATGTGAAATACAACTTCAATGTTTCTTTCAGGGATTTAATAAGGTGATTAGGCTAAAATTGGAATATGTCACATTATCTACTAATACATTTGAATGTTTGATCTCAAATAACCCGTTGCTTGAGGATTTGGTGCTAAAAGAGATAGATAATTTGTATCTCATGAGTATTAATACTCCTAATCTAAGGTCATTTGTCTTGCGTTGCGATATACAATTGATATATCTTGAAAATGTTCCTGTTCATTCCAATGTTCAGTATTTCCCTAGAGAAATGGTTCTAGAGGATGAAGATGGTTTTGTCAGTATTTTTTCGTCTATTCTTGCTCTTGAGTGTTTCAGCTGGGAGCTTTTTGAGGTAATGTTCCTTCATTTAACTTAATGGTAATGCATTTTCATGTGTACTTTTTTTTGACTTTGAGTCATCCTGATTTTGTCATTTTATTTGTAGTTCGATAATGGATCAACGGAAGTTATACCAACAAGGCTTCCATCAGCTCTTAACTATCTGAAACACCTTGTCATATCTTGGACTACTCTTGTATTGTTTTTTTTAGCTTTCGTTTAATCTTTGCATTATACGAAGTTCCCTAAATTTGGAAGAAACTTAAATTAAGGTCGTCACTAATGTTTATTTTTCTCTCTATCTTTTCCATGTTTTAATATTCGTGTGTAATGAATTAATTTTTTTTTCTTGATTTTTCTTTAGGTAGTATCATTAGTGATGGAGATTATTTTCGAATCTGTGCCCCAGGAGGTTTCTGATGAGATTCCTGCAAGCTTTTTGGATATCACTTTTAATCTTCTAAGGACAGTTTTGTTTTATGATGTACTATTTGAAGAGGGTGAAATGCAGCTTATCAAGGTTTTATTGGCAAAGTCTCCAGCACCGGTGAAAATGGTAATCAAGCCTCGTCAAGTGGAAACTAACGAATCTCTCAATGTATTCATGGAGATAACAAAGTCTCAACATGCATCATCTAAAGCAGAATTTGTGTATCTTGTTTATTAGTATCGTTATCACAATCTTTCTTAATCTTTGGCTAAAATGTTTTGAAATTTCAAAAAGAAACAAGATGTTTTGTCGATGAGTAGTAAGGCTGTGTTATACCTTTGCTTTAATGTACTACAAAGATTTTATCTGCTTGGAAACATAGAATTGTAAATGTTTTGAATACTCTGTTTGAGAACAGATATGGTTTTTACATTACATGGATGCTCTTAAATGATATATGATTTGAGTCTTTAGTTGATTATTGCAAAGTTATGTTATTTGTTGAATTCTCTCAGGGAAACTTACTTTTTGGTTAGTATTAACTTCTTTCCTGTTAAGGGATTAGTCGAAGTTAGATAAAGAATTTTTATTTAGGACATAATTTTAGACTCTAGTCTAGAATAACTTTCAATATTATTCCTATATGAAACCAGAGGAAACAATCAAGAATAGGAATACATCGAATGGTAGGGGATGTCAAGTCCTCTGGTGTTTCCCAGAATTTTGATCAATTTAACCTCTGTAATTTTTAGGCAAGTATATTGCCAATCCTTAGAAAGTGTACTAGTTCTCATAAATCTTGAAAAGACAACCTATTGAAAATGTCATCAATTAAATGAATGGCAAGATTGCTAAGTTGATCAAGAGAAGGTAAACATAGTTTTGTTCATCTAGAGGCATGACAATTTGTAGAACTTAAAAAATAATACGATTTGTAAGGACAGAGTATATGCTTCACGAACAACAAACAAACATGTCACAACATTAACAATAAAAGAAAAGGTTTATAATTCGTAGATGACACTTGCATTGATTTCTTTAATTTGCAACTTTTGATGTAAAATTGGTTGGATTAGGTTAAAGTAAACATATATAAAGTATTTTTGTGTAGAATTTGAAGAGAACCTAGAAGTTCAAATTAGCGATGCGATACTTATTGTACTACAAATTTATAGTAGTGAGTGTTTACATCAAAACAATATATGAATGACATGTGTTTATTCAACATTATAAATCAATAGATAATACTTGACACTTCTTTCAACACTAAAGGAGTCATTTTGTAGTATAGATAAAAATAGTACTTGTATTAATACTAGTACCAATGTTTGACTATAAATTTAACACTGGTACGACAAATACTACTCTTTCAGTTAACCATTTTGCGATATATGACCCAAAATATTTATGCTACAAGAAGAATGATTATGTATCCTTAGTGATGGGGATTATTTCGAACTTGTGCCCTATGAGTTTATTGATAAGATTCATGCAAGATTGTCGAATATCACATTTAATCACCTGAGGACAGTTAAGTTTTATGATGTACTATTGGAAGAGAGTGAAATGCAGCTTACTTTAAGGAATTTCTTGTTTATTAAAGAATAACTCAAAGTTATACCGAGAATTATGATGGACATACTCATTCCATATCTATGAAGACGAAACACGAAGAATCATCACCAAATTTGGGATTCTTGATTGATGTTTATTTCAAATTTATGTTGTGTGTTAAACTTCTTTGGGTAAGCTTGACGTATTGAGTGGAAACTTACTTTCTATCTAGCTAGTAGAAATTTGTTCTCTGCTATGGAATTAGTCCAAGTTAGACCGAGAAGTATGTATGTTAGACATGATGCTTCCTTATTTGTGAAGAAGAAACTCGAGAAGAATCACCCAATTTGGGATTCGTGAGTTGATGTTTATCTCGAAGTTATATGGTGTGTTGAATTCTCTTGGCGAGCTTAAAGTATTGAATGGAAACTTACTTTTTGTACTGTTAGTAGGAATTTCTGTTTGCTTAAGGGATGAGTCTTAGTTAAACAGACAAGTATATATGTTGGACATTATCCTTCCTCATCTGTGAAGAGGAAACTCGAAGATCATGTCCAACATATATATACCAGTTGGTCTAACTTAGACCAATCCCTTATCAAACAAGAAATTCCTACTAACCATACAAAAAGTAAGTTCCCATTCAATACTTCAAGATAGCCTAGGAGAATTTAACACACAACTGAACTTCTAAATTTACATCAACTCAAGAATCCCAAATTGGATGATGCATCTTCTTAAGAAAGGAACGTGCCCAACATATTTCTCGTTCTTACTTGGACTAATCTCTTAACAAGCAAGAAATCTTTACTGACCAGACATAAAATAAGTTTCCACTTAATGTTCCAACATCTCCTAAGGAAATTCAACACATAGCATAACTTTGAAATAAATATGAACTGAAATAAATATGAACTCACGAATCCCAAGTTGAGTGATGCTTCTCGAGTTTCTTCTTCATAGGTTAGGAAGGATCATGTCCAATATATGTACATATTGGTATAACTTGGACTAGTTCCTTAGCCAGACAGAAAGTTAGGTTTCCAAAGTTCTAGAAAGCATAGCATGTACACAAAAGTTTACTCCTAACATTATTTGTGGTGTTTCAGAGTTGATTTTTGATAGCCCCTTGACTTAGAAGAAATAATATGCAGTAAAACCAACATCTAAAAAATAAAAATAAATAAATAAAGGAAAATAGGGGTCTTTCTACGTTCCAAAATCCCAAGAAAACTAACATCTACCACAAAAAAGTATAAAGTGGAAAATAGGGCTTCCATTTCAGAAAACTAACAACACCCAAATAAGAAAGATTTGATTTTTAAACAAAAAGAGAAACCAAATTTTATGCTTATCAACAACTAAAAATTACTAGTGTAAACATCCAAAAAAAAAGTTGGAAAAGTATCAAATGCAATTTTGCGCACACGTTATCCTTCAACTGCTGAACACAAATTTTTATGATTTTGAAGTCTTGAATTTCATCATCGCGGAATGAAAAGAAAGAACTAAAGAAGGAAAGTGGGAGACAGGTTTTCTTATTAAATTAAATTTTACATAATTGTAATATGGAGTGGGTGAGTGGGGTGGGTGGTGGGAGCAATTAATTATGTTGGTTCCTTAGTGGTATTGTCTTGTTCGTATCAATTTACGTGATACAATTTAATTCGAAATAAAAAAATATTAAAAATAAACAGAAAATTGGAATGTGACATATAATAGAAATCTAATAGATTAATGTGATTATAAATTTACTAATAATGTAGAGATAAATTATGTATTTTTTATTTTAATTTACTTATTTAATTTCTCATTATAAAAATGATAAATTTCATTAATTTGCACTTGAAGAATTTTTTTCTGAAGGTGTACAAACTTGATTAATTTATAAAATTAAAAAAGTAATAATTTTAAGAATAAATGATTGAAATAATTATCTATAAAAAAAGTGGACATTTAATATAGGACTATGAAAAGACTTTCTTTTGGAAATAACTTAAAAAAAGAAGAGAATATCACATAAATTAATGGGAAAAAATATTAAAATTGATGTGATATGTCTAATTCAGTCCACTTAATATTTTTTGCATATGACGTTTAACACCTCAAAATAGTTAAACTTCATTTTATAGGTCAGCTACAAATTAAATTTTTGTATTTTGTGATCTTTTTTAATAAAAAAATCTTCATTTTTATATATAAGAGATATAGAAAATACCAAGAGATATAATTTGTTCAGTATTATTGACAAAAAATTCATGCATTTTAGCCACTTTTATGCAAGGGCGAATCTAGAAGGGGCGAATGTATATTCATTTGAATTTTCTTGAATTTTTTTTATATGATATGTATATGAATGTTTTTTGTTTGTTTATATATAAATTTTAAATTTCTCAACATAAATGGTTTTGTACATTGTAAGGCGTTTATATTCACTAATTTGATTACCATTGTTTTAAGACGACCATGAAAAATAGGAATGGCAATAAGGAAAACCTGATGCGGGGCAGGATAGGTTTAAGGGTATGTGAGGCGGGGCGGGCTTAAGGTTATGTGTGGCGTGTCTGAAGCGGGGTGGGTTGAAGTGGATTACTTTTTAATTAATGTGGGTCAATGTGGGCTGCGGGTATATGTGATTTTATGTGGGTTCAAACTTAATTTTAATTTCTTACATGTCATAGAATGACAGAACATTATTTATTAAGATAAATTCATTAAATCTACTAAAATATTCAATATTAGAAAAAGATGGTTCATAAAAATAATACAATTTCTTGCATGATTCTCAATTGACCTCTAAAAAATAAAATTTAAAGTCACTAACCTATTAAATTAATACAACTTAAGGAAAAAAGAAATTTTTTTATGAATTTTATTTTTAGTATCAAACATAACTAAGAAAAAAGAAAATATTATGAAAATTATGCAGGGAGAGTTCATGCGGGATAGGTTGGAGGTTGTGTAGTATAATTCTTTACATATATCCATAAAATAATTTTATCCTAATGTTATTGTGTACTAAAATATTTGAAAAGAACAAATAAATTAATTAAACTGGTGAAAATTGAATTGAGTTGAAACTTGACTCATTATCTGCTCTTTTTTGGATCAATTCATATTGATCCAATTAATTTAGTTTGAATTGGATCTCGAACCGTTTGTTATCATGACACGATATGATTGACTAAAATTGATCTAATTCGCTCATTACAATCTGTAATAATGCTTGAGATTAAATAGAAAAAATTAATGAAACAAATACACTTATACACGAAAAACTAATCAAAAACTATCAAATAGTTATCCTCTTTTGAATAAGTCGTGATTTATATGAGCAAATGAAGATTAGCCTAGAAAATGCCTAATATTAAAACCAAATAGTAGATAGTTGTGTGTATTTACTAATTTTTATGAAATAAAAATATTAGCTATAAATAGTAATTATTTTAAGCATTCCCTACTAATATTACTAATATGATACTTGCATATCATAAATTAGGAGTACCATATAATTTTTATTTTGTTTTAATAATTAAATATTTTGCATCATTTCATTAAATTATATGTTGGGCAACAAAAATAATAACATTTTTGGTTGAATCCTTTAAATTGGTCATTTTCTATTCATTAGGGTTAAAACCTCCACTCAATTCAATCACGAAAGTTACAGTAGCGTAAGATAGGGCAAAGGGAGATTGATTTCGTTTGCTACCTCAGATACGCTCGTTCAAATTCCTGGTATGTAAATATATTAATTTCTTTATTAGCATAAATGTTTATGTTTTTACATGTCGTATAAGAGCTTGAAACTTGCGCTAATGATTTTCACTACGTGAAGTAACTTTATCTTGTTGTGAGAGTCGGACCCACATTCATATATGTGGGTGCATTTACATGTATATCTATCTCTGGCAAAAAAAGATATAATTTACAACGCACTTTTAATGAGTGTAGAGCTATCCTTGTGCTAAAGGAATCACGCACAAAACTAGGGTTTGAATCTAGCTAAAGCCCTTATTCTTTTTATGTTTATTGTGATATTGGGGGCAGGGGGTTATATTTAAACTTCATTTAATAAACTACCAATAGTCGATAGTCGACTTATCTGCAAGTTTCTAGGAAGATAAACAATAATAGAAAGTTGTAGTAAATAATTGACACAAAAGGTTTTCTCCTGGTTCGGATCACCTACGCGGTGTCTAGTCCAGTTCCCTTGGGATTTAAGGGTTTTCCTTACGAGATTTGAAGAGATCTTCATGTTACAGAAATTTGAAACTTTTTAATGTCTTATATGCAAATAAGATTTCTACCTTGACACTGCCTCAACTTGTATACCTACACTCATATTCTTTATTTTCTGTTTTCTTTTCAATTATATCACTCACGTGTTTTCAAAGCTTTATGAATGAGAAAAGAAAACTAATGGCTAAGCTCAAGTAAAGTTTCATAGTTTACAGTACAAATCTAGGTCGGTTTATGTAGAGGATGATATGTGCTCTTGTAAAGAAAACCCCAAGGGATTTATCTCAATCAAGGATCAGTTTACGGAGTCCTTGATTGAGGCGATTTAGTTGATCTCTATCCATGAAGTAAATCGCTTCTTCTGCTTTCATTTTGCTGGTTTGATATTTTTCTTGTATGATCGACATACTTTTTATCTAGTGGCTTGATTTAACTTTCTTTCCATTCTTGATGATTCGGTTGTGATCTCTGCAATGTGTGCAAGTATTCTACTTCATTTAGATTTTCATTTATATGTTGATCAACCATATATTCCTTTCCTTCTTTTGTCTCTTAGAATTGATGCTTGCCTTTTCAATGCTACTTTGCAACTTCAAGCAAATATTTTCCTTCTTGAAGTCGTTTGCGCTGATGATTTCCTCTTTGAATTTGTGACCTACAAAAATTAAGATCAACATGTTAACTGTTTATTGTCAAAATCAAATAACTCTAAGGATTTAACAGTCTTCCCCTTTTTCTATTGATAAGATTGATCACAATTTTAATTGTAATCTTGACAATCAATTTTACAGAGAAAGGTAGTTGTACTTCCATGAGGTTTAATGTCTTAGTTCATTAATGTATCCAGCTCTCTCTGTCTTATCTCCCCCATCTCACGGAGTGGTAAGAAAGATATATCTGTTTTCTCCTTTTTAATAGTTTAAAAGAATTGCGAAAAGCATACTAGATTAAAACAAAGACAACAGATACCAGAGTAGTCTAAGAGTCAGAGAGACAAAAAACCAGTAGTCCAAGAGATAGAGAGGTACATGCCCCTATTGCAAGTTAGTGCAAGAAGTAAAGGTTCATCTAGTAAAGTTAATGACCAACCCAAAAGTACTTGAGAGATTTATTCACTTACTCACAGAAGGTGTTGTACGAACGTTCCACATTTCACGGAAGATTAGAGTATGAGATCTAAACTGTAATGGCAAGCACATTGTTAGAGGAGTTGAATCCACTCTTCAGAGAGTCAACTTGTTGGATCAAGCGATTTACCATTGAGATACCATTCAGCTTAATCATTTCATGGCAATGCACAGCTTACCGATATAAGTGTTAGAGTCTTTCTGTAAATGAAATACCTTTCCACAACATCATGAAAGGTCTTCAAGTTTTGTTCTATAGCTAAATGTCTATTTTTGACCTCCTCATTGTCTAGCAATAAAGGAGTGGAGAAATCCACCGAGATTTTCTAGGGTTCAGGAGAATCCGCCCGAGCTTTGACTGAGTCCTTTTTACTCACTTTTCACCAACCTTCACATGCCCCATACTAGAAAAGTATGAGAATAATAAGTTGCATTTATAAGATAAGGGGTAAACATAGACGGATCCACAAGACTGTTCACAATATTCCTCGAGATAAGCAAGACATAGAACAGACTTGCCGAGACATTAAAGTCTTCAACACTTTACCACATATACGCCTTAAACCATTCTTCCCAGTTGATGCGGTATTTTTAAGCAGGAAGTAGAGAACAAATACATCACGAGTAGAGATATTATTCAAGCACCCCTTCTTAGGAATAAGATTTGTGGCTAGGATATGTGCGAATGTCAGAAATATGAGTGTCGGGTTCAACCACGACTCGCTTTTCACCATCTAGAGAAACATCAAAGTCATTAGTCCATGTACCGTTCATGTATGGAATTACCCTAGAAACTTAGTACCAAACACATCTTCGAATAATTTCTCATTTATGATAAAGCGTTTACCGAGCACTAACGATTCTAACTCACTACTGTTAGGTGAGATGCAGAGATTTGCATAGAACAGGCGAACAACTACATCAAAAAGCTCAAGACCACGCAAAGTAAAAAAGAGAGACAGTTTTTGAGATTTCAGATAGGAGCTTACAGGGCAGTGCTACTCCCTTAATCTTTCCTTATCTTTTTAAATTAAAAAATGTTAACTCTTTGTGTACAAAACTTCATCAAATTTGAAAGAAGATTACAAATAAGTTCAAGTTAAGTTGTTATTGTGAAGAAAAGATAAAACCAAAAATCTAACAATAAAGAACACCAAGTTTAACGTGAAAACACCCTTCCAACCGAAGGTAACCACCACGGGATCGACAAGATCCGAATTGCTTCACTATACCAATAAGAGGGTTACAAATATTATTCTAATGGATACAGAACAAGTGCCAAAAAATAACAAATAATAGCTACGCCAACAAAAGTTAATAGAAAGAAACACCACCCAAACCCAGCCTCTGTTCGGGACCTAAGCAGGATCTTGATGACCTTCGAATCCAATCTCCACCATTAAAATCTACCAAACAGATGTCAGGAACACTCAGTCCAAATTTCAGCATGATCCAACAGTTAGTTAATCAGAAAACATGATTTGAATGTTGCTCGTTGGAGGAAAAAACTACAGCAAAAGAACCCTTATCCTTGTTTCTTTTCTCTTGTTGAAAGCTCTCTCGAAAAACACTCTTATGTTATAATGTCTTTCAAAGAAAATATCGATGAGCAATTGAATTATCCTCTCAATATCATCCTCTATTTATAGAGTTTTGCTTTTCCTTAAAAATCCAAAACCAACTACAAATAGAATTACAATTCTAATCCTTTTCCTAAAAGAATTGGAAACCAAACAAAGAGAATAATCTAGTCGTTTTTGAAGTAGGATTAGGCCATGGGCCTTTGGCTGGAACATGGGCAATATCCCAACAAACTCCCCCTCCAGCAAAGGGGCCAAATAGACTTAAAGTGAAGTAACTTTTGACAGCCTTCCTGCCTACCACATTTCTTAAAAACTCATGATTGTGTACGATGAGTTCTTTCCAGTAATATCTATGAGTATATAATATGACTTCATCATAACCTTCAGGTTCTCCCATGTTAGTCAATACAATATACCCATCATGAGAATAACGTTTTGAGCTTCGCTTATCACTAGTAGATCTTCTACAAGAGGTTTCTAGAGCATCTCAAGTGATCATATCACCATGAGTTGGTTGATTATCAACCAAAACATCATCAATAGAAACAGGTATATGTTCTACACTCTGATCTTTATATGGATTATTAGCTTGGGTTCCCTCATGTTCATAAGATATATTAATAATAGGAATCGGATCAACATCAACTAAGCTCTTATCAGCATGTGAATCTAGTTGCTCAGTCTTGTCAATATCTTCAATAGTTTGATCTTCAAAGAGTGCAATATCACGTCTTCTAATGATCTTCTTATAAATTGGATTATAAAAGTTATATTCAAACTCATCTTGACCATAACCAATGAAGATACACTGCTTAGTCTTAACATCCAATTTCGACCTCTCATCTTTTGGAACATGCACACAAGCTTTACACTGAAAAACTTTCAAGTAATTATACGAGACATCCTTATCAAACCAAACTTTGTTTGGAACATCACCACCCAAAGCAACAACAAGAGACAAATTGATAACATAAGAAACACTGTCAAGTGCTTCAGCCCAAAATGAATTTGGAAGTTAAGCCTATGAAAGAACATATTTAAGTCTCTCAACTAAAGTTTTGTTCATCCTCTCTGCCAAACCATTTAATTGAGGAGTCTTTAGAGGAGTCTTCTGATGACAAATTCCTTGCGATTTGCAGTAGTTATCAAAGGGGCCAATATACTCACCACCATTATCAGTGCGAATATATTTTAATTTTTTTTCACGTTTGTCTCTCAGATAAGGCTTGAAACTGTTTAAACACATCAAGCACTTGATCTGCGGATTTTAAAGGATATATCCAAATCTTGCGAGAACGATCATTAATGAAAGTAGCAAAGTAAAGTGCACCACCTTTTAACTTCTCATTAAAAGGACCACACAAATCTGAGTGTACTAGCTCCTATAGCTCAGACTTTCTTGAAGGTGGATGAATGTGAAAATAAACTCTTCTCTATTTCCCTGCTAAGCAATGAACACATCTTTTCACCTTTGCTTGTTTCATACCAGCAAGAAAATTTTTCTTAGTCAAATAGCTATTCCCCCTTTCGCTCATTTGACTAAGCCTCTTGTGCCACAATTCTGATAAAGCCTTGCTCTCCACCAAATTTATAGAGTCACCAAGAATATATCCTTGTGTCACGTATAAATTTGAATGTTTTCGTCCACGAGCTAAAATCAATGAGCCCTTGGTGAGCTTCCATTGGTCATTGAATAAGTCATTATGATAGCTATCATCATCTAGTTGTCTTACAGAGATCAAATTTAAGGGAATGTCTGGAGCATGCTTGACATTCTGAAGGACCAACATTGAACAAGTATTGATTTTCAAAAAAACACTGCCAATAACGAATACCTTAACCTGACGACAATTACTTATCTTTAACACCTCAGAGTTAACAGAAGTATAAGATGAAAATAAGTCTTTTCTTGGTGTGACATGTGATGTGGCTCTAGAATCTACTATCCAACTTGTATCTTGAGATACAAAATTGATTACGTCTTTATCACAAGCGAAGAGAAGGTCATCTTGGACAGCAGGAACAACATTATTTTCATTGTTTTCTTCCTTTTTCCCTCCTTTAAGATATTGCTTCAATTGTTTGCAAAATATTTTAAAATGTCCTTTCTTTCCACAATGATAACAAATAATATTTGGATTCTTAAATTGTGATTTGCTTCTACTTTTACCTCTACTTATTGGGTCTCTTGTGTTATGTCTCCCTCGATCTTCTGTATATAAAATATCCGAATGTGAAGATATGTCTTTAGATTTTCTTCTAACATTTTCATTCAACACACCACTTTTTGCATATTCCATAGTCACCTTTCCAAAAGTGGTAGAATTTGTTAAAGAAACACGTAGAGTTTCCAAGAATCTGGTAGAGTATTAAGAAGACAAAATCCTTGTATTTCATCATCAAAATGAACACCCGTTCCCGATAGCTGATCAAGAATACCCTGAAAATCATTTATATGATTAAAAAATAGAACTACTCTCCTTGTACTTAAAGGTGATCAATTTCTTTAACAAGAACAACCTTTTATTGCTAGTTTTTGAAGCGTAAAGCGTCTCCAACTTTTCCCAAAATGTTCTAGCATGTGTCTCATTCACAATATGGTTACGAACATTAAATTCAACCCAATGTCTTATATAACCACATACTTTTTAGTGCTCAAATTCCCAATTTTCATTGGTCACATTCTTGGGTTTATGAGCAAAAAAACCAGAAGATGCATCTTCTTCACGAACAATAGATCTTTCATCTTACTTTTCCATATGTTGTGGTTTCTTCCGTTTAGACATATCATCTTTTTCATATTCCCCTCCATATAGATAACCTAAGGTTTGATACTAGTTATTGTGACGAAAAGAAGAAACCAAAAATCTAACAATAAATAACACCAAGTTTAACGTGGAAAAACCCTTCAAAACGAAGGTAACCACCACAGGATCGACAAGATCCAAATTTCTTCACTATACGAATAAGAGGGTTAAAAAAATTCTTCCAATGGCTACACAACAACTTCCAAAAAAGAAAAAACAATAGCTACACCAACAAAAGATAAATAGAAAGAAACATCACTTAAACTCAACTTCTGTTCTAGATCTAAAAAAGGATCTTGATGACCTTTGAATCAAATATCCACCATTTAAATAAATCACCAAGATGTCAGGAACATTCAGTCCAAATTGTAGCACGATCCAACGGTTAGTTAATCCGGAAACATGATTTAAATATTGCTGGTCGGAGAAAAAGTCTACAACAAAATAACCCTTTTCCTTCTCTCATTTCTCTTGTTGAAAGCTATCTCAAAAACCTCTATCATGTTATAATGACTTTCAAAGAAAATATCAATAAGTAATTAATTATTCTCTCAAAACCATCCTCTATTTCTAGAGTTGTGCTTTTCCGTACAGAGCCAAAACTAACTACAAATAGGATTACAATTCCAATCCTTTTCTTAATAGAATTGTAAATCAAATAAAAATAATAATTCCAATCCTTTTTAAAGTAGGATTAGGCCGTGGGACTTTGGCTGGAAGATGGTCAATAGCCCAAAAGTTATATTCTTCACACAACTGGTAGAGGAGGTTTTACATAGTGTAAGCTCTTAGGAGAAACCCAAGGGTATTTGAATCAAGGATCTTTGATCTTATCCTTGAGTCATTTGTAATTGATCTATTGAATAATGTCCATATTAGATATGTGCATGACCGATCAATTATTTCCTTGTGTTAGGATTTTGAGTCTTGGCTTGCTAGTCGTGTGTGATTTGATCCTTTCCTTTAGTTGATTTATGTTGTACTCTTTGTAAATATTGGTAAGAATTAAACGTCTAAGTTTTTTTCAAATTCTATACAAAAATAATTTATATGTGTTTGAATTAACCTGAGCCAAACAAATTTACATCAAGAGTTGCAGATTAAAGAAATCAATGCAAATGTCAGCTACAAATAATTTCTTTTGCATTTTTTAAGCATTGAAAAAGGTTACATTTGCCTTCTATTATGCACCTTTTCTTTTAATCTTAGAGTTGTGAAATGTTTGTTTGTTGTTCATGTATTGTGTAATTTGACCTTACCTATCGTACTTTTGTTTACTTTCTATAGATTGTCATGTCTCTGGATGAACAAGGACTTAGTTTACCTTCGCCAGATCGACTTAGTAACCCTAACATTCATATAATCGATGACATTACAAGTAAGTTGTCTTTTCGAGATTTTGTTAGAGTTAGTAAACTTTCGATGGACTGGCAATATATTTGCTGGAGAACTCCACAAGTGAAGTTTGATCAAACAGTGTGGAAAACACCAAAGGACATTACGTCCCCTACCATTGAATTTATTCCAACTATTGATAGTTTCCTCATGTTTCATATAGGAATAATATTGAAGGTCACCCTCAATGGTATTAGTCAAATAGTGTGTACTGGTGTTGATCGTTTGTTTTTTTCACTTGACACTGATCATCTTCAACTTTTTGTCCTTAAACTTCCTTTTATTTATCCTCCATACAGGTTGGCTAACTTCTTTTTTAATTGTTCAGCATTGAGGCATTTGTATCTCAAGGAATTTGAAATTCACCTTCCATGTTTCTTTAAGGGATTTAATAAGTTTATTAGGCTAATTTGAAATCTATCACGTTATCTTCAGATACGTTGAATGTTTGATCTCTAATTGCGCGTTGGTTGAGGATTTGGTGCTAAAAGACATAGACAATCCGTACTTTATGAGTATTAATGCTCTAAAGCTAAAGTCATTTGTCTTTCGTGGCGATATACAATTGATACATCTTGAAAATGTCCTTGTTCTTTCCAATGTTCTGTACGCGCCTAGGGAATTAGTTCTAGAGGACGAAGATGATTTTGTCAATATTTTTTCGTCTATTCCTTGTCTCGAGTGTTTCAGCTGGGTTCTTTTTGAGGTAATGTTCCTTCATTTTACTTAATGGTAATGTATTTTCATGTGTGCTTTTTTTTGGAATTTCAATCATCCAGATTTTTGTCATTTTATTCGTAGGTCGATAATGGATCAACCAATGTTATACCAACAAGGCTTGCATCATTTTTTAACTGTTTGAAATGACTATTCATGTCTTAGATTACTCTTGGAGAGCTTTTAGAGCTTTTGTTTGCTTTTTGCATCATACGGAGCTCTCCTAATTTGGAAAAAATTGAAATTAAGGTTGTCAGTAATTTTTATTTCTCTCTCTCTATTTTACATGTTTTTATATCCGTATGTAATGATTTGATGGTTTTGTTCTTGTTTTTCTGAGGAATGTATCCTTAGTGATGGTGATTATTTCGAATGTGTACCCTAGGAAGTCGTTGATGAGATTCCTGCAAGCTTTTCAGATATCACATTTAATCATCTGAGGACAGTTAAGTTTTATGATGTACAATCCTTCTTAATCTTTTGTTAAAATATTTTTGAAGTACAAACAGAAACGAGACGTTTTGTTGATGGAGTAGCACGACTGTATTTTTCCTTTTCGTTATGGTACTCTAAAGATTTTATTTGATTGGAAACATAAAATTGTGAACCTGGATGAATGTTTTGAATACTCTGTTTTGGAATAGATATGGTTTTACATTCCATGCTTGTTATTGATTTAAGACTTTGGTTGTTTATTTTGAACTTATGATGTGTGTTGCAAAACTAACAAAGATTTTGATCTCTAATGTCCCGTTGCTTGAGGATTTGGTGGAGAAAGACATAGACAATCCGTTCTTCATGAGTATTAATCCTCGAAGCTAAGGTCATTTGTATTTCGTGGCGATATACAATTGATACATCTTGAAAATGTCCCTGTTCTTTCTAATGTTCTGTATGTGCCTAGAAAATTAATTCTAGAAGATGAAGATGATTTTGCCAATATCTTTTCGACTATTCCTACTCTCGAGTGTTTCAGTTGGGATCTTTTTGTGGTAATGTTCCTTCATTTTACTTAATGGTAATGTATTTTCATGTGTGATTTTTTTGGAATTTTAGTCATCCTGATTTTTGTCATTTTATTTGTAGGTCGATAATGGATCAACTAAAGTTATACCAACAAGGCTTCCATCAGTTCTTAACTGTCTGAAATGCCTATTCATGTCTTGGATTACTCTTAGAGAGTTTTTTGTGCTTTCGTTTGCTATTTGCATGATACGGAGCTCTCTACATTTGGAAGAAATTGAAATTAAGGCTGTCCCTAAAGTTTATTTTTCTCTCTATCTTTTCCATGTTTTTACATTCGTATGCGATGACTTGATGGTTTTTTTCTTGATATCTCTTAGGAATGTATCCTTAGTGATGGAGATTATTTCAATTGTGTACCCCAGAAGGTTGATGATGAGATTCCTGCATGCTTTTCGGATATCAAATTTAATCATCTGAGGACAGTTAAGTTTTATGATGAACTATTAGAAGAGGTTGAAATGTAGCTTATCAAGGTTTTATTGGCAAAGTCTCCAGCACTGGTGAAAATGGTAATCAAGCCTCGTCAAATGGAAACTAACAAATCTCTCAACGTACTCGTGGAGATAACAAAATTTCAATGGGCATCATCTAAACAAGAAGTCATGTATCTTGTTGATTAGTATCGTTATCACAATCCTTCTTAATATTTTGCTAAAATATTTTTGAAGTACAATCTGAAACGAAACGTTTTGTTGATGGAGTAGCAAGGCTGTGTTTTGCCTTTGCTATAAGGTACAATAATGATTTTATTTTCTTGGAAACACAGAATTGTGAACCTGGATGAATGTTTTGAATACTCTGTTCGGAAATAGAGATGGTTTTACATTTCATGCTTGTTATTGATTTAAGACTTTGGTTGTTTATTTTTAAATTATCATGTGTGTTGCAGAACTAACAAAGATTTTGCATGACATTCTTGTTATTGATTCATCTCTGAAATAAGACATGGCGTTGGAAGTTGGAATTGTCACAAGCTAATTCAGGTAGAAAATGAAAAACACATGATGATTTACATATAAAACTCGCAAAAGGAAAAAGAAAATGAAACTTTCAATGTGTCTTTATTATCTTTTCCTTAATTTTTTCTTCTACTATATATATTCTCTCTATTTTAATATTTGTGATGCATCTTAAATAAGATATATAACATACTTTAACATGTAAAATGACCGTATTATATACAAAATATTTAAACGAGAAAATGTATATTACTTGGGATTTAATATATATATACTCTTAGAATAATTAAGAGAAACGAAAAAAGAAGTTTTAGTTGTTAAATACGAAATCAAATTTGCTCTTTATTTCAGATGGGGCACAAAGATCGATTTGATTTATTTTTTAATTAGAAAAAACCTAAACTAACTATTTCATTTTATTAGTTCTAGAAACTAAATGAAATCATATAAAGTTGGATTTTTGAGTTTCGACTTTAGTTTATTTTTTTGATTAACTTTATTTTTTTATAATTACACGGTGATTGAAAAAGAGATGAAATATATTTTCAAAATTTTCAAAAAACGATAAAATTCACATAAATAAAAAATACTTTCAACATTCGTTACAAAATAAATTGTTAACTTCAAAACTGAAACTATAATAGTATAATTTAATTTTCATCCCAATACAAAATAAAATAATTTCAAAAGCTTGTCTCTTCAGTTTCTTCCAACACCTCCATTTGAGAAGACAAAGAGAGCAGAGTGCTTCACATTCATTGTCTCTCAAGTTCTCCTTCTTCTCTGTTAACAAAAACTCTATGCTTTTATGGTTTTTGTTCTATAGAATTTTGATATCAAGATTGCATTTTTATTTTTTGGGTATGCTTATATATGATGAAATTGAAGTGGAGTTTGCTTAAAACATGATGGGGTTAATGTTTTTCAAGGACATGGTGTGTTGTTAGGTGTAGGTCTATCATGGATGTGTTTCAATAGTGGCGGAATTAGGATTTTTACTAGCTTGAAATAGGAATAAGTTTCTAAGTTTTGGATAACTAAAACAACACTTACATTACTTGGATTTGATACACTTGAGTTATTGGTCTTTCGGAAACAATCTCTTTTTCAGTACACAAGTAAACTAGGTAGTGTGTACTCTAACCGGACAGTTTTGAGATTCGTTACATATTGTGTTCTTATTTATTTTCTTCAGATTCTTGTTGTAGTAGTCATTTGATGTTATGCTTCCAAATGGGAAAACAACAACTTTTACCTCCGCGATGTACTTAGAAACCTTCCTGATAATGTAATTGATGACATTCTAATGAGGTTGCCTTTACAAAATGTTGTGAGCACAAACATCTTATCAATGAAATGGAATATAATTGGCATAGACTTCCACAACTGAAATTTGATCAAACACTTTGGAAAAAAACATAGGACTTGATATCTCTTGATATATTTCCTTACTAGGAATGGCATTCAACTTCTTGTCCTTAAACCTCCGTTTAGGAGTAAGTCATATGAATTGCCTTCTTCATATTTTACATGTTCACAATTGAGGTATCTGTTTCTTAAGGACTGTCAAATACGTCCTCATCCGGTCTTTGGGGGATTTTATTTGTTTATTAGCATAGCACTAATTGAAGTCAATATTTCTTCTTAATTTCTTGGAAGTATAATCTCATATTGCCCGTTGCTTGAGCATTTGGTGCTACAACACGACGCAATTACAAATCACATTGAAATTAGTGCTCCCAAGCCGAGGTCAATTATGTTTACTGGCAATATAAAGTATATACATTTAAAGAATGTCCCTCTTCTTTTTATAGTTTCATATGAGCCTACAGAATTTTAGGTAGAGGTAGAACATGATGTCGATAAGATTTTTGAGTCTATTCTTGCTCTCGAGAATCTCTGATGGAATTAAGAGTATGTTCAGGTAATATAGATTCATAACTTGCATTTTCATAATTTTGAGTCATCCGGATATTTGACATTTTCTTCCTAGGACGTGTATATTGGACCGGCTCCCTTATGCTCTTTTATATCTTTAACGCCTTCACATATCTTACATTAATCTAGGAGTATTCTTTGATCTTTCGTTTGCTCTTTGCTTGATAAGAAGCTCTCCAAATATAGAATAAATTGAAATCGAGGTTGTTAATGATGTTTACTTTTCTCTCTCTTTTTCATATGTATTTGACGTTCTTATGATATTCAATTTTAAATCATTGCTGATGATTTTTCTTAATCTTTCTAAGAACTATTTTGAACGGACGCGCCAGGAGGCTGTTGATGATATTCCTGAATGTTTCTTGGATATGAAATTCAATCACCTGAGGGCACTAAAGATTATGATGTAACAGGAGTAGCAGCTGAAATGTAGCTTATCAAGGTTCAATTGGCCAAGTCTCTAACAGTGGTCAGAATGATATCAAAGCCCTGTGAAACGGAAGATAAAAAATCATTTAAAGTACTCGCTGAGGTTACAAAATTTCAGTGTACATCATCTAAAGCAGAAGTTGTGTATAGTGTAGATTAGAATCCATATTACGATCCTGTTTGATCTTAACTAGTCTTTAATCAGATCATAATCTTTTGCTAAAATGTTTTAAATCGTAAAAAGAATGTTGATACAACAGTAAGGCTGTTATTTTGCACTTGCCACTGTGAAGACCATAATTTTTTGAACATAGGTGAATCTGGATGGATGCTTTTGTTGGTTATTGATCTTTTTAATATATTCATTGTGGTCCTCATGGTCATTATGCATTGTTTTTTATTTGATATGATCATGACATGAGTTGAGCGTAAATGAATTAGTGAGGATTCATATAGTCGATTTCAACTAGTTGTTTTATGAGAGTCGACGACGTTGTTGACACATTGTTCTGAATAGTGAGAAAGAATGAAATTCCATCAAATCCCTTGATCTTAATTGTTAGTAAACAATACCCCTTTCAACAACCTTTTTCAATGAGAATTATGATACAATATACAACATAAGCTGAAATTGAATTTCAACAATGTTATTCTTACAAGCTCAATGTTACAATTCCACATCCCAGAAAAATTATCACTAAATGCAGGAAAAGGGGAAAAGGGGGTGGGGGTGGGGGTGGGGTAAATTGTTCATAAATCAGTCTTTTTCCTATACAGTCAGAACATATCCCATTCCTTTATGCAGCTTCCATATAGTCATATATATACAAGCTCAATCGAACCCTACCGCAGACAAAAAGTCTGGTATATAAGTGGAGAAGAGTAAAGTGGTGGGTTTATCATCCACTGAGTTATGAACCGTGCACTATTGACCCTCAAGGACTTCTTGGTTATAAAAAAAGAAAAAAAATTAATCTCAATAACACACAACAATATTACTTCATCATTCTATCTTAGATGCCCTTTTTTCCATCTAATTGACTATCTTTTATAATCTAGAGCAGAAGTTGTGTATCTTGTTGATTAGTATCGTTATCACAATCCTTCTTAATCTTTGGCTAAAATGTTTTGAAAGTGCAAACAGAAACAAGATGTTTTGTTGATGAGTAGTAAGGCTGTGTTTTGCCATTGCTTTAAGGTACTATAAAGATTTTATCTACTTGAAAACATAGAATTGTAAATGTTTTGAATACTCTGTTTGGGAACAAAGATGGTTTTTACATTTCATGGATGCTCTTAAATGATATATAATTTGAGTCTTTGGTTGATTATTGCAAAGTTATGTTATTTTTTGAATTCTCTCAGGGAAACTTACTTTTGGTTAGTAGGAACTTCATTCCTGTTAAGGGATTAGTTTAAGTTAGATTAGAAATTTTTATTTAGGACATACTTTTAGACTACTAAAGTCTAGGATAACTTTCAATGTTATTCCTATATGAAACCAGAGGAATCAATCCAAAATCAAAATAAATCCAATGGTAGGGGATGTCAAGTCCTCTGGTGTTTCCCAGACCTTTTGATCAAATTTAACCTGTGTAATTTTTGGGCAAGTATATTGCCAATCCTTAGAAAGTGTACTAGTTCTTATAAATCTTGAAAAGACAACCTATTTAAAATATCATCAATTAAATGAATGGCAAGATTGCTAAGTTTACAAAGGGAAGGTAAACATAGTCTTTGTTCATCTAGAGGAATGATAATTTGTAGAAATTAAAAAAGAATACGATTTGTAAGGACAGAGTATATACTACACGAACAACAAACAAACATGTCACAACTTTAACAATAAAAGAAAAGGTGTATAATCTGTAGATGATACTTTCATTGATTTCTTTAGTTTGCAACTTTTGATGTAAAATTGTCTGGATTAGGTTAAAGTAAACACATATAAAGTATTTTTGTATAAAAATTTTAAGAGAACCTGGAAGTTCAAATTAGTGATCCAATACTTATTGTACTACAATTTATTGTAGTGAGTGTTTACATCAAAACCCTATATGAATGACATGTGTTTATGCAACATTATAAATCAATAGATAATACTTGACACTTCTTTCAACACTATAGGAGTCGTTTGGTAGTATATATAAAAATAATACATGTATTAATTTTAGTACAAATGTTTGACAATACATTTAACACTGGTACAACATATACTACTATTTTAGTTAACCTTTTTGGGATATATGACCCCAAACATTTATGCTACAAGAATGATTATGTATCCTTATTGATGGGGATTATTTCGAACTTGTGCCCAATGAGTTTATTGATAAGATTCATGCAAGATTCTTGAATATCACATTTAATCACTTGAGGACAGTTAAGTTTTATGATGTCCAATATATATACATAGTGGTATAACTTGGACTAGTTCCTTAGCTAGACAGAAAGTTACGTTGCCAAAGTTCTAGAAAGGATAGCATGTACACAACAGTTTACTTCTAACTCTGCTTGTGGTGTTTCAGAGTTGATTTTCGATAGCCCCTCGACTCAAACGAAATGTTATACAGTAAAACCAACATCTAAAAAACAAAAATAAATAAATAAAGGAAAATAGGGTTCTTTCTACGTTCCAAAATCCCAAGAAAACTAACATCTACCACAAAAAAAGTACAAAGTGGAAGATAGGGCTTCTATTTCACAAAATTAACAACACCCAAATGAGAAAGAATTGATTTTTAAACAAAAAGAGAAAGCAAATTTTAATCTTATGAACAACTAAAATTACTACTGTAAACATCAAAAAAAAGTTAGAAAAGTATCAAATACCATTTTCCGCACACGTTATTCTTCAACTGCTGAACACAAATTTGTATGATTTGAAGTCTTCAATTTCAACACCGTGGAGGGAAAGAGGGAACTAAATAAGGAAAGGGGGAGATAGGTTTTCTTCTTAAATTAAATTTTACAGAATTGTAATATGGAGTGGGGTGAGTGGGGTGGGTGTTGGGGGCAATTTATTATGTTGATTCCTTAGTTGTATTGTCTTGTCCGTATCAATTTACGTGATACAATTTAATTCGACATTAAAAAAATTTAAAATAAAAAAAATTTGAATGTGACATGAAATAAAAATCTTATAGATTAATGTGGTTATAAATTTACTAAAAATGTAGAGATAAATTATGCATTTTTTATTTTAAATTAGTTAATTATTTTCTCATTATAAAAATGATAAATTTCATTAATTTGAACATAAATAATTTTTTTCTTATGGATTACAAGATTGATTAATTTACAAAATTAAAAAAGTAATAATTTTAAGAAAAAATGAGATCCAAATGATTGAAATAATTATCTATAATAAAGTGGACACTTAATATAGGACTATGAAAAGACTTTCTTTTGGTAAAAAAGTAGCAAATATCATATAAATTAATGGGAAAAGTGATGAAAATTTATGTGACATGTCCAATTCAGTCCACTTAATATTTTTTGCATGTGACGTTTAACACCTCAAAATCGTTAAACTTCATTTTATAGGTCAGTTACAAATTCAATTTTCAGATTTTGTGATCTTTTTTAATAAAATTTTTTTTTCATTTTATAAATAAGAGATATCGAAAATACCAAGAGATATCATTTGTTCAGTATTATTGACACAAAATTTCTGCATTTTAGCCACTTTTATGCAAGGGTGAATCTAGAAGGGGCGAAGGTATATTCATTTGAATTTTCTTGACAAAATTTTTATATGATATATATAAGAGTGTTTTTTGTTTGTTTATATATAAATTTTAAATTTCTCAACATAAATGGTTTTGTACATTGTAAGGCGTTTATATTCATTAATTTGATTACCATAGTTTTTAGACGACCATGAAAAATAAGAATGGCAATAAGGTGAACTGGATGTGGGGAAGGATAGGTTTAAGGGTATGTGAGGCGGGGAAGACTTAAGGTTATGTGGGGCGGGTCTAAATTGGGGTGGGTTGAAGTGGATTTCCTTTATATTAATGTGGGTCAAGGTGGGCTGCGGGTATATGTGATTTTATGTGGGCTCAAACTTAATTTTAATTTCTTACATGTGATAGAATGACAGAACATTATTTATTAAGATAAATTCATTAAAACTACTAAAATATTCAATATTATAAATGAAGATGGTTCATAAAAATAATACAATTTCTTGCATGATTCTCAATTGACCTCTAAAAAATAAAATTTAAAGTAACTATCCTATTATATTAATACAACTTAAGGAAAAAAATGAATTTTTGTTTATGAATTTTATTTTTAGTATCAAACATAACTAAGAAAAATGAAAATATTATAACAATAATGCAGGGCGAGTTCATGCGGGACAGGTCTATGTGGGGTAGGGTGGGGCAGGGAGGGTTGAAAATGAAAAATTTTGCTATGCGGGGCAGGACGGATTAAAAAGTTTGTGGGTTAAGCTTAGCCCGCACCACCCCCGGCCTACACCGCCCCATTGTCATCCCTAATGAAAAAGTAGGAGGTTGTGTAGTATAATTCTTTATATATATCCATAAAATAATTTTATCCTAATGTTATTGTGTACTAAAATATTTTAAAATAACAAATAAATTAATTAAACTGGATGAAAATTGAGTTGAGTTGGGTCTTGACTTATTATCAGCTCCTTTTTTGCTCAATTCATATTGATCCAATTAATTCAGTTTGAATTGGATCTTGAACCGTTTGTTATCTTGACACAATATGATTGAAAAAAATTGATCTAATTCGCTCAATTATCATCCGTAACATTGCTTGAGATTAAATAGAAGAAAATCAATGAAACAAATACACTTATACATGAAAAACTAATAAAAAACTAGAAATGCCTAATATTAAAACCAAATAGTAGATAGTTGTGTCTATTTACTTTTTCTATTAAATAAAAATGTTATCTATAAATTGTAATTATTTTAAGCATTCACTACTAATATTACTAATATGATAGTTTCATATGATAAATTAGTTGTACCATATAATTTTTATTTTATTTAAATAATTTAATAGATTACATCATTTCATTAGATTATATGTTGGGCAACAAAAACAATAACATTTTCTCTAGAATAATTTAAATTGGTCATATTCATTAGGGTAAAAACCTCCACTCAATTCAATTACGAAAGTTACAGTAGAGTAAGATAAGGCAAAAGGAGATTGATTTTGTTTGCTTCCTCGAATATGCTTGTTCAAATTCTTGGTATGTAAATATATTAATTTCTTTATAAGCATAAATGTTTATGTTTTTACATGCCGTATTAGAGCCTGAAATTTGCACTAATGTTTTTCACTCGTGAAGTAACTTTATCTTGTTGTGAGAGGCGGACCCACATTCATATGTGTGGGTGCATATACGTGTATATCTATATCTGGCAAAAAAAAAGGACATAATTTACAGTGCACTTTTAATGACTGTAGAGCTATCCTTGTGCTAAAGGAATCACCCACAAAACTAGGGTTTGAATCTAGCTAAAGCCCTTATTTCTTTTTAAGTTCATTGTGATATGGGGCGGGGGGGGGGTTATATTTTAAATTAACTTAGTAAAGTACCAGTAGTCGATAGTCAACTTACCTGTAGTTTTCTAGGAAGATAAACAATAACAGAAAGTTGCAGTAAATAATTGACAAAAAAGGTGTTATCCATGTTCAGATCACCAACGCGGTGTCTAGTCCAGTCCCCTGGGGATTTAAGGGTTTTCCTTAAGAGAATTGAAGAGATCTTCGTGTTACAGAAATTTGAAACTTTATCATGTCTCATATGCAAATCAGATTTCTTCCATGACACTTCCTCAACTTGTATACCTACACTCATATTCTTTCCTTTCTCTTTTCTTTTCAATTTTATCACTCACATGTTTACGAAGCTTTATGAAAGAGAAAAGAAAACTATTGGCTAAGCTCAAGAAAAGGGGCATAGTTTACAGTACAAATCTAGGTCGGTTTATGTAGATGATGATATACGCTCTTGTACGGAAGATACTCGAGAAGTATCACCAAATTTGGGATTCGTGAGTTGATGTTTATCTCGAAGTTATGTGGTGTGTTAAATTCTCTTGGCGAGCTTAAAGTATTTAAAGGAAACTTAGTTTTTGTACAATTAGTAGGAATTTTTGTTTGCTTAAGGGATTAGTCTTAGTTAAATAGACAAGTATATATGTTGGACATTATCCTTCCTCATCCGTGAAGAAGAAACAAGAAGATCATGTCCAACACATATGTACTTGTCGGTCTTACTTAGACAAATCCCTTATCAAACAAGAAGTTCCTACTAACCATACAAAAAGTAAGTCTCCATTCAACACTTCAAGCTCGCCTAGGAAAATTTAACACAAAACATAACTTCGAAATTTACATCAACTCAAGAATCCCAATTGGATGATGCATCTTCTTAAGAAAGGAAATGTCTAACATACTTCTCGTTCTTACTTGGACTAATCTCTTAACAAGCAAGAAATCTTTACTAACCAGACATAAAGTAAGTTTCTACTCAATGTTTCAACCTATCCTAAGGAAATTCACCACATAACATAACTTTGAAATAAATATCAACTCACGAATCCCAAATTGGGTGATGCTTCTCGAGTTTATTCTTCATAGGTGAGGAAGGATCGTGTCTAATATATATACATATTGGTAGAACTTGGACTAGTTCCTTAGCCAGATAGAAAGTTAAGTTTCCAAGGTTCTTGAAAGGATAGCATGTACACAACAGTTTACTCCTAACTTTGTTTGTGGTGTTTCAGAGTTGATTTTCCATAGCTTCTCGACTTAAAAGAAATGTTATGCAGCGAAAACAACATCAAAAAAGAAAAATAAATAAATAAAGGAAAATAGGGTTCTTTCTACCTTCCAAAATCCCAAGAAAACTAACATCTACCACAAAAAAAGTACAAAGTGGAAAATAGGGCTTCTATTTCACAAAATCAACAACATCCAAATGAGAAAGATTTGATTTTTAAACAAAAACAAAGAGCAAATTTTAAGCTTATCAACAACTAAAATTACTACTGTAAACATCCAAAAAAAGTTAGAAAACTATCAAATACCATTTTGCGCACACGTTATCGTTCAACTGTTGAACACTAATTTGTATGATTTTGCAGTCATCAATTTCATCATCGCGGAGTGAAAAGAGGGAACTAAAGAAGGAAAGCGGGAGATAGATTTTCTTCTTAAATTAAATTTTACAGAATTGTAATATGGAGTGGGGTGAGTGGGGTGGGTTGTGGGGGCAATTAATTATGTTTGTTCCTTAGTTGTATTTTCTTGTCCGTAACAATTTATGTGATTCAATTTAATTCGACATAAAAAAAATTCAAAATAAACAAAAAATTGGAATGTGACATATAATAAAAATCTTACTGATTAAGGTGATTATAAATTTACTAAAAATGTAGAGATAAATTATGTATTTTTTATTTTAATTTAGTTAATTTGTCATTAAAAAAATAAATAAATATGATAAATTTCATTAATTTGCACTTAAAGAATTTTTTTTCTGAAGGTTTACAAACTTGATTGATGTACAAAATTAAAAAGGTAATAATTTATGATCAAATAAGATCCAAATGATTGAAATAATAATCTATAATAAAGTGGACATTTAATATAGAACTATGAAAAGACTTTCTTTTGGAAATAACTTTAAAAAAGAAGCAAATATCACATAAATTAATGGGAAAAGAGATTAAAATCGATGTGATAAGTCTAATTCAGTCCACCTAATTTTTTTTGCATGTGACGTTTAAAACCTCAAAATAGTTAAACTTCATTTTATAGGTCAGTTACAAATTCAATTTTTGAATTTTGTGATATTTTTTAATTAAAAAATCGTCATTTTTATATATAAGAGATATAGAAAGTACCAAGAGATATCATTTGTTCAGTATTATTGACACAAAATTCATGCATTTTAGCAACTTTTATGCATGGGCGAATCTAGATGGGGCGAAGGTATATTCATTTGGATTTTCCATACAAAATTTTTTATATGATATGTATAAGAATGTTTTTTGTTTGTTTATATATAAATTTTAAATTTCTCAACATAAAATGTTTTGTACATTGTATGGCGTTTAGATTAACTAATTTGATTACCATTGTTTTAAGACGACCATGAAAAATAAGAATTGCAATAAGGCGAACCGGATGCGGGGCAGGATAGGTTTAAGGGTATGTGAGGCGGGTCAGGCTTAACGTTATGCGTGCCGGGTATAAAGCGGGGTGGGTTGAAGTGGATTTCTTTTTAATTAATGTGGGTCAATGTTGGTTGCGGGTATATGTGGTTTTAAGTGGGTTTAAAGTTAATTTTAACTTCTTACATCTCATAAAATGACAAAACATTATTTCTTAAGATAATTCATTAAATCTACTAAAATATTCAATATTATAAATGAAGATGGTTCATAAAAAATAATACATTTTCTTGCATGATTCTCAATTGACCTCTAAAAAATAAAATGTAAAGTCACTATCCTATTAAATTAATACAACTTAAGGAAAAAATGAATTTTTTTATGAATTTTATTTTAAGTATCAAAAATAACTAAGAAAAAAGAAAATATTATGAAAATTATGCAAGGCGAGTTCATGCGGGACAAGTCTATGTGGGGTAGGGTGGAGCAGGGCGGGTTGAAAATGAAAATTTTTGCTATGCGGGGCGGGGCGGATTAAAAAGTTTGTGGGTTAAGCTCAACCCGCACTGCCACCGCCCTACACCTCCCCATTGTCATCCCTAATAAAAAAGTCAGAGTTTGTGTAGTATAATTCTTTACATATATCCATAAAATAATTTTATCCTAATGTTATTGTGTACAATAATATTTTAAATGAACAAATAAATTAATTGAAATGGGTGAAAATTGAGTTGAGTTGGGTCCTGACTCATTATCTGCTCCTTTTTGTCTCAACTCATATTGATCCAATTAATTCAGTTTGAATTGGATTTTGAACCGTTTGTTATCTTGACACAATATGATTGACTAAAATTGATCTAATTCGCTCAATTACCATCTGTAACAATGCTTGAGATTAAATTAAGAAAATCAATGAAACAAATACACTTATACATGAAAAAGTAATCTAAAACTATCAAATAGTTATCCTCTTTTGGATAAGTCGCGATTTATATGAGCAAATGAAGATTAGCCTAGAAATGCCTAATATTAAAACCAAATAGTAGATAGTTGTGTGTAATTACTATTTTCTATGAAATAAAACTATTAGCTATAAATATTAATTATTTTAAGCATTCACTACTAATATTACTAATATGATAGTTGCATATCATAAATAAGTTGTACCATATAATCTTTATTTTATTTTAATAATTAAATAGAATGCATCATTTCATTAAATTATATGTTGGGCAACAAAAATAATAATATTTTCAGTAGAATCCTTTAAATTGGTCATTTTCTAATCATTAGGGTTACAACCTCCACTCAATTTATTCACGAAAGTTAAAGTAGCGTAAGATAGGGCAAAGAGAGATTGATTTCGTTTACTACCTCAGTTACGCTTGTTCAAATTCCTGGTATGTAAATATATTAATTTCTTTATTAGCATAAATTTTTATGTTTTTACATGCCGTATCAGAGGTTGAAACTTGCACTAAAGATTTTCACTACGTGAAATAACTTTATCTTGTTGTGTAAGGCGGACCCACGTTCATATGTGTGGGTGCATGTACATGTATATCTATCTCTGGGAAAAAATGTTATAATTTACAGCGCACTCTTAATGAGTGTAGAGCTATTCTTATGTTAAAGGAAGCACCCACAAAACTAGGGTTTGAATCTAGCTAAAGCCCTTATTCTTTTTAAGTTCATTGTGATACTGGGATCGGGGGGTTATATTTAAACTTCACTTAGTAATCTAGCAGTAGTCGATAGTGGACTTACCTACAATTTTCTAGGAAGATAAACAATAACAGAAAGTTGCAGTAAATAATTGACACAAAAGGTTTTATCATGGTTCGGATCACCAACGCGGTGTCTAGTCCAGTCCCCTTGAGATTTAAGGGTTTTCCTTAAGAGATTTGAAGAGATCTTCGTGTTACATAAATTTGAAACTTTATCATGTCTCATATGCTAATCAGATTTCTACCTTGACACTGCCTCAACTTGTATACCTACACTAATATTTTTTATTTTCTCTTTTCTTTTCAATTATATCGCTCACGTGTTAACGAAGCTTTATGAAAGAGAAAAGAAAACTATTGGCTAAGCTCAAGTAAAGTTGAATAGTTTACAGTACAAATCTCGGTTGGTTTATGTAGATGATGATATGTGCTCTTGTAAAGAAAACCCAAAAGGATTTATCTCAATCAAGGATCATTTTACGGAGTCCTTGATTGAGGCGATTTAGTTGATTTGTATCCTTGATGTAAATCACTTCTTCTGCTTTCATTTTGCTGGTTTGATATTTTTCTTGTATGATCGACATAATATTTATCTAGTGGCTTGATTTTTCTCTCTTTCCATTCTTGATGATTCAATTGTGATTTCTGCAAAGTGTGCAAGTATTCTACTTCATTTAGACTTTCATTTATATGTTGATCAACCATATATTCCTTTCCTTCTTTTGTCCCTTAGAATTGAGGCTTGCCTTTTCATTGCTACTTTGCAACTTCAAGCAAATATTTTCCTTCTTGAAGTTGTTTGCGCTGATGATTTCCTTTTTGAATTTGTGACATACGAAAAATGAGATCAACGCGTTAAGTGTCTATTTTTAAAATCAACTAACTCTAAGGAGTTAACAATCTTCCCCTTTTTCTGAGGATAAGAGTAATCACAATTTGAAATGTAATCTTGACAATCAATTTTATAGAGAAAGTTAGTTGTACTTCCATGAGATTTCATGTCTTAGTTCATTGATGTATGCAACTCTCTCTGTCTTATCTCCCCAATCTCACGGAGCGGTAAGAAAGATATAACCATTGTGGCCATGATATGTGCGAGAATATGATTCTAAAATGTAACGACATGTTTAGTCGTTTTGATCAGCCGATTTTATTTCTGGAAAAATTGGCTGAGATGACGGATCCCACGACGGACCGTCATGGGCACGACGGACCGTCGAGGGGGTCTCGTTCCAAAACACTTAGATTTCTGAAATTTGGGTACTGAAATCGACTCTCTGAACTTCGTGACGGAATGGCAGGACGGACCGTCACAGATCCTTTAGTGTAAAATTGTCTCTAAACTCTGTGACGACTCAGAAGGACGGACCGTCGCAAGCACGACGGTCCGTCACAAGCACGACGGTGCGTCACAAACTGCGTAATCCCTGGCTGGGTCGGATTTCTGTTAAATGTTTTAAGGGGCGTTTTGGACTATTCCTGCTTATAATTATAAAGTTAGTGGTTGAATATTAATAATCAAATTTCTTGAGGGTTGAAGGAGATAACCTTAAATTAATTAGTGGGTTACTTTCATCATCTTTTATACTTAATTACATGATAATTAGGGTAAAAGAAAGAGGGTTAAATAAGAAAAATAGAAAGAACAGAGAGAGGGAGAAGAACGATTAAGAGAGAGGACAAACGAAGAGGAAAACAAAGCTTTGGCGAATTTGCTTTCTTTATCACGAATTCTTCGGTGGAGGTAGGTTATGGTTTATATGTTATTTCATAGTAAACTCTTAATAGCGAATGATATGTACTGGGTAGTATTGTAAACCCTTCTATATGCTTAATCGTGTGTTTGAAAACCTCTTGTTAATGATGATGCCTTGGTATAAAAGGAGGCTTAATGAACTAAGAGAATGAGGTTAGGGGATCGGGTGTCACAAACCAACACGTAGTAATAGAGGGATCAGGTGTCATGAACTGACACGTAGTAATAGGGGGATCGGGTGTCACGAACCGACACGTAGTAATAGGAAGATCGAGTGTCACGAACCGACATGTATTAATAGGGGGATCGGGTGCCACGAACCGACACGTAGTAATAAGGGGATCGGGTGTCACGAACCGACACGTAGTAATACGGGGAACGGGTGTCACAAACCGACACGTAGTATTAGGGGATCGGAGTGTCACGTTCCAACACAAGAGGAATAAAGAGTGAATCTTGAATTATGGTAATATACTCAGATTTAATGAACCTATTTTCCCAAATGAGTATGATGGGGAGGCGTGAGTCCTCATTGATGTGCTTAGTGTCGTGACCAAGGGTTATGGTAATTGTAAATGCCGCATGTTGAGTATTGTAGTTGATTTTATGATATTATCTGATATATACTGTTTTCTATTTTGAGTTGGCCGATGATATCTTCTACTGTACTTATGTTTGTACTGACCCCTACTTGTATGTTTCTTTCTTTATTATTTGTGGAGTACAGCAAACGTACCGTCGTCTTCAACCCAACCGCAAATCTATCCAGTCTTCGTAACACCAGATTTCAGGGTGAGCTAAAGCTTCTAGCTTGGACTGGATCTTCTTCTTCATGTCTTGATGCCTTGATGTTCTGGCATAGACTAGCTATTATTTATGTTTAGTTCTTAGATACTCTTAGCTATAGTAATTTGAGGATAGATGTTCTTGTGATGATGACTTCCAGATTTTGGGGATAATAATAAGTGTTTGAGTTGTAGAAGTTGATTATTGATTTTGTTAATGAGTTTTAAGTCTTCCGCATTGTTTTCTATTAATTATGTTTGAAAAGTTGGGGTTTAGATTGGTTGGTTAGCTCACATAGAAGGATAAGTGTGGGTGCAACTCGCGGCTCGTTTTGGGTTGTGACAAACTTGGTATCAGAGCATTAGGTTCGTTGGTCTCATCACACAAGAACGAGTCTGGTAGAGTCTTAAGGAACGGTAGGGGGACGCCTTTACTTTTCTTTGAGAGGCTATAAGACTTTAGGAAAATTCCATTCTTTCTTTCTTTCATGCTATTACTTGGATCCAATTGGTATCTAGGTGATACAAATTGGTATCTGACCATCTTCACTTTATTTCGCAGATGGTTAGAACTAGAGCAACAACAGCGCCAACACCAACACGGGCAAGACAAGATGCGTCTGAGCCAGCCACTGGGGCTATAGCTCGAAGAGGGGCAGTGGCAAGAGGCCGTGGTAGAGGTCGCGGGAGGACGTCATCTAGAGAAAGAGGACAAACACCTGGCCCATCTAGTACTAGGGCGGTGACTCCTCCACCGACTGAGGAAGTAGTAAGAGAGGGGGAGGAAGGGGAAAATGAGTAAGTGCAGAATGAGGAATTGCCACCCCAACCTACCCCAAAGATGATTAATCAGGTTCTTGCCTATCTTAGCGGGTTATCTGATCAAGGCCAAACACCTCCATTGTTTTATGCACCAGCACCTGACGTTCCGGAGGTACAACATGCGGCTACCGTGTCTCCCCGCATGGATGCCTCATTGGAAAAAGGCACGTTTCCACGGTTGACTACAGGGCCTATATTGATAAGTGATCAGCATGAACTTTTCAGTAAGTTCTTGAAATTGAAACCTCCAGTCTTCAAGGGGGCTAAATCTGAGGATGCCTATGATTTTCTGGTTGATTGTCATGAGCTACTACACAAGATGGGTATAGTAGAACGATTTGGCGTTGAGTTTGTGACTTATCAGTTCCAAGGGAACGCCAAAATATGGTGGCGGTCACATGTTGAGTGTCAACCAATAGAGGCACCACCTATGACATGGGCATCATTTTCTAGCTTGTTTATGGAGAAGTAAATACTCCGTTCTTTAAGGGATAGGAGGAGAGATGAGTTTTTGAGCCTAGAGCAAGGTAGGATGTCGACTACAGCGTATGAGGCTAAGTTTCGCGCATTACTCAGGTATGCCACCCATCTTTGTTTCTGTTCACAAGAGCGGATTTGCCGTTTTGTGAAGGGGTTAAGGTCAGATTTGCGGATTTCAGCCTTACAGGTAGCGGCTACAGTGAAATCCTTTCAGGAAGTGGTACACTTCGTGATAGAGGTAGAGGGAGTGAAGCCAGATGACTTCACCTTGGCATCGACATCTAAAAGTTTTCGTAAGGGAGGTGAGTTTAATAGTTCTTACTCCAGAGGGTAGGGTTCAGGAGGTTACCCAGCCCGACCTATCCAGTTTTCACTACAGACTATAGTTGGGGGTCCACCGCAGAGCGGCCAACATTTCTCTGAGTTTGGTGGTTATCCCAAGACTTTGTCATTCTCACAGGGACCTATGCTTGAATCCAGAGAATGTTATGGATGTGGAGAGACTGGACATATTAGGAGGAATTTTCCGGAACCGAGTAACAGACCCCCAATAATCAAAGGTAGAAGTGGTCATGGAAGAGGCCGTTATTCGGGAGGACGTGGTGGCCGAGGTAATGGTGGTCACCAAAATGGCCGGGGTAACGGGCAAACTGGAACTACTGCAGCGCAACATGGTTGGGGCAACGGGAAGACAGGTGATAGGGCCAATTGTTATGCTTTCCCTGGGAGATCCAAAGCGGAGACATCTGATGCTGTCATCACAGGTAATCTTTTGGTTTCTGATTGCATGGCTTCCGTATTGTTTGATCCTGGATCCATATTTTCTTATATATCTTCCTCATTTTCTAATGGTCTTAATTTACATTGTGAATTGCTTGACATGCCTATTCGTGTTTCTACTCCGGTGGGTGAGTCTGTGATAGTTGAAAAGGTGTATAGGTCTTGTCTTGTGACTTTTGTGGGGAGCAATACTCATGTAGACTTGGTTATCTTAGAAATGGTTGACTTTGACGTAATTCTGGGTATGACTTGGATTTCTCCAAATTTTGCAATCTTTGATTGTAATGCTAAAACTGTGACGTTAGCCAAGCCTGGGACAGATCCATTAGTGTGGGAGGGTGACTACACTTCTAATCCGGTTCGTATCGTCTCCTTTCTTCGTGCTAAGAGAATGGTCAGTAAGGGTTGTTTAGCTTTCTTGGCACACCTCAGGTATGATACTACCCAAGTACCTTCAATTGAGTCGGTTTTGATAGTTCGTGAGTTTTTGGATGTGTTTCCTGCAGACCTTCCTGGTATGCCACCGGATTGAGATATTGACTTCAACATCGATCTTGAACTGGGTACACGCCCCATTTCTATACCCCCTTATAGAATGGCTCCCGCTAAGTTAAGGGAGTTAAAGGCCCAACTTCAAGAGTTGCTGAGCAAAGGCTTCATTAGACCAAGTGCATCCCCTTGGGGTGCTCCTGTTATCTTTGTGAAGAAGAAGGATGGAATTTTTCGGATGTGCATTGACTACAGACAACTGAATAAGGTAACTGTTAAGAACAAGTACCCTCTTCCTTGCATCGATGATTTGTTTGATCAGTTACAAGGTGCTTGTATCTTCTCAAAAATCGATTTGAGATCTGGTTATCATCAATTGAAAATACGGGCCACGGATGTGCCAAAGACTGCTTTTCAGACTAGGTATGGACATTATGAGTTCTTAGTAAAGTCTTTTGGGCTTACGAATGCCCCTTCTGCATTCATGAGCTTAATGAACGAGATTTTTAAGCCCTATTTGGATCTATTTGTCATCGTGTTCATTGATGATATACTGATATACTCAAAGAGCAAGAAAGAACATGAGGAGCACTTGAGAATGGTATTGGAAATATTGAGGGAGAGAAAGCTTTATGCCAAATTCTCTAAGTGTGAGTTTTGGCTAGATTCATTGTCCTTCTTGGGGCACGTAGTTTCTAAGAATAGAGTGATGGTGGATCCTTCTAAAATCGAAGCAGTAAAGAGTTGGGAAAGACCTACTAATGTTACGAAGGTAAGGAGCATTGTTGGTTTAGCTAGCTACTACCGCCGATTTGTCAAGGGATTTTCCTCCTTGCTTCCCAATTGAAAAATTTGACTAAGCAGAGTGTTCTATTTATATGGTCGGACGAGTGTGAAGAAAGCTTTCAGAAGCTCAAAACTTTGTTGACTACCGCACCAATCCTTACCCTGGCAGTGGAAGGTAAGAATTTCATTTTCTATTGTGATGCATCCTATTCGGGTTTGAGTGCAGTGCTAATGCAAGAGAAGAATGTAATTGCTTATGCTTCAAGGCAATTAAAGGTGCACGAACGTAATTACCCGACCCATGATTTGGAGTTGGCTGCGGTAGTGATTGCTTTAAAGCAATAGAGGCACTATCAATATGGAGTTAAGTGTGAAGTCTACACGGATCATCGTAGCCTACAGTATGTCTTTACTCAGAAAGATTTGAATTTAAGATAGAGAAGGTGGATGGAACTACTGAATGATTATGACATCACTATCTTGTATCATCCGGGAAAAGCTAATGTTGTGGTAAATGCTTTAAGTAGAAAGGCAGGGAGCATGGGAAGTCTAGCCCACTTGCAAGTTTCAAGACGCCCATTGGCTAGAGAGGTGAAGATGCTGGCTAATGACTTAATGAGGCTTGAAATAAATGAGAAGGGAGGATTTTTGGCATGTGTAGAGGCGAGATCTTCCTTTCTTGACAAGATTAAGGGAAAACAGTTTAATGATGAGAAGCTGATTCGGATTTGAGATAAGGTGTCGCGAGGAGAGGCTAAAGAAGCAAAAATCGAAGGTGTTTCGAGAATTAAGGGAAGGGTATGTGTACCCCGCGTCGATGATTTGATTCACACTAGCCTTACAGAGGCTCATAGTTCAAGGTATTCTATACATCCTGGTGCAACCAAGATGTACCGCAACCTAAAGCAACACTTTTGGTGGAGTAGAATGAAGCGTGACATTGTTGATTTTATTGCCAAATGTTCAAATTGTCAGCAAGTAGAATATGAACACCAAAGACCCAGAGGAACACTTCAGAGAATGCCCATTCCGGAATGGAAGTGGGAGAGAATTGCAATGGACTTCGTGGTTGGTCTTCCAAAGACAATGGGTAAGTATCACTCCATTTGGGTAATCGTTGATAGGTTAACTAAGTCTGCTCACTTCATTCCGGTTGAGGTGACATACAATGCAGAGAAGTTAGCCAAACTTTACATTTCAGAAATCATTCGATTGCATTGGGTTCCACTCTCCATCATATCGGATAGAGGTACGCAGTTTACTTCTTTGATTTGGAAAACATTGCATGCGGAATTGGGTACTAGGTTGGACCATAGTACTGCGTTCCATCATCAGACCGATGGTCAGTCTGAGCGAACGATTCAAGTGTTGGAGGATATGCTTCGTGCATGTGTTATAGAATTTGGTGGTCATTGGGATAGGTTCTTACCCTTAGCAGAGTTCTCATACAACAATAGCTATCACTCAAGTATTGATATGACCCCATTTGAGGCACTGTATGGGAGAAGATATATGTCTCCCATTGGGTGGTTTGATGCATTTGAAGTTAGACCATGGGGTACTAATCTTCAGAGAGAATCGTTAGATAAAGTGAAATGCATTCAAGAAAAGCTTTTAGCGGCTCAAAGTAGACAAAAAGAATATGTAGTCGAAAGGTTAGGGACTTGGAGTTTATGGAGGGTGAGCAAGTCTTGCTGAAGGTTTCGCCCATGAAAGGGGTGATGCGGTTTGGTAAGCGAGGTAAGCTAAGCCCAAGGTATATTGGTCCATTTGAAGTTCTGAAGCGCATGGGGGAGGTAGCTTATGAATTAGCCTTGCCCCCAGGACTGCCTGGAGTGCACCCAGTATTTCATGTGTCTATGTTGAAAAGATACCATGGGGATGGAAACTACATCGTTCGTTGGTATTCAGTTCTGCTTGATGAGAATTTGTCTTATAAGGAGGAGCCTATTGCTATTCTAGATAGAGAAGTCCGCAAGTTGAGGTCAAGAGAGATTGCATCCATCAAGGTTCAATGGAAGAATCGACCAGTTGAAGAATCCACTTGGGAGAAGGAGGTTGATATGCAAGAAAGATACCCACATCTGTTTACAGACTCAGGTACTCCTTTTCGCCCTTGTTTCTTTTTTTGTGATCGTTCGAGGACGAACGATGGGTAAATTAATATCTATTGTAATGACCTGTTTAGTCGTTTTGAACAGCAGATTTTATTTTTGAAAAAACTGGCTGAGACGACGGATCCCACGATGGACCGTCATGGGCACGACGGACCGTCGAGGGGGTCTCGTTCCAAAACACTTAGATTTCTGAAATTTGGGTACTGAAATCAACTCTCTGAACTTCGTGACGGAATGGCAGGACGGACCGTCACAGGCGTGACGGGCCGTCACAGATCCTTTAGTGAAAAATTGTCTCTGAACTCTATGACGACTCAGCAGGACGGACCATCGCAGGCACGACGGCCCGTCACAGACTGCGTAATTCCAGGCTGGCTCGGATTTCTGTTAAATGTTTTAAGGGGCGTTTTGGACTATTTCTGCTTATAATTATAAAGTTAGTGGTTGAATATTAATAATCCAATTTCTTGAGGGTTAAAGGAGATAACCTTAAATTAATTAGTGGGTTACTTTCATCATCTTTTATACTTAATTATATGCTAATTAGGGTAAAAGAAAGAGGGTTGAATAAGAAAAATAGAAAGAATAGAGAGAGGTAGACTAACGATTGAGAGAGAGGAGAAACGAAGAGGAAAACAAAGCTTTGGGGAATTTGCTTTCTTGATCACGAATTCTTCGGTGGAGGTAGGTTATGGTTTTTATGCTATTTCATAGTAAACTCTTAATAGAAAATGATATGTATTGGGTAGTATTATAAACCCTTCTATATGCTTAATCGTGTGTTTGCATGATATGATGATGTAATTGTGACGAAATAAGCATGATAAAACTATTGAATCCTAAATCTTGAAAACCTCTTGTTAATGATGATGCCTTGGTATAAAAGGAGGCTTGATGAACTAAAATAATGAGGTTAGGGGATCGGGTGTCATGAACCGACACGTAGTAATAGAGGGATCGGGTGTCACGAACCGACAAGTAGTAATAGGGGTATCGGGTGTCACGAACTGACACGTAGTAATAGGGGGGATCGGGTGTCACGAACCGACACGTAGTAATTTGAGGGATCGGGTGTCACGAACTGACACGTAGTAATAGGGGGAACGGGCATCACGAACCGACACGTAGTATTAGGCGATCGGAGTGTCACGTTCCGACACAAGAGGAATAAAGAGAGTGAATCTTGAATTATGGTAATATACTCAGATTTAATGAACATATTTTCCCAAATGAGTATGATGGGAGGCGTGAGTCCTCATTGATGTGTTTGGTGTTGTGACCAAGGGTTATGGTAATTGTAAATGCCGCATGTTGAGTATTGTAGTTGATTTTATGATATTATCTGATATATATACTATTTTCTATTTTGAGTTAGCTGATGATATCTATTCAACCCAACCGCAACTCTAGCCAGTCTTCATAACGCCGGATTTCAGGGTGAGCTAAAGCTTCTAGCTTGGACTAGATCTTCTCCTTCATGTCTTGATGCCTTGAAGTTCTGGCATAGACTAGCTATTATTTATGTTTAGTTCTTAGAAACTCTTAGCTTTAGTAATTTGAGGATAGATGTTATTGTGATGATGACTTCCAGATTTTGGGGATAATAATAAGTGTTTGAGTTTTAGAAGTTGATTATTGATTTTGTTAATGAGTTTTAAGACTTCCGCATTGTTTTATATTTATTATGTTTGAAATGTTGGGGTTTAGATTGGTTGGTTCGATCACATAGTAGGATAAGTGTCGGTGCCACTCGCGGCTCATTTTGGGTCGTGACATCAAATCATAGATATAAGGGCCGAAAGTGAGAAATGTGAGTGTCGAGTTCAACCACGACTCGCTTTTCACCATCTTGAGAAAATTTAAAGTCATCAGTCCATGTTCCGTTCATGTATGGAATTACCCCAGAAACATAGTACCAAACACATCTTCGCATAACTTCTCATTTATGATAAAGCGTTTACCGAGCACCAAGGATTCTAACTCACTACTGTTAGGTGAGATGCAGAGATTTGCATATTACAGGCGAACCGCTTCATCAAAAAGCTCAAGACCACACAAAGTAAAAAAGAGAGACAGTTTCTGAGATTTGTGGTAGGAGCTTACCGGGCAGTGCTACTCCCTTAATCTTTCCATCTCTTTTTATTTTAAAAAATGTTAAATCTTTGTGTACAAAGCTTTATCAAAGATGAAAGAAGATCACAAATAAATTCAAGTGAAGTTGTTATTGTGATGAAAAGATGAAACTAAAAATCTCACAATAAAGAACACCAAGTTTAACGTGGAAAACCCTTCAAATCGAAGGTAACCACCACGGGAAAGACAAGATCCAAATTTCTTCACTATATGAATAAGAGGTTTAAAAATACTCTTCTAATGGCTACACAGCAAGTTCCAAAAAAGAACAAACAATAGCTACACCAACAAAAGATAAATAGAAAGAAACATCACTTAAACTCAGCTTCTGTTCTAGATCTAAAACAGGATCTTGGTGACTTTTGAATCAAATCTCCACCATTTACATCAACCACCAAGATGTCAGGAACACTCAGTCCAAATTGCAACACGATGCAACGGTTAGTTAATCAGGAAATACGATTTGAATATTGCTGGTCAAAGAAAAAGACTACAACAAAATAACCCTTTTCCTTCTCTCTTTTCACTTTTTGAAAGCTCTCTCAAAAACCTCCATTATGTTCTAATGACTTTCAAAGAAAATATCAATTGAATTATTCTCTCAAGACCATCCTCTATTTATAAAGTTGTGCTTTTCCTTATAAAGCCAAAACCAACTACAAATAGGATTGCAATTCCAATCCTTTTCCTAATAGAATTTTAAATCAAATAAAGATAATACCAATCCTTTTTGAAGTAGGATTAGGCCATGGGACTTTTGCCGGAAGATGGTCAATAGCCCAAAAGTTATGTGCTTCACACAACTGGCAGAGGAGGTTTTATATAGTGTAAGCTCTTATGAGAAACCCAAGAGTATTTGACTCAAGGATCTTTGATCTTTTCCCTGAGTCATTTGTAATTGATCTTTTGAATCATGTCCATATTAGATATGTGCATGATAGATCAAGTATTTCTTTGCGTGAGGATTTTGAGTCTTGGCTTGATAGTCGTGTGTGATTTGATCATTTCCTTAAGTTGATTTATCTTGTACTCTTTGTAAATATTGGTATGATGATGGTTCCTTAACATTTTACCTTGATTTTATCTATGATATCCTTGGTTGATTTTCCTTGAATGCGGCTTTGATTTCACATGTTGTGAGATTTGATCTGATCGAACAAATATTTACATTCCATTCTTCACTAGTTCACCTATCCTTAGTGTGATCACTGAGAGCATCCCGATTGTAGCCTTGCACTTGTGTTGTATCTTGTTTACTTCCTGCATCAAGAACCTGGTCTGTATTGTCATTATTAAAATGTTTGAATATGAGGTAAACAAAACATTGTCAAGTTAGTAAATATTTATTATTATTTTTTTTGAAAAAAAGCATAAGTACTCCCTTGAACTAATTTCGAAATTTAAAGAATACACATTTTCTTTATATGTCTTAATACCTCCTATAACTATTTTGAAATGCAATAAATATACATTTTTTTGGTGTTAAGGTGGCTTAGAGAGTGTTGAAAGTAAATAACAAGTAAAAAATATGATGAAAGAAAAAAATTAATCAATATTCAACATATATCCTTTCTTAATTGAACATTTTAGCATTAGTTAGTAAACATAATTGATAAGTAGCTCAGTGACGGCTCAAGCTAATTACTGGTGTAAAGTCAAAAATAAGTTGGAAGCCTAAATTTTAATTACTTTTTTTTCAATGTGAGATTCAAGTTATTTATTTCTTTTTGATAAAAAAAGTTTTATTTTTTATGATCTTAATATGTGTGTATATATATATATATATATATATGTATGTATGTATGTATGTATGTATGTATTTATGTATGTATGTATTGGTCTTGTGGTTTTAAACATATCATGTCAAAGTTAAATTTAAAAAATGGTCCATAAAAAAGAATCTTAAACAAATTAAAACTTTCTTTCTTTTTTTTTTTGCTAAAAAGCTTAAAACAACAATAACAAGAAATATAATCTGATGATGGGTATATCTAAATTTATTGTTTAATGGTGCTGGTAGCAACAAAATTATGTTATTTCAAACTTGTTTCCCTTAAGGTTGTAGTGTTTAAAATAATAACACTATTAAGAAAATGTAAAATATTTGTGAAATTCTAATTATCTTATCTTGAGAAATCATAGATTTAAGACATATAGACTTATGGCTTAGTTTTGAATAATGAATATCACCTTGTTCAACTATCAATATTTTATTTAATTTATACGAATCTGATTTCTCATTCAAGTCTTGAAGGTTTTATGTATTATTATGTGGTTGGATATGAATATTTTAATTAACAAAATAATACCATTTCTCATGATTTTGGTGTTCCTATTAATAGCTTAAACATAAATTAAAATTTCAAGAAGTAATTTTTTACTATGTTTCACCAAAATATTGAAATTAAGTGTGTAGTTCACTAAATTAATATTTTATGCTTCGTGTAGAACAAATGTTTGGGGTCATATATGCCAAAAGAGGTTAATTGTAATACTAGTATTAGTTGTACCAGAGTTAAATTTACACTCAAACATTGTACTAAAAATACATATAAACTATTTTTATATATACTACCAAATGACACCTTTAGGTCTAAAGGAATTGTTAAGTATTATCTATTTCATTTATAATGTTACAACAAACACATTTCATTCCTTTAGTATTTTGACGTAAGCATTCAATACTATAAATTTCTAGTACAACAAGTATAACATCTCGAATTTAAACGTCTAAGTTTTTTTTCAAATTCTATACAAAAATACTTTATATGTGTTTGATTTAACCTAAGCCAAACCTATTTACATCAAGAGTTGCAGATTAAAGAAATCAATGCAAATGTCAGCTACAAATAATTTCTTTAGCATTTTTTAAACATGGAAAAAGGTTACATTTGCCTTCTATTGTGTAACTTTTCTTTTAATCTTAGAGTTGTGACATGTTTGTTTGTTGTTCATGTATTATGTACTTTGACCTTACCTATCGTACTTTTGTTTACATTCTACAGATTGTCATGCCTCTGGATGAACAAGGACTTAGTTTACCTTCTCCTTATCGACTTAGGAGTCTTAACATTCATTTAATTGATGAAATTCTAAGTAGGTTGTCTTTTTCCAGATGTTGTTAGAGTTAATACACTTTCGAAGGACTGGCAATATATTTGCTGGAGAATTCCACACGTGAAGTTTGATCAAACAGTGTGGAAAACACCCGAGAACTTGACGTCCCCTACCATTGGATTTATTAAAATTTTTGATAGTTTCCTCAGGTTTCATAGAGGAATAATATTGAAGGTCACCCTCCATATTATTAGTCTAATAGTGTGTCCTGATGTTGATCATTTGGTTTTTTCCCCTCGACATTGATCATCTTCAACATTTTTTCCTTAAACTTCCATTTACTTATCCTCCATAACGGTTGCCTAACTTCTTTTTTAATTGTTCAGCATTGAGGCATTTGTATCTCAAGGAATGTGAAATTCAACTTCCATGTTACTTTAAGGGATTTAATAGGTTTATTAGGCTAATATTGAAATCATTCACTTTAATTGCCCGTTGCCTAAGGATTTGGTGTTGAAAGACATAGACAATTCGTACTTCATGAGTATTAATGCTCCGATGCTAAGGTCACTTGTCTTTCGTGGCGATAAACAATTTATATATATTGAAAATGTCCCTGTTCTTTCCAATATTCTGTATGCGCCTAGAGAATTTGTTCTAGAGGACGAAGATGATTTTTTCAATATTTATTCGTATATTCCTAGTCTCGAGTGTTTCAGCTGGGATCTTTTTGAGGTAATGTTCCTTAATTTTACATAGTGGCAATGTATTTTCATGTGTGCTTTTTTTTTTTGGAATTTCAGTCATCTAGATTTTTGTCATTTTATTCGTAGGTCGATAATGGATCAACTAAAGTTATACCAACAAGGCTTCCATTAGTTCTTAACTGTCTGAAATGCCTATTCATGTCTTGGATTTTGAGCTTTCGTTTTCTCTTTGCATAATACGGAGCTCTCAAAGTTTTGAAGAAATTGATATTAAGGTTGTCACTAATGTTTATTTTTCTCTCGTTCTTTTACATGTTTTTATATTCTTATGTAATGACTTGATGGGTTTTTTCTTGATTTTTCTTAGTAATGTATCCTTAGTGATGGAGATTATTTCGAATGTGCACCCCGGGAAGTTGTTGATGAGATTCCTGCAAGCTTTTTGGATATCACATTAAATAATCTGAGGACAGTTAAGTTTTATGATGTGCTATTAGAAGAGGTTGGAATGCATCTTATCAAGGTTTTATTGGCAAAGTCTCCAGCACTGGTGAAAATGGTAATCAAGCCTCATCAAATGGAAACTAACAAATCTCTCAACGTACACGCAGAGATAACAAAGTTACAACGGGCATCATCTAAAGCAGAAGTCGTGTATCTTGTTGATTAGTATCGTTATCACAATCCTTCTTAATCTTTTGCAAAAATATTTTTGATGTACAAACAGAAACGAGACGTTTGGTTGATTGAGTAACAAGGCTGTGTTTTGTCTTTGCTTTAAGGTACTATAAAGATTTTATCTGCTTGGAAATATTGAATTGTGAACATGGATGAATGTTTTGAATACTCTGTTTGGGAATAGAGATGGTTTTATATTTCATGCTTTTTATTGATTTAAGACTTTGGTTGTTTATTTTAAAATTATGATGTGTGTTGCAGAACTAACAAAGATTTAGCATGATATTCTTGTTATTAATTTATCTATGAAATAAGACATGGCATCGGAAGTTGGAACTGTCACGGGCTAATTCAGGTAGAAAATTTAAAACACATGATGATTTACATATAAAACTCGCAAAAGGAAAATCAAAATGAAACTTTAAATGTGTCTTAATTATCTTTTCCTTAAATTTTTCTTCTACTATATACATTCTCTCTATTATAATATTTGTGATGCATCTTAAATAAGATATATTACATACTTTAACATGTAAAATGACCGTATGATATACAAAATATTTAAACGAGAAAACATATATTACTTGGGAGTTAATATATACACTCTTAGAATCATTAAGAAAAACGACAAAAGAAGTTTTAGTTGTTAAATGCGAAATCAAATTTGCTCTTTATTTCATATGGGGAACAAAGGTCGATTTGATTTAATTTTTAATTAGAAAAAACCTAAATTAACTATTTCATTTTATTAGTTCTAAAAACTAAATCAAATCATTGAAAGTTGGATAATTCAGTTTCAACTTTAGGTTATTTTTTTGATTTATTTTATTTTTTATAATTACACGGTGATTGAAACTGAAACATCAAAATAAATTGTTAACATCAAAGCTGAAACTATAATAGTATAATGAGTTGTGCCTTGAATCATTATCTGCCCAGTTTTGGCTCAATTTATATTGATCTAATAGAATTTAGTTCGGATTGGATCTTGACCTGTTTGTTATCTTAACCCATTATTATTGACCTAAAATTTATCCAGTTTGCTCGATTACCGTCCCTAACAATGCCTAAGATTAAAATAGAAGAAAAATCAATGAAACAAATGCACTTAAACAAGAAAAACTAAGTAAAAACTACCAAATAGTTATCCTCTTTCGGATGAGTCGCGATTTAACAGAGCAAATGAATATTAGCCAAGAAATCCCTAATGTTACAACCAAATTGTAGATAGTCATGTGTTTTTACCATTTTTCCATGAAATAAAAAGATTAGCTATAAATAGTAATTATTTTTAGCATACACTACAAATATTACTAATATGATAATTACATATCATAAATAAGTTGTACCATATAAGTTTTATTTTATTTTAATAATTAAATAGATTCACCATTTCATTAGATTACCTGTTGCGCAACAAAAATAATAACATTTTCCCTTAAATCCTATAAATTGGTCCTTTTATGATCATTAGGGTTACTACCTCAACTTGATTCAATCACAAAAGTTATAGTAGCATAAGATAGGGCAAAGGGACATTGATTTCGTTTTCTTCCTCAAATATGCTCGTTCAAAATCCTGGTATGTATATATATTAATTTCTTTATTAGCATAAATATTTATGCTTTTACATGTCGTATCAAAGACTGGAGCTTCAACTAATGATTTTCACTCAAGAAGTAACTTTATCTTGTTATCACAGGCTAACCCACATTCATATCTGTGGGTGCATATACATCTATATCTATCTCTGACAAAAAAAGAAGATATAACTAATAGCGCACTCTTAATGAGTGTATAACTATCCTTGTGCTAGAGAATTTACCCACAAAACTAGGCTTTGAATCTCGCTAAATCCCTTATTTCCTTTCAAGCTTATTAGTGCACATGAAGTCTTCAATTTTTAAGCCCATTTTTGCTTGGTATAGACACAGATTTTTATATTCTATTATGATATAAGATTTTAGACAACCACTATTAAGATTGAAGAAAGAAAAATGTGTTAGAATGGGCATTTAATAAACTACAACAATATTTTTTTGATAGATTTAATACATTATGTTAGGAATCTAACTAAAAGAAAGAGAATGATTCTTATTTAGTCCTAGAACCCACGAATTCCAAAAAGAAATAGTTATGGAAAAACATAATCAAGTTTTTTAAGTATTAAATCTTTTTCACGTGGCGTATAGAGTTTTGAAAGGAAATGACAAGTAAAAAATATGAAGGAAAGAAAAGTAATCAATATTCAACATATGTCCTTTCTTAATTGATCATTTTAACATTAGTTAGTATATAAATCTGACAAAAGTATGTATAAATCAAGGATGTATTGATGATTATAATGTTGAGTTACAAACTTCTTACATAGGAGAAGAGTCCTATTCTAGTTATACTAGGAGTCCTACTACAATACAAATAATTACAGGAGTAGTAATTTATTACAGGTGAAATACCTTGTCCTAATCAACTCCTACAATATTCAGTTTCTTAATTGTACAATACTTAGGATTTAGTAGTCTAATCCTAATATGAATCTAACTCTAACTCGTCGTCCTGCTTCAATGGACTTGTTCCTTCGACGTGTTCCATCAGTCGTCAAGCTTCCTTCAACACTTCCCCTCAAGCAAGTGAGTAGAGAAATTGTAACACCTAGCTTGCTGCAAAAACCAGAAAAAAAAACCTATTTTGTTAAGGCTTTGGTATGAATATCAGCTAGCTGATCCTTAGGCTTTACAAATTTGGTAAGAAGTTGTCCCGTGCCCCTTTCTCACGAACAAAATAATACTCCAGTTCAATATGTTTGGTTCTAGCATGCATAACTTGATTAATCGTCATGTATAACAAACTAATATTATATGAATACAATGTAGGAACATATCGAAGGAACACTTCAAGGTCATGAAGATGATATAAAATCCAAATAATTTCTGCGGCAGTGGGGGCTAGTGCTCTATAATCAGCTTCAGCGCTCGATCGAGCTACTCTACTCTGTTTCTTCTATGTCTAAGAATACAATTTGCACCTATGTAGATACTAAACCCTGTAGTTGATCTCCTAGTCTTTCTACAACCTCCCCAATCAGCATTTGAGTAGTCATACAACCTACATGGTGATTGTGAAATAATTCTGAGTCCAAAGTGTAGAGTGCCTTTGATGTACTTCAGTATCATTTTTAGTCCTTGAAAATGTTCAGCGTTTGGGCTTTGCATAAATTGGCTTGCTAAATTTACAGCATGAGTGATATTAGGTCTTGTGAGGGTCAAATATTGAAGACTCCCTACTATCATTCTTTAAAATGATGCATATACAAGACTTCCCACAGCTTCATGCAAACCATGTTTCTAGCCAAAGGAGTGGCTACAGCCTTTGCCAAAGTCATATCTGTCTTTGCCAACATCTCAGCACCATACTTGCTTTGGTTTAAGTGAATTCCACCTTCGAAATAGTTCACCTCAATTCCTAAGAAGAAGTGTAAAGGGCCAAGATCTTTCATGGAAAACTTCTTTCCAAGTTGTAGAACCAACTCTAAAACATGAGATGAATACTTCCTGGGACACTAATATAATCCCCGTATAACAAAGAGAATTATTTTTCTTTTGTCAGTTTGCAAAGTAAATAGGGAAGGGTCAGTCTTATTACAAATAAAACCAAGGTGTAAGAGATGCAAGTTAAACCTATAAAACCATACTCTTGTGGCTTGTTTAAGACCATACAATGCCTTTTTAAGTAGACATACCTGCTAAGGATACTAGGGATCAATAAAACTAGGGGGTTGACTCATTTTTGACTTCTACTTGTCTAAATTTCCACTTTGAACTGACAACAATGGATAGGACCACGTTAATAGTTGTAGCTTTAACCACATAACAAAATATTTCCTCAGAATCTAGCCTTTCAAGATGCGAGAATCCCACTGCCACAAGTCTGGACTTATACCTATCTATTGTCCCATCAACTTTTAATTTTCTCTTGAACACCCATCTTGATCCAACCAAGTTCATATCAGGATATTTAGGCACAAAAAATTATATCTTGTTAGTATGTAAATCACCAATTTCTTCTTGCATTGTTGCAAGCCAATAATGTGATTTTAGTGCTTCGTTAGTAGTATTTGGTTCTCTCATAATTTATGTGTTGTTGCTAGTAACAAGTAACAAGTGTCATTCCTTCGCCTTGTTCCTGGTGATCATATGATGCCTTTGTGGTGCAAGAAGTACCTCAACTGTACATTAATCAAGACAGTGGACTCGAGTGTAGCATTGTCAACTTGAAGGTCAACTGCTACATAAACTAAAGTGGTTGTTTGATGATGATCATTGGTTGGACCTTTCAGAGCAACTTGTTCCTCACTGCTGCTGGCATATTCAAAATTTGCACCTGGAGCTTCAATGTTAATGTATGGATCATCAAATTCAACACGTTCTTTAACATCTGATATTGTTCTTTAGAGGTCAATAATACTCTTATCATCAATGAATACATGAGGTGTAGCATCTTTATCAATAGTAATGGGCGGGCTAGCAACCTGTACTTCCCCTGAATCATAATTATCGGGTTTCTATAGTTTAGAGAAAGATTCAACAAAAGTAGCAAGGTGAGGTGAGAGATCAATGTTAGTTTGAGATTGATTTGGAGATTGCTTTGGAGACACATAAGGTAATCGGTTTTCAACAAACACAACATGTATAAATATGTAAACCCTCCTTAAAGCCTCTTTCTCTTGAATTTAAGTTATCACTTCCTCTTTTTTATGAGTAGTTTCCTCTTCCCCTGCCTCTTTGGGAAGAGAATGCCATTTTATTGTTTTGTTAAGGCACTTCTTCTTCCTCCTCCCTCATATGAAACCCCCTGAGAGCATTAAAAAACTTATTAAAAGTAGGATATGGGTCTTAACTAGCATGACAGTCCTGAAGGTCCTGAAATTGTTACATAGACCTCTAGGAAAATTAACCATTTTTCTATCTTCATCTACAGACTGGTGAATGGTTGCAAAACCATAACATATGACTTTTAATTCCTTAATGTATTCGTCAATTGTTTGAGTTCCTAGCCTCAAACTTTGCAGTTGTTACTTTATTTGGAACTTTTTATCTTTAGTTGCTTGAAAATATGTTTCTCCCAAGCATTCCCACATCTCCATGGAAGTTGAGCAGCCTACAATCTGGTACATGCTTTCTTCTGTCAAGGTGCCTGAAATCCAACTCCTTCGTAACATATCCTTATCCTCCCAATCATTAACAATGTTGTTGTCTTCTACACCCTTTCGCCTATTACACTTTTCTCTGTAGTCTCTCCATTGAAACAGGTCGCTCAACGTGGTTCTGTGATTATTTTGGTTAATCTCATCACTTGAATCAACTAAGTCATTTGTGTCCTCCATATAAGATAATTCATTGTCTTAAGTTTATTTTGATCTAATATGTTAAAGAGCGGAAAAACTTTACTTGTAAGATACCACTTATAAATCTCACGAAAGTATGTAGAAATCAAGGATGTATTGATTATTATAATTTTGAGTTACAATCTCCTTATACAGGAGAAGAGTCCTATTCTAGTTATACTAGGAATCCTACTACAATACAAATAATCACATGAGTAGTATTGTATTACAAGTCAAATACATTATCCTAGTTTACTCCTATAATATTCAATATCTTAGTCGTATGTAACTTAAGATTTAGTAGTCTAATCCTAGTACGAGTCTAACTCTAACTCATCAGTCTGCTTCGATGGACCTCTTCCTTCGACGTGCCCAATCAGTCGTTAAGCTTCCTTCAACAGTTAGTACACATAATTGATAAAAAAAATTAGTGACGACTTAAGCTAGATAGTGTCCTAAAGCTAAAAATAAGTTTGAGGACGAATTTTAACAATTTTTTATTTTTATGTGAGATTCCAGTAATTTCTTTCTTTTTAATAAAAATAGTTTTATTTTTATGATATTAAACTAAAAGTTATATATATACCCATTTTTTTAATCTTTTGGTCTTAAACATATCATGTGGAGGTTAAATTTAAAATTGATCCATATAAAAGAGTTCCATACAAATTAAAACATCCTTTTTTTTGCTACAAAAAGCTTACGATAATTTTATTGTTACTAAAACATTAGGCCTTTAAATTTTTTGTAGCCTAAGGCATATGCCTAATCTTTAACGGCATAGACCCACCCTATGAATAAACATAAGTAAAACAATAATAACAAAAGTAATTTTTTTTTCAAAAAAGAACAATAGTATACTCTGATGATGGGTGTACCTAAATTTATTGTGTAATGGTAGCAACAAAATTAAGTTATTTCTTGTTTCCTCCTAGGATTTGTAATTTTTAAAAATATTAAACTATTAAGAAAAATTAAAATATTTGTGTAATTCTAATTTGTTTTCTTGAGAAAATATAGGTTAAAGGCATATAGACTTATGGCTTATTCTTAAATATTGAATATCACCTTGTTCAACTATCAATTTTTTTTTTATTTATAGGAATCTGATTTATCATTCAAGTCTTGATAGTTTTAGGTTTAACAAAATAATACCATTTCTCATGAATTTGGTGTTCTTATTAATAGCTTATCAAAAAATTAAAATTTCAGGATGTATTTTTTATTATGTTTCACCAAAATATTGAAATTAAGTTTGTAGTTCACTAAATTAATATTTTATGCTTCTTGTAGAACAAAAGTTAAGGGTCATATATCTCAAAAGAGGTTAATTGTAATACTAGTATTAGTTGTACCAGAGTTAAATTTACAGTCAAATATTGTACTAAAATATCATACAAACTATTTACATCAAGAGTTGCAGATTAAATAAATCAATGCAAATGTCAGCTACTAATAATTTCTTTTGCATTTTTTAAACATTGAAAAAGGTTACATTTGCCTCCTATTATGCACCTTCTCTTTTAAACATAGAGTTATGACATGTTTGTTTGTTGTTCGTGTAGAGTGTACATTGACCTTACCTATCAGACTTTTGTTTATTTTTACAGATTATCATGCCTCCGGATGAACAAAGTCATAGTTTACCTTCTCCTGATCTACTTAAGAAACTTAACATTCATTTAATCTATGACATTCAAACTAGGTTATCTTTTCGAGATGTTGTAAGAGTTAGTACACTTTCAAAGGACTGGCAATATATTTGCTGGAGAATTCCACATGTGAAGTTTGATCAAACAGTGTGGAACACACCCGAGGACTTGACATCCCCTACCAATGGATTAATTCCAATTCTTTATAGTTTCCTCAGGTTCCATAGAAGAATAATATTGAAGGTCACCCTCAATATTATTAGTCTAATAGTTTGTCCTAATGTTGATCGTCTGATTTTTTCCCTTCACACTGATCACATTCAACATTTTATCCTTAAACATCCATTTACTTATCCTTCATACAGTTTGCCCAACTTCTTTTATTATTGTTCAGCATTGAGGAATTTGTATTTCATGGAATGTGAAATACAACTTCCCTATTTCTTATAGGGATTTATTATGTTGATTAGGGTAAAATTGAAATATGTCACATTATCATCTAATACGTTTAAATGTTTGATCTCTAATAACCCGTTGTTTGAGGATTTGGTGCTAAAAGACATACAATATGTACCTCATGAGTATTAATGCTCCTAATCTAAGGTCATTTATCTTTTGTGGCGATATACAATTGATATATCTTGAAAATATTCCTGTTCTTTCCAATGTTCTATATGCGCCTAGAAAATTTGTTCTAGAGGATGAAGATGATTTTCTCAGTATTTTTTCTCTATTACTACTCTTGAGTGTTTCAGCTGGGATCTTTTTGGGATAATGTTCCTTCATTTAACTTAATGGTAATGCATTTTCATGTGTACTTTTTTTTTATTTTGAGTCATCCTAATTTTGTCATTTTATTTGTAGTTCGATAATGTATCAACTGAACTCTTACCAACAAGGCTTCCATCAGCTCTTAACTGTCCTAAATACATTTACATATCTTGGATTACTCTTGGAGAGTTTTTTTAGCTTTTGCTTATTACTTGCATTATACGAAGTTCCCCAAATTTGGAAGAAATTTAAATTAAGGTTCTCACTAATGTTTATTTTTCTTTCTATCTTTTCCATGTTTTTATATTCGTGTGTAATGATTTGATGGTTTTTTTTTTCTTAGGAATGTATCCTTAGTGATGGAGATTATTTCGAATGTGTGCCCCAGCAAGTTGTTGATGAGATTCCTGCAAGCTTTTCGGATATCACATTTAATTATCTAAGAAAAGTAAAGTTTTATGATGTATTATTAGAAGCGGTTGAAATGCAGCTTATGAAAGTTTTATTGGCAAAGTCTCCAGCACTGGTGAAAATGGTAATCAAGCCTCGTCAAATGGAAACTAAGGAATCTCTCAATGTTTTCATGGAGATAACAAAGTCTCAACGGGTATCATCTAAAGCAGAAGTTGTGTATCTTGTTGATTAGTATCTTTATCACAATCCTTCTTAATCTTTGGCTAAAATGTTTTGGAAGTACAAACAGAAACGGGACGTTTGGTTGATGAGTAGTAAGGCTGTGTTTTGCCTTTGCTTTAAGGTACTATAAAGATTTTATCTGCATAGAAACATAGAATTGTAAAAGTTTTGAATACTCTGTTTGGGAACATAAATGATTTTTACATTTCATGGATGCTCTTAAATGATATATGATTTAAGTCTTTGTTTGTTTATTGCAAAGTTATGTTATTTGATGAATTCTCTCAGGGAAACTTACTTTTTGGTTATCAGGAACTTCTTTCCTTTCAAGGGATTAGTCCAAGTTAGGTCAAAAATTTTTATTTAGGACATACTTTTAGACTAGTAAAGTCTAGGATGGGATGTAAAGTCCTCTGGTGTATCCCAGTCCTTTTGATCAAATTTAACCTGTGTAATTTTTTGGCAAGTATATTGCCAGTCCATAGAAAGTGTACTAGTTGTTATAAATCTTGAAAAGACAACCTTTTTAAAATGTCATCAATTAAATGAATGGCAAGATTGCTAAGTCGATCAAGAGAAGGTAAACATAATCTTAGTTCATCTAGAGGCATGATAATTTGTAGAAATTAAAAAAGAATACAATTTGTAAGGACAGAGTATATGCTACACGAACAACAAACAAACATGTCACAACTTTAACAATAAATTAAAAGGTATATAATTCGTAGATGACACTTGCATTGATTTCTTTAGTTTGCAAATTTTGATATAAAATTGTTTGGATTAGGTTAAAGTAAACACATATAAAGTATTTTTGCATAGAATTTGAAGAGAACCTAGAAGTTCAAATTAGTGATGCGATACTTACTGTACAACATATTTATAGTAGTGAGTGTTTACATCAAAACACTATCTGATTTACATGTATTTATGCAACATTATAAATCAATAGATAATACTTGACACTTCTTTCAACACTAAAGGAGTCACTTGGTAGTATATATAAAAATAGTACTCGTATTAATTTTAGTACAAATGTTTGACTATAAATTTAACACTGTTACAACAAATACTATTATATCAGTTAACCTTTTTGGAGTTTATGACCCCAAACATTTATGCTACAAGAAGAATGATTATGCATCCTTAGTGATGGGATTATTTCGAACTTGTGCCCTGTGATTTTATTGATGAGATTCATGCAAGATTCTCGAATATCACATTTAATCACCTGAGGATAGTTAAGTTTTACTATGTAGTATTAGAAGAGAGTGAAATGCAACTTAATTTTAGGAATTTCTTGCTTAATAAAGAATAAATCTAAGTTATACCGAGAAGTATGATGGACATACTCATTCCTTTCTATGAAGATAAAACTCGAAGATTCATCACCAATTTGGGATTCTTTATTGATGTTTATTTCAAAATTATGTTGTGTGTTAAATTTCCTTGGGTGAGCTTGACGCATTGAGTGGAAACTTACTTTCGTTCTAGCTAGTAGAAATTTCTTGTCTGCTAAGGAATTAGTCCAAGTTAGACCGAGAAGTATATATGTTAGACATGATGCTCCCTCATTTGTCAAGAAAAATCTCGAGAAGAATCACCCAATTAGGGATTCATGAGTTCATGTTTATCTCTAAGTAATGTGGTGTGTTGAATTCTCTTGGCGAGCTTAAAGTATTTAATGGAAACTTACTTTTTGTACAATTAGTAGGAACTTTTGTTTTCTTAAGGGATTAGTCTAAGTTAAACGGACAAGTATATATGTTGGACATTATCCTTCCTCATCTGTGAAGAAGAAACTCAAAGATCATGTCAAACATATATATACTTGTCGGTCTAACTTAGACAAATCCCTTAGCAAACAAGAAATTCCTACAAACCATACAAAAAGAAAGTTTCCTCAATACTTCAAGCTCGCCTAGGAGAATTTAACACACAACATAACTTCGAAATTTACATCAACTCAAGAATCCCATATTGGATGATGTATCTTCTTAAGAAAGGAACATGTCCAACATACTTCTTGTTCTTACTTAGAGTAATCTCTTAACAAGCAAGAAATCTCTACTAACTAGACAGAAAGTAAGTTTCCACTCAATGTTTAAACCTGTCCTGAGAAATTCAACACATAACATAACTTTGAAATAAATATCAACTCACGAATCCCAAATTGGGTAATGCTTCTCGAGTTTCTTCTTCATAGGTGAGGAAGGATCATGTCCAATATATATACATATTGGTATATGTTTTGACTAGTTGCTTAGCCAGACAGAAAGTTAAGTTTCAAAAGTTCAAGAAAGGATAACATGTACACAACAGTTTACTCCTTACTTTGTTTGTGGTGTTTCAGAGTTGATTTTCGATAGCCCCTCGACTTAAAAGAAATGTTATGCAGTAAAACAAACATCTAAAAACAAAAATAAAGAAAGAAAGGAAAACAGGGTTCTTTCTACGTTCCAAAATCCCAATAAAACTAACATCTATCACAAAAAAAAGTACAAAGTGGAAAATCGGGCATCCATTTCACAAAATTAACAAAATCCAAATGAGAATGATTTGATTTTTAAACAAAAAGAGAAAGAACATTTAAGCTTATCAACAACTAAAATTACTACTGTAAACATCCAAAAAAAGTTAGAAAAGTATCATAATACCATTTTGCGCACACGTTATCCTTCAACTGCTGAACACAAATTTGTATGACTTTGAAGTCTTCAATTTCATCAGCGCAGAGTGAAAGAGGGAACTAAAGAAGGAAAGGGGGAGATATGTTTTTTTCTTAAATTAAATTTTACAGAATTGCAATATGGAGTGGGGTGATTGGGGTGGGTGGTGGGGGCTGGTTCCGTAGTTGTATTGTCTTGTCCGTATCAAATTACGTGATACAATTTAATTCGACATTAAAAAAATTAAAAATAAATAGAAAATTGGAATGTGACATGTAATAGAAATCTTATTGATTAATGTGATACTAAATTTACTAAAAATGTAGAGATAAATTATGTATTTTTTATTTTAATTTAGTTATTTATTTTCTAATTATCGAAATGATAAATTTCATTAATTTGAACTTAAAGAATTTTTTTTCTGAAGGTTTTCAAACTTGATTAATTTACAAAATTAAAAAAGTAATACTTTTAAGAATAAATGTGAAACAAATAATTGAAATAATTATCTATAATAAAGTGGACACTTAATATAGGACTATGAAAAGACTTTCTTTTTGAAATAACTTAAAAAAAGAAGCAAATATCACATAAATTAATGGGAAAAGAGATTAAAATTGATGTGATATGTCCAATTCAGTAAACTTCATATTTTTTGCATGTGACGTTTAACACCTCAAAATAGTTAAACTTCATTTTATAGGTCAGTTACAAATTCAATTTTCGGATTTTGTGATCTTTTTTTAAAAAAATCGTCATTTATATACATAAGAGATATAGAAAATACCAAGAGATATTTTTTTCAGTATTATTGACACAAAATTCCTGCATTTTAGCCACTTTTATGCAAGGGTGAATCTAGAAGGGGCGAAGGTATATTCATTTGAATTTTCTTGACAAAATTTTTATATGATATATATAAGAGTGTTTTTTGTCTGTTTATATATAAATTTTAAATTTCTCAACATAAATGGTTTTGTACATTGTAAGGCGTTTATATTCATTCACTAATTTGATTACCATTATTTTTAGACGACCATGAAAAATAAGAATGGCAATAAGGTGAACCGGATGCAGGGCGGGATAGGTTTAAGGGTATGTGAGGCGGGGCGGGCTTAAGGTTATGTGGGGCGGGTCTGAAGCGGGGTGGGTTGAAGCGGATTTCTTTTTAAATGTGGGTCAAGGTGGGTTGTGGGTATATGTGATTTTATGTGGGTTCAAACTTAATTTTAACTTCTTACATGTCATAGAATGATAGAACATTATTTTTAAAGATAAATTCATTAAATCTACTAAAATATTCAATATTATTAATGAAAATGGTTCATAAAAAATAATACAATTTCTTGCATGATTCTCAATTGACCTCTAAAAAATAAAATTTAAAGTCACTATCCTATTAAATTAATTAAACTTAAGGAAAAAATGAATTTTTAATGAATTTTATTTTTAGTGTCAAACATAGCTAAGAAAAAAGAAAATATTATAAAATTAATGCACGGGGAGTTCATGCGGGACAGGTCTATGTGGGGTAGGGTGGGGCATGGAGGGTTGAAAATGAAAATTTTTGCTATGCGGGGCGGGGCGGATTAAAAGGTTTGTGGGTTAAACTAAACCTGCACCACCCCCCGCCCTATACCGCCCCATTGTCATCCCTAATGAAAAAGTAGGAGGTTCTGTAGTATAACTCTTTACATATATCCATAAAATAATTTTATGCTAATGTTATTGTGTACTAAAATATTTTAAAAGAACAAATAAATTAATTAAACTAGGCGAAAATTGAGTTGAGTTGGGTTTTGACTTATTATCTGCTCCTTTTTGGCTCAATTCATATTGATCCAATTAATTCAGTTTGAATTGGATCATGAACCGTTTGTTATCTTGACACAATAAGATTGACTAAAATTGATCTAATTCGCTCAATTACCATCCGTAACAATGCTTGAGATTAAATAAAAGAAAATCAATGAAAAAATGTAGAGATAAATTATGTATTTTTTATTATAATTTAGTTATTTATTTTTTCACTATAAAAATGATAAATTTCATTAATTTGAACGTAAAGAATTTTTTTCTGAAGGTTTACAGAATTGATTAATTTACAAAATTAAAAAAGTAATAATTTTAAGAATGAATGAGATCCAAATGATTGAAATATTTATTTATAATAAAGTGGATACTTAATATAGGACTATGAAAAGACTTTATTTTTCAAATAACTTAAAAAAAGAAGCAAATATCACATAAATTTATGGGAAAAGAGATTAAAATTGATGTGATATGTCCAATTCAGTCCACTTTATATTTTTTACATGTGACGTTTAACACCTCAAAATAGTTAAACATCATTTTATAGGTCAGTTAGGAATTCAATTTTCAGATTTTGTGATCTTTTTTTTAAAAAAAAATCGTCATTTATATATATAAGAGATATAGAAAATACCAAGAGATATCATCTGTTCAGTATTATTGACACAAAATTCCTGCATTTTAGCCACTTTTATGCAAGGGCGAATCTAGAAGGGGCAATGGTATATTCATTTGAATTTTCTTGACAAAAATTTTATATGATATATATAAGAGCGTTTTTTGTTTGTTTATATATAAATTTTAAATTTCTCAACATAAATGGTTTTGTACATTGTAAGGAGTTTATATTCATTCACTAATTTGATTACCATTATTTTTAGACGACCATGAAAAATAAGAATGGCAATAAGGTGAACCGGATGTAAGGAATGATAGGTTTAAGGGTATGTGAGGCGGGGCAGGCTTAAGGTTATGTGGGGCGGGTCTGAAGCAGGGTGGGTTGAAGTGGATTTCTTTTTAAATGTGGGTCAAGGTGGGCTGTGGGTATATGTGATTTTATGTGGGTTCAAACTTAATTTTAACTTCTTACATGTCATAGAATGATAGAACATTATTTTTAAAGATAAATTCATTTAATCTACTAAAATATTCAATATTATTAATGAAAATGGTTCATAAAAAATAATACAATTTGTTGCATGATTCTCAATTGACCTCTAAAAAATAAAATTTAAAGTCACTATCCTATTAAATTATTTCAACTCAAGGAAAAAATGAATTTTTTAATGAATTTTATTTTTAGTGTCAAACATAGCTAAGAAAAAAGAAAATATTAGAAAATTAATGCACGGGGAGTTCATGCGGGACAGGTCTATGTGGGGTAGGGTGGGGCATGGAGGGTTGAAAATGAAAATTTTTGCTATGCGGGGCGGGGCGGATTAAAAGGTTTGTGGGTTAAACTAAACCTGCACCACCCCCCGCCCTATACCACCCCATTGTCATCCCTAATGAAAAAGTAGGAGGTTCTGTAGTATAACTCTTTACATATATCCATAAAATAATTTTATGCTAATGTTATTGTGTACTAAAATATTTTAAAAGAACAAATAAATTAATTAAACTAGGCGAAAATTGAGTTGAGTTGGGTTTTGACTTATTATCTGCTCCTTTTTGGCTCAATTCATATTGATCCAATTAATTCAGTTTGAATTGGATCTTGAACCGTTTGTTATCTTGACACAATAAGTTTGACTAAAATTGATCTAATTCGCTCAATTACCATCCGTAACAATGCTTGAGATTAAATAAAAGAAAATCAATGAAAAAAATGTAGAGATAAATTATGTATTTTTTATTTTAATTTAGTTATTTATTTTTTCACTATAAAAATGATAAATTTTATTAATATGAACTTAAAGAATTTTTTTTCTGAAGGATTACAAAATTGATTAATCTACAAAATTAAAAAAGTAATAATTTTAAGAATGAATGAGATCCAAATGATTGAAATAATTATTTATAATAAAATGGACACTTAATATAGGACTATGAAAAGACTTTATTTTGGAAATAACTTAAAAAAAGAAGCAAATATTACATAAATTTATGGGAAAAGAGATTAAAATTGATGTGATATGTCCAATTCAGTCAACTTCATATTTTTTGCATGTGACGTTTAACACATCAAAATAGTTAAACTTCATTTTATAGGTTAGTTACAAATTCAATTTTTGGATTTTGTCATCTTTTATTTTTCAAAAAACTCGTCATTTTAATATGTAAGAGACATAGAAAATACCAAGAGATATCATCTATTCAGTATTATTGACACAAAATTCCTGCATTTTAGCCACTTTTGTGCAAGGGCGAATCAAGAAGTGGAAAAGGTATATTCATTTGAATTTTCTTCACAAAAATTTTATATGATATATATAAGAGTGTTTTTTGTTTGTCAATATGTAAATTTAAAATTTCTCAACATAAATGGTTTTGTAAATTGTAAGGTGTTTATATTCACTAATTTGATTACCATTGTTTTTAGACGACCATGAAAAAAAAGAATGGCAATAAGGTGAACCGGATGCGGGGCAGGATAGGTTTAAGGGTATGTGAGGCGGGGCGGGCTTAAGGTTGTGTGGCGCGGGTCTGAAGCGGGGTGGGTTGAAGTGGATTTCTTTTTAATTAGTGTGGGTCAAGGTGGGCTGCAAGTATATGTGATTTTATGTGGGTTCAAACTTAATTTTAACTTCTACGATGTCATAGAATGACACAACAATATTTACTAAGATAAATTCATTAAAGATATTAAAATATTCAATATTATAAATGAAGATGGTTCATTAAAAAAATACAATTTTTTGCATGATTCTCAATTGACCTCTAAAAAAAATTAAAGTCGCGATCCTATAAAATTAATACAACTTAAGGAAAAATGAATTTTTTAATGAATTTTATTTTTAGTTTCAAACATAACTAAGAAAAAAGAAAATATCATAAAAATAATGCAGGGCGAGTTAATGCGGGACAGGTCTATGTGGGGTAGGGCGGGGCATGGAGGGTTGAAAATGAAAATTTTCGCTATGCGGGGTGGGGTGGATTAAAAATTTTGTGGGTTAAGCTCAACCCGCACCACCCCCGCCCTACACCGCCCCATTGTCATCCCTACTGAAAAAGTAGGAGGTTGTGTAGTATAATTCTTTACATATATCAATAAAAAAAATTTATCCTATTGTTATTGTGTACTAAAATATTTTAAAAGAACAAATAAATTAATTAAACTGGGTGAAAATTGAGTTGAGTTAGGTCTTGACTCATTATCTACATCTTTTTGGCTCAATTCATATTTATCCAATTAATTCAGTTTGAATTGGATCTTGACTCGTTTGTTATCTTGACACAATATGATTGACTAAAATTGATCTAATTCGCTAAATTACCATCTGTAACAATGCTTGAGATTAAATAGAAGAAAATGAATTAAACAGATACACTTAAAAATTCCTGCATATTAGCCACTTTTATGCAAGGGCGCATCTAGAAGGGGCGAAGGTATATTCATTTGAATTTTCTTGACAGAAATTTTATATGATATATATAAGAGTGTTTTTTGTTTGTTTATATATAAATTTTAAATTTCTCAACATAAATGGTTTTGTACATTGTAAGGCGTTTATATTCACTAATTTGAAGTGGGGTGGGTTGAAGTGGATTTCTTTTTAGTTAATGTGGGTCAAGGTGGGCTGCGGGTATATGTGATTTTATGTGGGTTCAAACTTAATTTTAACTTCTTACATGTCATAGAATGACAGAACATTATTTATTAGGATAAATTCATTAAAGCTACTTAAATATACATTATTATAAATGAACATGGTTCATAATAATAATAGAATTTTTTGCATGATTCTCAATTGACCTCTGAAAAATAAAATTTAAAGTCACTATCATATTAAATTAATACAACTTAAGGAAAAAATCAACTTTTTAATGAATTTTAGTTTTAGTATCAAACATAACTAAGAAAAAAAATATTATAAAAATAATGCACGGCGAGTTCATGCGGGACAGGTCTATGTGGGGTACGGTGGGGCAGGGAGGGGTGAAAATGAAAATTTTTTCTATGCGGGGCGGGGCGGATAAAAAAGTTTGTGGGTTAAGCTCCACCCGCACCACCCCAGCCCTACACCGCCCCATTGTCATCCCTAATGAAAAAGTAGGAGGTTGTGTAGTATAATTCTTTACATATATCCATAAAATAATTTTATCCTAATGTTATGTGTACTAATATATTTTAAAAGAACAAATAAATTAATTAAACTGGGTGAAAACTGAGTGGAGTTGGGTCTTGACTCATTATCTGCTCCTTTTTGGCTCAATTCATATTGATCCAATTAATTCAGTTTCAATTGGATCTTGAACCGTTTGTTATCTTGACACGATATGATTGACTAAAATTGATCTAATTCGCTCAATTATCATTTGTAACAATGCTTGAGATTAAATAGAAGAAAATCAATGAAACAAATACACTTATACATGAAAAACTATGCAAGAACTATCAAATAGTTATCCTCTTTTGAATAAGTCGCGGTTTATTTGAGCAAATGAAGATTAGCCTAGGAATGCCTAATATTAAAACCAAATAGTAGATAGTTGTGTGTATTTACTTTTTCTATTAAATAAAAATATTATCTATTAATAGTAATTATTTTAAGCATTCACTACTAATATTACTAATATGATAGTTGCATATCATAAATTAGTTGTACCATATAATTTTTATTTTAGTTAAATAATTTAATAGATTACATCATTTCATTAGATTATATGTTGGGCAAAAAAACAATAACATTTTCAGTAGAATCGTTTAAATTGGTCATTTTCTATTCATTAGGGTTAAAACATCCACTCAATTCAATCACGAAAGTTAAAGTAGCGTAAGATAGGGAAAAGGGAGATTGATCTCGTTTGCTGCCTTAGATACGCTCATTCTAATTCCTGGTATGTAAATATATTAATTTCTTTATAAGCATAAATTTATATGTTTTTACATGCCGTATCAGAGCCTGAAATTTGCACTAATTATTTTCACTCGTGAAGTAACTTTATCTTGATGTGAGGGGCGGACCCACATTCATATGTGTGGGTGCATATACATGTATATCTATCTCTAGAAAAAAAAGATATAATTTACAGCGCACTTTTAATGAGTGTAGAGCTATCCTTGTGCTAAAGGAATCACCCACAAAACTAGGGTTTGAATCTATCTTAAACCCTTATTTCTTTTTAAGTTTATTGTGATATGGGGCGTGGTGTTATATTTTAAATTCGCTTAGTAAACTACCAATAGCCGATAGTCGACTTACCTTCAAGTTGTTAGGAAGATAAAAAATAACAGAAAGATACAGTAAATGATTGACACAAAAGGTTGTATCCTGGTTTGGATCACCAACGCAGTCTAGTCCAGTCCCCTTGGGATTTAAGGGTTTTCTTTAAGAGATTTGAAGAGATCTTCGTGTTATAGAAATTTGAAACTTTATCATGTCTCATATGCAAATCAAATTTCTACCTTGACACTGCCTCAACTTGTATACATACACTCATATTCTTTATTTCTTTTCTTTTCAATTGTATCACTCACGTGTTTACGAAGCTTTATGAAAGAGAAAAGAAAACTATTGGCTAAGCTCAAGTAAAGTTGCATAGTTTACAGTACAAATCTAGGTCAGTTTATGTAGATTATGATATGTGCTCTTGTAAGGAAAACCCCAAGGGATTTATCTCAACCACGGATGAATTTAGGGAGTCCTGGATTGAGGCGATTTAGTTGATGTGTATCCATGAAGTAAATCACTTCTTCTGTTTTCATTTTGCTTGTTTGATATTTTTCTTGTATGATCAAATTACTTTTTATCTTGTGGCTTGATTTATCTCTTTCCTTTCTTGATGATTCGGTTGTGATCTCTGCAAAGTGTGCAAGTATTCTACTTTATTTATACATTCATTTATATGTTGATGAATCATATATTCCTTTCCTTCTTTTGTCCCTTAGATTTGAGGCTTGCCTTTTCAATGCTACTTTGCAAGTTTAAGCAAATATTATCCTTCTTGAAGTCGTTTGCGCTGATGATTTCCTTTTTGAATTTGTGACCTATAAAAATAGAGATCAACGCGTTAAGTGTCTTTTTTCAAAATCAACTAACTCTAAGTAGTTAACAATCTTCCCCTTTTTATAATGATAAGATTGATCACAATTTTAATTGTAATCTGGACAATAAATTTTACTGAGAAAGTTAATTGTACTTCCATGAGGTTTCATGTCTTAGTTCATTGATGTAAGTAGCTCTCTCTGTTGTATCTCCCCCATCTCACAGAGCGTTAAGAAAGATAGATTTGTTTTCTCCCCCTTTCTATAGTATAAAAGAATTGCGAAAAGTATACGAGATTAAAACAAAGACAATAGATATTTGAGTAGTCTAAGAGTCAGAGAGACAAAAAACCAGTAGTCCAAGAGATAGAGAGGTACATGCCCGTATTGAAAGTTAGTGCAAAAAGTAAAGGTTCAGCCAGTAGAGTTAATGACCAACCCAGAAGTACTTGAGGGAGTTATTCACTTACTCACAGAAGGTGTTGTACGAATGTTCCACATTCCACATAAGATTGGAGTATGAGGTCTGTACTGTAACAACAAGCACATTGTTGGAGGAGTTGACTCCACTCTTCACAGAGTCAACTTGTTGGATCAAGCGATTTACCATTGATATACCTTTCTGCTTAATCATTTTTATGGCAATGCGCAACTTACCGATATCAGTGTTAGAGTCTTTTTGTAAATCAAATACCATTCCACAGCATCATCAAAGGTCTCCAAGTTCATTCTATAGCTAAATGCCTATTTTTGACCTCTTCATTGTCCAACAATAAAAGAGCGGTGAAATCCACCGAGATTTTTTAGGGTTCAGGAGAATTTGCCCTAGCTTTGACTGAATCCTTTTTTACTAACTTTTCACCAACCTGCACATACCCAATACTAGAAAAAGTATGATAATAATAAGTTGCATTTATAAGATAAGGGGTAAACATAGAAGGATCCACAAAACTGTTCACAATATTCCTCGAGACAAGCAAGCCATAGGGAAGACTTGCCGAGACATTCAAGTCTTCAACACTTTACCACATATACTCCTTGAAACATTCTGCCCAGTAGATGCGGTATTTTTTAAAAAGGACGTAGAGAACAAATACATAACGAGTAAAGATATTACTCAAGGATCCCTTCATGGGAGTAAGCGTTATGGCCTTGATAGGTGCGAGAATATGATTCTCAAAACACAGTAATAAGGGCCAAAAGTCAGAAATGTGAGTGTCGGGTTCAACCACAACTCGCTTTTTACCATTTAGAGAAACATCAAAGTCATCAGTCCATGTTCCATTCATGTATGGAATTACCCCAGAAACTTAGTACCAAACATATCATTGAATAACTTCTCATTGATGATAAAGCGTTTACCGAGCACCAACTATTCTAACTCACGACTGTTAGGTGAGATGAAGAGATTTGCATAGAACAGGCGAACCGCTTCATCAAAACGCTCAAGACCACACAAAGTAAAAAAGAGAGACAATTTCTGAGATTTGAGATAAGAGCTTACCGGGCAGCGCTACAACCTTAATCTTTTCTTCTGTTTTTGTTTTAAAAATGTTAACTCTTTGTGTACAAAGCTTTATCAAAGATGAAAGATGGTTACAAATAAGTTTAAGTGAAGTTGTTATTGTGACGAAAAAGATGAAACAAAAAATCTAACAATAAAGAACACCAAGTTTAACATGAAAAAACCCTTCCAACGGAAGGTAACCACCATGGGATAGACAAGATTTAAATTGCTTCACTATACAAATAAGAGGGTTACGAATATTCTTCTAATGGATATATAACAAGTTCTAAAAATAACAAATAATAGCTACACCAGCAGAAGATAAATAGAAAGAATTACCACCTAAACCTAGCCTCTGTTAGGGATATAAAAAAGGATCTTGTTGACCTCCGAAAAAAATCTCCACCATTCAAATCAACCAACATGATGTCACGAACACTCAGTCTAAATTTCAGAACGATCCAATGGTTAGTTAATTAGAAAATATGATTTGAATGTTTATCGTCAGAGAAAAAAATGCAGCAAAAGAACCTTTTTCCTTCTCTCTTTTCTCTTGTTGAAAGCTCTCTCAAAAACCTTTCTTATATTCTAATGTCTTTAAAAGACAATATCAATAAGAAATTGAATTATTCTCTCAATACCATCCTCTATTTATAGAGTTTTGCTTTTCCTTAAAAAGTTAAAACCAACTACAAATAGAATTACAATTCCAATCCTTTTCCTAATACAATTGGAAACCAAATAAAGAGAATAATTTCAATCCTTTTTCAAGTAGGATTAGGCAATAGGCCTTTGTCTTGAACATGGGCAATAACCCAAAAAAAACCCTCCAAGAGGCCAAATGGACTTAAAGTGAAGTAACTTTTTACAGGCTTCCTACCTGCCGCACTTCTAAAAAACACACGATTGTCTACGATGAGTTCTTTCCACTTATATCTATGAGTATCTAACATGACTTCATCATAACCTTAAGGTTCTCCCATGTTAGTTAATAGAATATACTCATCATGAGAATAACGTGTTGAGCTTCGCTTCTCTCTAGTAGATCTTCTACAAGAGGTTTCTGGAGCATCTGAAGTGATCATATCACGATGAGTTGGTTTATTATCAAACACAACATTATCAATAAAAACAATTATATGTTTAACACTTTGATCTTTATTTGGATTATTACATTGGGTTCCCTCATGTGCATAAGATATATTAATAATAGGAATTGGATCAACATCAACTAAGCTCTAATCAGCATGAGAATCTAGTTGCTCAGTCTTGTCAATATCTTCAATAGTTTGATCTTCAAAGAGCAAAACATCACGACCTCTAATGAGCTTCTTATCAATTGGATTATAAAAGTGATATCCAAACTTATCTTGACCATAACCAATGAAGCTGCTTAGTTTTAACATCCAATTTCGACCACTCATGTTTTTGAACTTGCACACAAGCTTTAAACCCGAACACTTTCAAGTGATCATAAGAGACATCCTTATCAATCCATTTTTTTTGGAAAATCACTACCCGAAGAAACAACAGGAGAAAAATTGATAACATAAGCAATTGTGTTAAGTGCTTCATTCCAAAATGAATTCGGAAGTTTAGCCTATGAAAGCACACATTTAACTCTCTCAACTAAACTTTTGTTTATCCTCTCTGCCAAACCATTTAATTGAAGAGTTCTTGGAGGAGTCTTCTGATGACGAATTCCTTGCGATTTGCAGTAGTTATCAAAGGGACCAATATACTCACCACCATTATCAGTGCGAATACATTTTAATTTCTTTTTCCCGTTTGTCTCTCAGATAAGGCTTGAAACTATTTAAACACATCAAGAACTTGATATGTGGATTTGAAAGGATATACCCAAATCTTGCGAGAACGATCATTAATGAAAGTAGCAAAGTAAAGTGCACCACCTTTTGACTTCACTTTAAAAGGACCACACAAATCTTAGTGTACTAGCTCCAATAGCTCAGACTTTCTTGAAGGTGGATGAATGTGAAAAAAAAGTCTTCTCTTTTTCCCTGCTAAGCAATGAACATATCTTTTCACCTTTGCTTGTTTTATACCAGCAAGAAAATTCTTCTTAGCCAAATAGGTATTCCTCCTTTTGCTCCTATGACTAAGCCTCTTGTGCCATAATTATGATAAAGCCTCTCTCTCTATAAAATTTATAGAGTCACCAAGAATCGATCCTTGTGTCACGTATAAATTTGAATGTTTTCTTCCTCGAGCTAAAATCAGTGATCCTTTGGTGAGCTTCCATTTGCCATTGAATAAGTCATTATGATAGCTATCATCATCTAGTTGTCCTACAGAGATCAAATTTAAGGGAATGTCTGTAGCATGCTTGACATTGTGAAGGACCAACGTTTAACCAGTATTGATTTTCAAACAAGTAGTGCCAATAATGTACACTTTAACCTCACGAGCATTACTCATCTTTAACACCTAAGAGTTAACAGAAGTATAAGATGAAAATAACTCTTTTATTGGTGTGACATGTGATGTGGCTCAAGAATCTACTATCCAACTTGTATCTTGAGATATAAAATTGATGACATCTTTATCTCAAGCGAAGAGAAGGTCATCTTGAACAACAGGAACAATATTATTTTCATTTTTTTCTTCCTTTTACGGTTCTTTAAGATCTTACTTCAATTGTTTGCAAAATATTTTGAAAAGTCCTTACTTTTCACAATGATAACATATAATATTTTGATTCTTAAATTTTGATTTGCTTCTACTTTTACCTTTAATCATTAGGTCTCTTGTCTTATGTCTCCCTTGATCTTCTGTATATCGAATATCTGAATATGAAGATATGTCCTTAGATTTTCTTCTAACCTCTTCATTAAACACACCACTTTTTGCATATTCCATAGTCACCTTTCCACCAGTGGTAGAATTTGTTAAAGAAACATGAAGAGTTTCCAAGAATCCGATAGAGTATTAAAAACCCAAAGTCCTTGTATTTAATCATCAAAATTAACACCCATTCCTGATAGCTGATCAAGAATACCCTGAAAGTCATTTATATGATAACAAATAGAACTGCTCTCTTTGTACTTAAAAGTCATTAATTTCTTTAACAAGAACAACTTGTTATTACCAGTTTTTGAAGCGTAAAGCGTCTCCAACTTTTCCCACAATGTTCTAGCATGTGTGTCATTCACAATATGGTTACGAACATTATCTTCAACCCATTGTATTATATCCACATACTTGTTAGTGCTCAAATTCCCAATTTTCATTGGTAACATTCTCGGGCTTATGAGCGAAAAAAACTGGAAGATGTATCTTCTTCACGAACAATAGATGTTTCATCCTTCTTTTCCATATGTTGTAGTTTCTTCTATTTAGACATACCATTTTGCTCATATTCCACTCCATATAGATAACCTTAGCTCTTATACCAGTTGTTGTGCCGACAAGACAAAACCAAAAATCTAACGATAAAGAACACTAAGTTTAACGTGGAAAAACCCTTCAAACCAAAGGTAACTACCACGTGATTGACAAGATCCATATTGCTTCAATATATGAATAAGAGAATTATAAATATTCTTCTAATGTCTACACAACAAGTGCCAAAAAAGAACACACAATAGCTACACCAACAAAAGATAAATAGAAAGAAACATCACCAAAACTCAGCTTCTGTTCGAGATCTAAAATAGGATCTTGCTGACCTCCGAATTAGATCTCCACCATTAATTCAACAACAAAGATGTCACGATCAACCAGTCCAAATTTCAGCACGATCCAACAGTTAGTTAATTGGAAAACACGATTTCAATATTGCTGGTCGGAGAAAAATACTATAGCAAAATAACACTTTTCCTTCTCTCTTTTCTTTTGTTGAAAGCTCTCTCAAAAACCTCTGTTATGTTCTAATGACTTTCAAAAACGATATCAATGAGAAATTGAATTATTCTCTCAAGACCATCCTCTATTTATAGAGTTGTGCTTTTCCTTACAAAGCCAAAACCAACTACAAATAGGATTACAATTCCAATCCTTTTCCTAATAAAATTGGAAACCAAATAAAAAGATTAATTCCAATCCTTTTTCAAGTAGGATTAGGCCATGGGACTTTGGCTGGAAGATGGTCAATAGCCCAACAGTTATGTGTTTCACACAACTGGCAAAGAAGGTTTTATATAGTGTAAGCTCTTATGAGAAACCCAAGGGTATTTGAATCAAGGATCTTTGATCTTATCCTTGAGACAATTGTAATTGATATGTTGAATCATGTCCATATTAGATATGTATGTGTTGATAGTCGTGTGTGATTTAATCATTTCCTTAAGTTGATTTACCTTGTACTCTTTGTAACTATTGGTTTTATGATGTTTCCTTATCATTTTCCCTTGATTTTATCTTCTATGTCCTTGATTGATTTTCCTTGAATGAGGCTTTGATTTCACTTGTTGTGAGATTTGATTTGATTGTACAAATCTTTACAGTCCATTCTTAACTGGTGTGCCTATCCTTAGTGTGATCACTGAGAGCATCCTGATTGTAAACTTGTACTTGTGTTGTATCTTGTTTATTTCCTGCATCAAGAACCTGGTTAGTATTTTCATTATTAAATGTTTGAATAGGAGGTTAACAAAACATTATCAAGTTTGTAAATATTTTTATTTTTTTTTGAAAAAAACCATAAGTACACCCTTGAACTATTGTCGAAATTTCAAGAATACACATTTTCTTTATATGTCCTAATACCTCCTAAAACTATTTTGAAATGTACTAAATACACATTTTTTGGTGTTAAGGTGGCTTAGAGAGTGTTGAAAGTAAATAACAAGTAAAAAATATGAGAAAAAAAATTAGTATTCAACATATGTCCTTTCTTAATTGAACATTTTAGCATTAGTTAGTAAACATAATTGATAAGTTAGCTTAGTGACGGCACAAGCTAATTACTGATATAAAGTCAAAAATAAGTTGGAAGCCTAAGTTTTATTAACTTTTTTTTCAATGTGAGATTCAAGTTATTTCTTTCTTTTTGATAAAAAAGGTTTTATTTTTTATGATCATTATATATATATATATATATATATATATATATATATATGTATGTATGTATGTATGTATGTATGCATGTACGTACGTATGTATGTATGTATGTATGTATCTTGTGGTCTTAAACATAACATTTGAAAGTTTAATTTAAAAAATGGTCCATAAAAAAGAATCTTAAACAAATTAAAACATTCTTTCTTTTTTTTTTTGCCAAAAAGCTTAAGATAATTTTATTATTACAAAAAAATTAGGCCCGTCAATTTTAGGGTTTAAGGCATACGCCTCATCTTTAAAGGCATTGAGTCACCCTAGGAAGAAACCCTAATTAAAACAACAATAACAAGAAATATACTATGATGATGGGTGTATCTAAATTCATTATGTAATGGTTGTTGTAGCATCAAAATTAAGTTATTTCAAGCTTGTTTTCCTCAAGATTGTAGTTTTTCAAATAACTACACTATTAAGAAAAAGTAAAATATTTGTAAAATTCTAATTATCTAATCTTGAGAAAACATATATTAAAGGCATATGGATTTATGGCTTAATCTTAAATAATGAATATCACCTTTTTCAAATATCAATATATTTTTTAAATTTATAGGAATGTGATTTCTCAATCAAGTCTTGATGGATTTAGGTTTGATTATGGGGATGGATATGAATATTTGAATTAACAAAATAATAATATTTCTCATGATTTTGGTGTTCTTATTAATAGCTTATACATAAATTAAAATTTCAGGATGTATTTTTTCATTATGTTTCACCAAAATATTGAAATTAAGTGTGTAGTTCACTAAATTAATATTTTATGCTTTTGTAGAACAAATGTTTGGGGACATATATGCCAAAAGAGGTTAATTGTAATACAAGTATTCGTTGTATCACAGTTAAATTTACAATCAAACATTGTACTAAAACTTCACACAAACTATTTTTATATATACTACCAAATGACACCTTTAGTGCTAAAGGAAGTGCTAAGAATTATCTATTCATTTATAATGATACAACAAACACATGTCATTCCTATAGTATTTTGATGTAAGCACTCAATACTATAAATTTCTAGTAGAACAAGTATAACATCAAGAGTGATAGATTAAAGAAATCAATGCAAATTTCAGCAACAAATAATTTCTTTAGCATTCTTTAAACATGGAAAAAGGTTAAATTTGCCTCCTATTATGCACCTTTTCTATTAATCATAGAGTTGTGACATGTTTGTTTGTAGTTCGTGTAGCCTGTACTTTGACCTTACCTATCGTACTTTTGTTTACTTTCTACAGATTTTCATGCCTCCGAATGAACAAGGACTTTGTTGACCTTAACCTGATCGACTTAGTAACCTTAACATTCATTTAATCGATGACATTCTAAGTAGGTTCTTTTTGATATGTTTTTAGAGTTAGTACACTTTTGAAGGACTTGCGATATATTTGCTGGAGAATTCCACATGTGAAGTTTGATGAAATAGTGTGGAAAATACCCGACGACCTGACGTCCCCTACCATTGGATTTATTCCAATTATTGATAGTCTCCGCATGATTTATAGAGGAATAATATTGAAGGTCACCCTCAATATGATTAGTCTAATAGTGTGTCCTCATATTGATCGCTTGATTTTTTCCCTCGACCCTGATTATCTTCAACATTTTGTCCTTAAACTTCCATTTACTTATCCTCCATACAGGTTGCCTAACTTCTTTTTTAATTATTTAGCATTGAGGCATTTTTATCTCAAGAAATGTGAAATACAGCTTCCATGTTTCTTTAAGGGATTGAATAAGTTGATTAGGCTAATATTGAAATCTGTAACGTTATCTTCTGATACATTTGAAAGTTTGATCTCTAATTGCCCGTTGCTTGAGGATTTAGTGCTGAAAGACATACACAATCCGTACTTCATGAGTATTAATGCTCTGAAGCTTAGGTCATTTGTCTTTCGTGGCGATATCAAGGTGTTATTGGCAAAGTCTCCAGCACCGGTGAAAATGGTAATCAAGCCTCGTCAAATGGAAACTAACAAATCTCTCAACATGCATCATCTAAGGTAGAAGTCGTGTATCTTATTGATTAGTATCATTATCACTGTCCTTCTTAATCTTTTGCTAAAATATTTTGAAAGTACAAACAGAAACGAGACATTTGTTTTATGGAGTAGCAAGGCTGTGTTTTGCCTTTGCTTTAAGGTACTATACAGATTTTATTTTCTTGGAAACATAGAATTGTGAACCTGGGTGAATGTTTTGAATACTCTGTTTGGAAACAGAGATGGTTCTACATTTCATGCTTGTTATTGATTTAAGACTTTGGTTGTTTATTTTAAAATTGTGTTGTGTGTTGCAGAACTAACAAAGATTTTGCATAACATTCTTGTTATTGATTCATCTCTTAAATAAGACATGGTTGTGGAAGTTGGAACTGTCACGGGCTAATTCACATAGAAAATTAAAAACACATGATGATTTACATATAAAACTCACAAAAGGAAAAAGAAAAATGAAACTTTAAATGTGTCTTAATTATTTTTTCCTTAATTTTTCCTTCTACTATATATATTCTCTCTATTTTAATATTTTTGATGCATCTTAAATAAGGTATGTTACATACTTTAACATGTAAGATGACCGTATCATATACAAAATATTTAAATGAGAAAATGTATATTACTTATGAGTTAATATATATACTCTTAGAATCATTAAAAAAAACGAAAAAATAAGTTGTAGTTGTTAAATAAAAAATCAGATTTGCTCTTTATTTCAGATGGGGCACAAAGGTCGATTTGATTTAATTTTTAATTAGAAAAAACCTAAACTACCTATTTCATTTTATTAGTTCTAAAAACTAAATCAAATCATATAAAGTTGGATTTTTCAGTTTCGACTTTAGTTTATTTTTTTGATTTGTTTTATTTTTTAATAATTACAGGATGATTGAAAAAGAGATTAAATATATTTTCAAAATTTTCAAAAAACGATAAAGTTCACATAAATAAAAAATACTTTCAACATTCGTTATAATATAAATTGTTAACTTCAAAACAGAAACTATAACAGTATAATTTTAACTTTCATCCTAATACAAAATAAAATAATTTCAAAATCATGTCTCTTAACTTTCTTCCAACACCTCAATTTGAGAAGACAAAGAGAGCAGAGCGCTTCACATTCATTGTCTCTCAAGTTCTCCTTCTTCTCTGTTAACACAAACTCTCTGCGTTTATGGTTCTTGTTCGATAGAGTATTGATATCAAGATTGCATTTTTATTTTTTTGGGTATGCTTTACTAGATTAAAATAGGAATAATAATTTTCTATGTTTTAAATAAATAAAACAATACTTATTTTACTTGGATTTGATACACTTGAGCTGTTAGTCTTTCGAAAACAATGTCTTTTTTCAGTACACAAGTAAACTAGGTAGTATGTACTCTAACCGGACAGTTTTAAGATTCTTACATATTGTGTTCTTGTTTATTTTCTACAGATTTTTGTTGTAGTAGTCATTTGATGTTATGCTTCCACATGGAAAAAAACAACTTTTACCTCCGCGATATACTTAGAAACCTTCCTGATAATGTAATTGATGTCATTCTAACGAGGTTGCCTTTATGAAATGTTGTGAGGACAAGCATCTTATCAAAGATATAGAATATAATTGGCATAGACTTCCATAACTAAAATTTGATCAAACACTTTGGAAAACAACAGAGGACTTGATATCACTTGATATATTTCCTCTCTAAGAATGTCATTCAACATCTTGTCCTTAAACCTTCGTTTAGGATAAGTCATATGAATTGCCTTCTGCATATTTTACATGTTCACAATTGAGGTATCTGTTTCTCAAGGACTGTCAAATACGTCATCATCCGGTCTTTGAGGGATTTGACTAGTTAATTAGCTTAGCACTAATTGAAGTCCATATTTCTTCTGAATTTCTTGGAAGTATAATCTCACGTTGCCTGTTGCCTGAGCATTTAGTACTGCAACACAACGCTATTACAAATCACATTAAAATTAGTGCTCCCAAGCTGAGGTCAATTATCATCAATGGCAATATAAAGTTTTTACATTTATAGAATGTCCCTCTTCTTTCCAATGTTTCATATGAGCCTACAGAATTTTCAGTAGAGGTAGAACATGATGTGGACAAGATTTTTGAGTCTATTCCTACTCTCGAGAATCTCTGCTGGAATCACGAGTATGTTAAGGTCATATAGCTTCATAACTTGCATTTTCATAACTTTGAGTCATCCTGATTTTCGACATTTTTCTTCCTAGGATGTGTATATTGGACCGGCTTCCTCGTGTTCTTTTCTATCTTAAACGCCTTCACATATCTTGAATTAATCTAGGAGTATTCTTTGATCTTTCGTTTGCTCTTTGCTTAATAAGAATCTCTCCAAATTTAGAAGAAATTGAAATCGAGGTTGTGAATGATGTTTACTTTTCTCTCTTTTTCGTATGTATTTGACTTTCTTATGATCTTCAATTTCAAATCATGGCTGATGGTTTTTCTTAATCTTTCTTAGAACTATTTTGAACATGCACTCCGGGAGGCTGTTGATGATATTCCTGAAAGTTTCTTGGATATGACATTTAATCACCTGAGGATAGTAAAGATTTATGATGTAACAGGAGTAGCATCAGAAATGCCACTTATCAAGGTTTTATTAACCAAGTCTTCAACACTGGTCAAAATAATAACCAAGCCTTGTGAAACGGAAGATAAAAAATCTTTCAAAGTACTCGCTGAGGTAACAAAATTTCAGCGTACATCATCTAAAGCAGAAGTTGTGTATAGTGTAGATTAGAATCCATATTACGATCCTGTTTGATCTTAACTAGTCTTTAATCAGATCATAATGCTAAAATATTTGAAATCGTAAAAAGAATGTTGATACAGTAGTAAGACTGTTATTTTGCATTTGCCACTGTGAAGACTATCAGTTTGTGAACATAGGTGAATCTAGATGGTTGTTTTTGATTAATCTGTTTCAATGTCTGTTCTTTGAATGATCTATGGGATGACTCTTTGTTTGGTTATTGATCTTTTTAATATATTCATTGTGGTCCTCATGGTCATTGTGCATTGTTTTCTATTTTTATATGATCATGACATGAGTTGAGAGTAAATGGAATAGTAAGGATTCATATAGTCAATTTCAACTAGCAGTTTTATGAGAGTCGACAACGTTGTTCACACATTGTTCTGAATACTGATAAAGAATGAAATTCGATCAAATCCCGTGATCTTAATAGTTAGTAAACAATACCCCTTTTGAATGGAAAAGATAATCCCTTTCAACAACATTTTTCAATGAGAATTATGATACAATATACATTATAAGCTGAAGTTGAATTTAAACAATATTATTCTTACAAGCTCAATGTTAGAATTCCACATCCTAGAAAAATTATCACTAAATATAGGAAAAGGGAAAACAGGGGGTGGGGGAGGGGGTGGGGTCAGTTGTTCATAAATCAGTGTTTTTCCTATACAGTTAGAACATATCCCATTCGTTAATGCCGCTTCCATATAATCATATATATACAAGCTCAGTCGAACCCTATTGCAGACAAAAAGTCTAGTAAATAAGTGGAGTAGAGTAAAAGGGAGGGTCTATCATCCACTGAGTTATAAACCGTGCACTATTGACCCTCTAGGACTTCTTGGTTATAAAAAAAAACAAGAAAAAAAACAAGCTCAATAACATACAACCATATTACTTGAGCATTCTATTTTAGATGCCCTTTTTTTTGTTTCATCTAATTGACTATCTTTAATAATCTAAAGCAGAAGTTGTGTATCTTGTTGATTAGTATCGTTATCACAATCCTTCATAATCTTTAGTTAAAATGTTTTGGAAGAACAAACTTAAACGAGACCTTTGGTTTATGGAGTAGTAAGGCTGTGTTTTTCCTTTTCTTTAAGGTACTAAAAAGATTTTATCCTTTTGGAAACATAGAATTGTGAATGCTTTGAATACTCTGTTTGGTAACAGAGATGGTTTTTACATTCATGCTTGTTCTTAAATGATGTATAATTTGAGGCTTAAGATATTTATTTCAAAGTTATATTGTGTGTTTAATTCTCTTAGGGAGCTTGAAACATTGAGTGGAAACTTACTTTTTGGCTAGTAGGATTTTCTTTCCTGTTAATGGATTAGTCCAAGTTAGATCAATAAGTATTTATGTCGGACATGATTCGTCCTCATCTGTGAAGAAGAAACTCGAAGAGCATCATTCAATTTGGGGTTCTTGTGTTGATGTTTATTTTGGAGCAGCATAATAGAAATCTTAGATATTAATGTGACTATAAATTATTTTATTAAAATTTAGAAGGAAAATATGTCTTTTTTATTTATATTAGTTATTTGTTTTTCTCATTACAAAAAATCATTAATAAAAATGATAAATTTTAAGGATAAATGAGATCAAAATGATTGGAATGAATTATCTATAACAAAGTGAACAATTATTATAGGACTATGAAAAGACTTTCTTTTTCGAAACAACCTAAAAAAACAGTAAACATCATATCAATTAAGGGAAAAAGAAAGCAAAAATAAATGTGAATATTTATTTAGAGAAACTGGCACGTATATTTAGTTACTAAAAATTTTCTTTGATCTGTCCAATTTAATCCACTTAATTATTTTTTTATTTGACATTTAATACCTCAAAATACTTAAATTTGATTGTGTAGGCAAGTTAAAAATTTAATTTTCTTATGGTATGACTTTTTTAATTATAGGAAATCATCACTTCTCTGTATAAGTGATACAGAAGATACCAAGATATATCATTTGTTCAGTATTATAGACACAAAATTTGTACATTTTAACTATTTTTATGTAAGGGAAATCCAGAAGGAACAAAGGTATATTCATTTGAATTTTCTTGACAACAAATTTATATGATATATATAAGAATTTTTTTGGTGTTTATATATAAATTTTAAATTCCTCAGTATAAATGTCTTTGTACATTGTAAGACGTTTAAATTTTACTTGTTTAATTACCATTTTTAGCAGACCATGAAAAAGTTAGAGGTTTTGTATTATTATGAATGTTTTATACATATTCATAAAATATTTTTATCAATAACCTTATTGTGTACTAAAATATTTTAAAGAACTAATAAAATACATAAACTTAGCAATAATTTAGTTGAGTTGTGTCTTGACTCATTATCTGTCCAGTTTTTTCTCAATTCATATTGATCCAATCAAATTCAGTCAGATTGGATCTTGACCCGTTTTTTGTCTTGACCCATTATGATAGACCTAAAATTGATCCAATTTGCTTAATTGTCGTCCCTAACAATGCCTAAGATTAAAATAGAAGAAAAATCAATGAAACAAATGCACTTAAACAAGAAAAACTAATTAAAATCTACCAAATAGTTTTTCTCTTTTGGATGAGTCGCGATTTAACAGAGCAAATGAAGATTAGCCAAGAAATCCCTAATGTTACAACCAAATTGTAGATAGTCATGTGTATTTACCACTTTTCTATGAAATAAAAAGATTAGCTATAAATAGTAATAATTTTTAGCATACACTACAAATATTACAAATATGATAATTACATGTCATATATAAGTTGTACCATATAAGTTTTATTTTATTTTAATAATTCAATAGATTCACCATTTTATTAGATTACATGTTGTGCAACAAAAATAATAACATTTTCCTTGAAATCCTATAAATTGGTCCTTTTATGATCATTAGGGTTAATACCGCCACTCGATTCAGTTATAAAAGTTACAGTAGCATAAGATAGGGCAAAGGGACATTGATTTCGTTTTCTTCCTCAATTATGCTCGTTTAAAATCATGGTATGTATATATATTAATTTCTTTATCAGAATAAACGTTTATGCTTTTACATGCCGTATCAAAGCCTGGAACATGAACTAGTGAGTTTTACTCAAGAAGTAACTTTATCTTGTTATCACAGGTGAAACCACATTCATATGTGTGGGCGCATATACATCTGTATCTATCTCTTACAAAAAAAAAAGATATAACTAACAGCGTACTCTTAATAAGTGTATAGCTATCCTCTTGCTAGAGAAATTACCAACAAAACTAGGCTTTGAATCTCGCTAAAGTCCTTATTTATTTTTAAGTTTATTGGTGCACCATGAAGTCTTCAATTTTTAAGCCTATTTTGCTTGTTATAGATACAGATTTTTATATTCTACTATGACATAAGATTTTAGACAACCACTATTAAGATTGAAGAAAGAAATATGGGTTATAATGGGCATTCAATAAACTACAACAATATTTTTTTTGATAGATTTAATACATCATGTTAGGAATTTAACTAAAAGAAATAGAATGATTGTTATTTAGTCCTAGAACACATGAATTCCAAAAAGAAATAGTTATGGAAAAACATAATCAAGTTTTTAAGTATTAAATCTTTTTAAGGTGGCGTAGAGAGTGTTGAAGCAAATGACAAGGAAAAAATATGAAGGAAAGAAAATTAATCAGTATTCAACATATGTCCTTTCTTAATTTATCATTTTAAAATTAGTTAGTATAGAAATCTCACAAAAGTATGCATAAAAAAAGGATGTATTCATGATTATAATGTTGAGTTACAAAGTTCTTACATAGGAGAAGAGTCCTATTCTAGTTATACTAGGAGTCCTACTACAATACAAATAATTTAATGAGTAGTAATTTATTACAAGTGAAATACCTTTTCCTAATCAACTCCTACAATGATCAGCTTCTTAATCGTACAGAACTTAGGATTTCGTAGTCTAATCCTAGTATGAATCTAACTCTAACTCGTTAGCCTACTTCAATGGAATTGTTTCTTGGACGTGTGCCATCAGTCGTCAAGCTTCCTTCAACACTTCCCCTAAAGCTAGCTGATCCATACACTTGACAAATTGAGTAAGAAGTTGTCCCATGCCCCTTTCTTATGAACAAAATGATAGTCCAGTTCAACATGTTTTATTCTAGCATGCATAACTGGATTAATCGTCATGTACAACATACTCATATTATATTAATACAATGTAGGAACTTATCGAACGAAAACTCCAAGGACATGAAGATGATATAAAATCCAAGTCATTTCAGCGGCAGTGGAGGCTAGTGCTCTATAATCAACTTCAGCGCTCGATCGAGCTACGGTTCTTTGTTTCTTCAAGGTATAAGAATACAATTTGTACCTTTGTAGATAGTAAAACCTTTAGTCTATCTCCTAGTTTTTTCGACAACCTCCCAACTCAGCATTTGAGTAGTCATACAACCTACATGGTGATTGTTAAATAATTCTGAGTCCAAACTGTAGAGTACCTTTGATGTACTTGAATATCATTTTTGATCCTTGAAAATGTTCAACGTTTGGGCTTTGCATAAATTGGCTTGCTAAATTCAAAGCATGAGTGATATCAGGTCTTGTGAGGGTCAAATATTGAAGACTGCCTACTATCATTCTTTAAAATGATGCATATACAAAAACTCCCACAGCTTCATGTAAACCATGTTTTATAGCCAAAAGAGTGGCTACAGCCTTTGCCAACATTTCAGCACCATACATTCTTTGGTTAAGTGAATTCCACCTTCGAAATAGTTCACCTCAATTCCTAAGAAGAAGTGTAAAGGGCCAAGATCCGTCATAGAAAACTTCTTTCCAAGTTGTAGAACCAAGTCTAAAACATGAGATGAATACTTCCTGTGACAATATTATCATCCACATATAACAAAGAGAAATATTTTTCCTTTGTGAGTTTTCAAAGTAAATAGGGAAGGGTAAGTCTTACTACAAATAAAACCAAGGTGTAAGAGATGCATGTTAAACATATAAAACCAGAATCTTGTGGATTTTTTAAGACCTTACAATGCCTTTTTAAGTAGACATACATGCTGAGGATACTAGGGATCAATAAAACTAGGGGGTTGACTCATGTACACCTCCTCTTGTAAGAAGGCTTGTAGAAACACATTTTTGACTTCTACTTGCCTAAATTTCTACTTTGATCTTACAACAATCGATAGAACCACCCTAATAGTTGTAGTTTTACTACAAAACTAAATATTTCATTAAAATCTAGATCTTCAAGATGCGAGAATCACATTGCCACAAGTCTAGACTTATAACTATCTATTGTCCCATCAACTTTTAATTTTGTCTTGAACACCCATTTTGATCCAACCAAATTCATATCAGGAGATTTAGGCACAAAAATTTATGTGTTATTTGTTTGTAAAACACCAATTTCTTCTTGCATTTCTGCAAGCCAATAAGGTGATTTTGTGCTTCCTTAGTAGTATTTGGTTCTCTCACAATTTATGTGTTGCTGCTAGCAACAAGTAACAAGTGCCGTTCCTTCGCCTTGTTCCTTGTGATCATATGATGCCCTTGTGGTGCAAGAAGTACCTCAACTGTACAATAACCAAGACAGTGGACTGGAGTTTAGCATTGTCAAGTTAAAGGTCAACTAGTACATAAACTAAAGTGGTTGTTTGATGATGATCATTGGTTGGACCTTTAAGAGACATTTTTTCCTCACTGCTGTTGGCATATTGTCACGACCCAAAATGTGTCGTGAGTGACACCCACATTTATCCTCCTATCTGAGCGAACCAACAAACCTAAACCCCAACATTTCAACCATAAGTAACATAATATAATGCGGAAGACTTAAACTCATTAATAAAAATCGATAATCAATTTCTAAAACTCAAACAGTTATTATTATTCCCAATATCTGGAAGTCATCATCACAAGAACATCTATCCTTAAATTACTAATTCTAAGAGTATCTAGAAAGCTAAAATAAATAAAAAGCTAGTCCATGCCGGAACTTCAAGGCATGAAGACATGAAGAAGAAGATCCAGTCCAAGCTAGAAGCGTTAGCTCACCCTGAAATCCGGTATAATGAAGACTAGGTAGAGTTGCGGTTGAATTGAAGACGACGGTACATTTGCTGCACTCCACAATGAACAAAAGGAAAACATACGACTAGGGGTCAGTACAAACACAAGTATTGAGTAGATATCATCGGCCAACTCAAAATAGAAAACAGTATATATCAGATAATATCATAAAATCAACTACAATACTCAACATGCGGCATTTACAATTACCATAACCCTTGGTCACAACACCAAGCACATTAATGAGGACTTACGCCTTCCCATCATACTCATTTGAGAATTAGGTTCATTAAATTGAGTATATTAACATCTTTCAAGATTCATTAACTTTATTTCTCTTGTGTCGGTACGTGACACTCCGATCCCCTAATTCTACGTGTCGGATCGTGACACCCGATCCCCTAATTCTACGTGTCATTCGTGACACCCGATGCCCTAATTTCTACGTGTCGGTTCGTGAAACCCGATCCCCTAATTCTACGTGTCGGTTCTTGACACCCGATCCCCTAATTCTACGTGTCGGTTCGTGACACCCTCTCCACTAATCTCATTCTATTAATTCATCAAGCCTTCTTTTATACCAAGGCATCTTCAATCTCATTACTTTAGTTCATCAAGCCTGCTCTTATACCAAGGCATCATCAATCTCATTACTTTAGTTCATCAAGCCTTATTTTATACAAAGGCATCATCATTAACAAAGTAAATTTAGGATTAGAGATTCAATAGACTCATCATGCTTATTCATCACAATTATATAATCACATTCATGCAAGCACACAATTAAGCATATAGAAGGGTTTACAATACTACCCAACACATATCATTCGCTATTAAGATTCTACTACGAATAGCATAAAAACCATAACCTACCTCCATCGAAGATTCGTGATCAAGCAAGCAATTTCCCAAAGATTTGTTTCCTCTTCGTTTCCCTTTTCTTTCAATCGTTCTCTCCCTCTCTTTCTGTTCTTTTCTTTTTCTTATTCAAACCCTCTTTCTTTTACCCTAATTAACATATAATTAAATATAAAAGATGGTGAATTAACCCATTAATTAATTCAAGGTTATCTCTTTTAACCCTCAAGTAGTTAAATTATTAACATTAACCCACTAAATTTATAATTATAGCAGGAAAAGTCCAAAACGTCCCTTAAAACATTTAAATAAATCCAACCCAGCCTGGGATTATGCAGCCTGTGACGGGCCGTCGTGCCTGTGACGATTCGTCCTGCTGAGTTGTCGTAAAGTTCAAAGACTGAAATTTACTGAAGGGCCTGTGACGGTCCGTCATGCCTGTGACGGTCCGTCCTGCTACTTTGTCACAAAGTTCAGAGAGTCGATTTCAGTACCCAAATTTCAGAATTCTTAATGTTTTGGAACGAGACCCCCTCGACGGTCCGTCGTGCCCATGATGGTCCTTCGTGCCCATGATGGTCCGTCGTGGGTTCCGTCGTCTCAGGCAGTTTTTCCAGAAATAAAATGTACTGCTCAAAACGACTAAACATGTCGTTACAATAGATACAAATTTACCCATCGTTCGTCCTCGAACGGTTATAAGAAGAAAAACAAGGGCGAAAAGGAGTACCTGAATCTGTAAACAGGTATGGGTATCTTTCTTGCATATCAGCCTCCTTCTCCCAAGTGGCTTCCTCAACTGGTCGATTCTTCCATTGAACATTGATGGATGCAATCTCTCTTGACCTTAACTTGCGGACTTCTCTATCTAGAATAGCAACAGGTTCCTCCTCATAAGACAAATTCTCATCAAGAAAAACTGAATCCCAACGGATAATGTAGTTTCCATCCCCAATGGTATCTTTTGAACATAGACACATGAAATACCGGATGCACTCCGGACAGTGCTGGGGGCAAGGCTAATTCATAAGCTACCTCCCCTACTCACTTAAGTACTTCAAATGGTCCAATATACCTTGGGCTTAGCTTACCTGTTTTACCAAACCGCATCACCCCTTTCATGGGCGAAACCTTAAGCAAGACTGCTCACCCTCCATAAACTCCAAGTCTCTAACCTTTCGATCTGCATATTCCTTTTGCCAACTTTACGCAGCTAAGAGCTTTTCTTGAATAGATTTCACTTTCTCCAATGAATCCCTCAAAAGGTCAGTACCCCAAGGTCTAACCTCAAATGCATCAAACCAACCAATGGGAGACCTACATCTCCTCCCATGCAATGCTTCGAATGGAGCTATATCAATACTTGAGTGATAACTATTATTGTATGAAAACTCCACTAAGAGTAAGAAGTTATACCAATGACCACCAAATTCTATCACACGTGCACGAAGCATATCCTCCAACACTTGAATCGTTCACTCAGACTGACCATCGGTCTGAGGGTGAAATGCAGTAATAAGGTCCAACCTAGTACCTTATTCAGCATGCAATGTTCTCCAAAACTTAGAAATAGACTGCGTACCTCTATCTAATATGATGGAGAGTGGAACTCCATGCAATCGAACGATTCCTGAGATATAGATTTTGGCTAACTTCTCTGCATTGTAGGTCACCTTGACCGGAATGAAGTGAGCAGACTTAGTTAACCTATCAACGATTACCCAAATGGAGTCATACTTACTCATTGTCTTTGGAACACCAACCACGAAGTCCATTGCAATTCTCTCCCACTTCCATTAAGGAATGGAAATTCTCTGAAGTGTTCCTCCGGGCCTTAAGTGTTCATACTTTACTTGCTGAAAATTTGGACATTTGGCAACAAAATCAACAATGTCGCGCTTCATTCTACTCCACCAAAAGTGTTGCTTTAGGTCACGGTACATCTTGGTTGCACCAGGATGTATAGAATATCCGGAACTATGAGCCTCTGTAAGAATAGTGTGGATCAAATCATCAACACGGGGCACACATACCCTTCCCTTAAATCTCAAAACACCTTCCTCATCTATTATTGCCTCTTTAGCCTCTCCTCGCAACACCATATTTCGAATTCGGCCTAGTTTCTCATCATCAAACTATTTTCCTTTGATCTTGTCAAGAAAAGAAGATCTTGCCTCCACACTAGATAAAAATCCTCCCTTCTCATTTACTTCAAGCCTCATAAAGTTATTAGCCAGAGTCTGAACTTCTCTAGCCAATGGGCGTCTTTAAACTTGCAAGTGAGCTAGACTTCCCATGCTCCCTGCCTTTCTACTTAAGGCGTCTGCCACAACATTCGCCTTTCCCGGATGATACAAGATAGTGATATCGTAGTCCTTCACTAATTCCATCCATATCCTCTGTCTCAAATTCAAATCTTTTTGCGTAAAGACATACTGTATTCTACGATGATCCGTGTATACTTCACACTTAACACCATATAGATAATGTCTCCATTGCTTTAATGCAAACACTACCGCAGCCAATTCCAAATCATGGGTCGGATAATTATGTTTATGCAACTTTAATTGCCTTGAAGCATAAGAAATTACGTTCTTCTCTTGCATTAGCACTGCACCCAAACCCGAATAGGATGCATCACAATAGACAATGAAATTCTTACCTTCCACTGTCAAGGTAAGGATTGGTCCAGTAGTCAACAAGGTCTTGAGTTTCTGAAAGCTTTCCTCACATTCGTCCGACCATACAAACGGAATATTCTTCTTAGTCAAGTTCATCAATTGGGAAGCAATGGAAGAGAATCCCTTGACAAATCGACGGTAATAGCTAGCTAAACAAACAAAGCTCCTTATTTCTGACACATTAGTAGGTCCTACCCAATTCTTCACTGTGTCAATCTTAGAAGGATCCACCATCATCCCATCCTTAGAAACCACATGCCCCAAGAAGGACACTGCATCTAGCCAAAACTCACACTTGGAGAATTTGGCATAAAGCTTTTTCTCCCTCAACATTTCCAATACAATTCTCAAGTGCTCCTCATGTTCCTTCTTGCTCTTTGAGTATATCAATATATCATCAATAAATACGATCACAAAGAGATCCAGATATGGCTTAAAAATCTCATTCAGCAAGCTCATGAAAGCAGCAGGGGCATTCGTAAGACCAAAAAACATCACTACAAATTCGTAATGCCCATACCTGGTCCGAAAAGATGTCTTTGGCACATCCGTTGCCCGTATTTTCAATTGATGATAACCGGACCTCAAGTCAATCTTAGAGAAGACACAAACACCTTGTTACTGATCGAACAAGTCATCAATGCGAGGAATGGGATACTTGTTCTTAATAGTTACCTTGTTCAAATGCCTGTAGTCTATGCACATCCGAAAACTCCTATCCTTCTTCTTCACAAATAACACCGGAGCACCCCTAGGAGATGCACTTTGTCTAATGAAGCCTTTGCTCAACAACTCTTGAAGCTGGGCCTTTAACTCTCTTAACTCAGCGGGAGCCAATCTATAAGGGGGTATAGAAATGGGGCGAGTACCCGGTTCAAGATCGATGTAGAAGTCAATATCTCTATCCGGTGGCATACCAGGAAGGTCTGCAGGAAACACATCTAAAAACTCGCGGACTATCGTAACCGACTAGATTGAAGGTACTTGGGTAGTATCATCCCTGAGGTGTGCCAAGAAAGCTAAACAACCCTTACTAACCATTCCCTTAGCACGAAGAAAGGAGACGATACGAACCGGATTGGAAGTGTAGTCACCCTCCCACAATTACGGATCTGTCCCAGGCTTGGCTAACACTACAGTTTTAGCATTACAATCCAAAATCGCAAAATTCAGAGAAATACAAGTCATACCTAGAATTACATCAAAATCAACCATTGCTAAGATAACCAAGTCTACATAAGTATTGCTTCCCACAAAAGTCACCAAACAAAACATATATACTTTTTCAACTATCACAGACTCACCCACCAGAGTAGACACACGAATAGGTATGCCAAGCAATTCACAATGTAAGTTAAGACCAGTAGAAAATGAGGAAGATACATATGAAAATGTGGAGCCAGGATCAAATAATATAGAAGCCATACAATCACAAACAAAAATATTACCTGTGATAACAACATCTGATGTCTCCGCTTCCGACCGCCCAGGAAAAGCGTAACAATGGGCCCTATCACCTGTTTGCCCGTTGCCCCTACCATGTTGCGCTGCAGTAGTTCCCATTTGTCCGTCACCCCGGCCGTTTTGGTGACCACCATTAACTCGGCCACCACGTCCTCCAGAATAACGGCCTCTACCATGACCACCTCTACCTCTAGTTATTGGGGGTCTATAACTCTGTTTTGGACAATTTCTCCTAATATGTCCAGTCTCCCCACATCCATAACACTCTCTAGAGTCAAGCATAGCTCTCTTAGAGAAGTGTTGACCGGTCTGAGGTAGACCCCCAACTACAGTTTGTAGTGAAGACTGAATTGGTCGGACTGAGTAACCTCCTGAACCCTATCCTCTAGAGTAAGAACCATAAAACTTACCTCCCTTTCAAAACCTTTTTGATGTCGATGCCATGGTGAAGTCATCGGGCTTCACTCCTTCCACCTCTATCACGAAGTCTACCACTTCTTGAAAAGATTTTGCCGTAGCCGCTACCTACAAGGCTGAAATCCGCAATTCTGACCTCAACCCCTTCACAAAACGGCGAATCCACTCTTGTGGACTGAAACAAAGTTGGGTGGCATACCTGGATAATGCACGAAACGTAGCCTCATATGCAGTAACTGACATCTTACCTTGCTCTAGGCTCAAGAACTCATCTCTTTTCCTATCCCTCAAAGTCCGGGGAATATACTTCTCCATAAACAAGCTAGAAAATGATGCCCAAGTCATATGTGGTGCCTCTGTTGGTTGACATTCAACATGTGACCACCACCATATTTTGGCATTTCCTTGAAACTGATAAGTCACAAACTCAACACCAAGCCGTTCTACTATACCCATCTTGTGTAGTAGCTCATGACAGTCAATCAGAAAATCGTAGGCCTCCTCCGATTCAGCACCCTTGAAGACTGGAGGTTTCAATTTCAAGAACTTACTAAAAAGTTCATGCTGATCATTTGTCATTATAGGCCCTGTAGTCAGAGAGGAAATATGCCTATTTCTAATGAGGCATCCATGTGGGGAGCCACAGTAGCTGCATGTTGTACCTCCGGAACTGGAGGTGTTGGTGCAGAAAACACTGGAGGTGTCTGGCCCTGATCAGATAACCCGCTAAGATAAGCAAGAACCTTATTGATCATCTCTGGGGTAGGTTGGGTGGCAATTCCTCGTTCTGCACTTGTTCATTCTCCCCATCCACACCCTCTCTGACCACTTCCTCAGTTAGTGGAGGAGTTAACGCCCTAGTACCAGATGGTCTAGGTGCTCGTCCTCTTCCTCTAGAGGGCGTCCTCCCACGACTTCTTCTACGGCCTCTTGTCACTACTCCTCTTCGAGCTACAGCCCCAGTGGCTGGCTCAGACGCTTCTTGTCTTGCCGGTGTTGGTGTTGGCGCAGTGTGTGCTCTAGTTCTAACCATCTCCGAAATAGAGTGAAGATGGTCAGATACCAATTTGTATCACCTAGATACCGATTGGATTCAAGTAATAGCACGAAAGAAAGAAAGAATGGAATTTTCCTAAAGTCTTATAGCCTCTCAAAGAAAAGTAAAGACGTCCCCCTACTTTTCCTTAAGACTCTACTAGACTCGTTCTTGTGTGATGAGACCAACGAACCTAATGCTCTGATACCAAGTTTGTCATGACCCAAAACGTGTCGTGAGTGGCACCCACATTTATCCTCCTATGTAAGCGAACCAACCAATCTAAACCCTAACATTTCAACCATAAGTAACATAATATAATGCGGAAGACTTAAACTCATTAATGAAAATCGATAATCAACTTCTAAAACTCAAACACTTATTATTATTCCCAAAATCTGGAAGTCATCATCACAAGAACATTTATCCTCAAATTACTAATTCTAAGAGTATCTACAAAGCTAAAATAAATAAAAATCTAGTCCATGCCGGAACTTCAAGGCATCAAGACATGAAGAAGAAGATCCAGTCAAAGCTAGAAGCGTTAGCTCACCCTGAAATTCAGTATAATGAAGACTGGCAAGAGTTGCAATTGAATTGAAGACGACGGTACGTTTGCTGCACTCCACAATGAACAAAAGGAAACATACGAGTAGAGGTCAGTACAAACACAAGTACTGAGTAGATATCATCGGCCAACTCAAAATAGAAAACAGTATATATCAGATAATATCATAAAATCAACTACAATACTCAACATGCGGCATTTACAATTACCATAACCCTTGGTCACAACACCAAGCACATTAATGAGGAATTACGCCTCCCCATCATACTCATTAGGGAATTAGGTTCATTAAATTGAGTATATTAACATCTTTCAAGATTCATTAACTTTATTCCTCTTGTGTCGGTACGTGACACTCCGATCCCCTAATTTTACGTGTCGGTTCGTGACACCCGATCCCCTAATTCTACGTGTCGGTTCGTGACACCCAATCCCCTAATTTCTACCTGTCAGTTCGTGACACCCGATCCCCTAATTCTACGTGTCGGTTTGTGACACCCGATCCCCTAATTCTACGTGTCGGTTCGTGACACCGGCTCCACTAATCTAACTCTATTAATTCATGAAGCCTTCTTTTATACCAAGGTATCATCATTAACAAGGTAAATTTAGGATTAGAGATTCAATAGACTCATCATGCTTATTCATCACAATTATATAATCACATTCATGCAAGCACACAATTAAGCATATAGAAGGGTTTACAATACTACCCAACACATATCATTCGCTATTAAGAGTATACTACGAATAGCATAAAAACCATAACCTACCTCCACCGAAGATTCGTGATCAAGCAAGCAATTTCCTAAATCTTTGTTTCCTCTTCCTTTCCCTCTTTTTTCGATCGTTCTCTCCCTCTCTTTCTGTTCTTTTCTTTTTCTTATTTAAACACTCTTTCTTTTACCCTAATTAGCATATAATTAAATATAAAAGATGGTGAATTAACCCATTAATTAATTCAAGGTTATCTGTTTTAACCCTCAGGTAGTTAAATTATTAACATTAACCCACTAAATTTATAATTATAGCAGGAAAAGTCCAAAACGTCCCTTAAAACATTTAAAGAAATCCGACCCAGCCTGGGATTACGCAGCCTGTGACGTGCCGTCGTGCCAGCGATGGTCCGTCCTGCTGAGTCGTCGTAAAGTTTTGAGACTGAATATTACTAAAGGGCCTGTGACGGTCCGTCATTCCTGTGACGGTCCGTCCTGCCACTTTGTCACGAAGTTCAGAGAGTCGATTTCAGTACCCAAATTTCAGAATTCTAAGTGTTTTGGAGCGAGACCCCCTCGACGGTCCGTCATGCCCTCGACGGTCCGTCATGCCCATGACGGTCCGTCGTGGGTTCCGTAGTCTCAGCTAGTTTTTCCAGAAATAAAATCTGCTGCTCAAAATGACTAAACAGGTCGTTACACATATTCAAAATTTACAGCTGGAGTTTCAATGTTTATGTATGGATCATCAAATTCAACTTGTTCTTCAACATCTGATTTTGTGCTTGAGAGGTCAACAATACTCTTATCATCAATGGGTACATGAGATGTAGCAGCATTATCAATAGTAATGGGCGGGCTAGCAACCTGTACCTCCCCTGAATCATAATTATCGGGTGTCTGCAGTTCAGAGAAAGATCCAACAGAAGTAGAAAGGTGAGGTGAGACATCATCGTTAGTTTGATACTGCTTTGGAGACACATAAGGTAATGTGTTTGCATCAAACACAACATATCTGGATGTGTAAACCCTCCTTGAAACCTCATTGTCGTGAATTGAAGTTATTATTTCCTCTTTTTTTTGAGTATTTTCCTCTTCCCGTGCCTCATTGGGCGGAGAATGCCATGTTATTATTTTGTTAAAGCATTTCTTCTTCCTCCTCCCTCATATGAAAACTCGTGAGAGCATTAACAATCTGATTAAAAGTAGGATATGGTGTCTTAACTAGCATGACAGTTCTGAAGGTCTAGTAATTATGACCTAGACATATAGGAAAATTAATCATTTTTTCTATCTTCATCTATAGACTTTTTAATGGTTGCAAAACCATCACATATGCCTTTGAATTCCTTAATGTATTTGTCAATTTTTTGTGTTCCTAGCCACACAATTTGCACTTGTTACTTTATTTCGAACTTCTTATCTTCAGTTGCTTGAATATATGTTTCTCCCAAGCATTCCCACATCTCCTTGGTAGTTGAGCAGCCTACAATGAGGTACATGCTTTGTTCTGTCAAGGTGCCTTAAATCCAACTCCATCGTGACATATCCTTATCCTCCCAATCATCAACAATATTGTTGTCTTCTGCACCCTTTCGCCTGTTACACTTTTCTCAGTAGTCTGTCCATTGAAACAGGTCGCTCAACTTGGTTTTGTGATGATTTCGGTTAATCTCATCACTTGAATCAACTAAGTCATTTGTGTCCTCCATATAAGATATTTCATTGTCTTAAGTTTAATGGAGCAGGACAAAATTAGATGATGAAGTGAAGAGGTCGAAAGAGTGTTGGTAAAATGGGCCAATGCAGTTTGATAATTTGGTTGTTTTTTATTTTGATCTAATACGTTAAAGAGAGGAAAGACATTATTGGTCAGATACCACTTATAAATCTCATGAAATATGTAGAAATCAAGAATGTATTGATTATTATAATGTTGAGTTACAATCTCCTTATATAGGAGAAGAGTCCTATTCTAGTTATACTAGAAATCCTACTATAATACAAATAATTAGATGAGTAGTATTGTATTGCAAGTCAAATATATTATCCTAGTTGACTCTTATAATATTCAATAGCTTAGTCGTACGTAACTTAAAATTTAGTAGTCTAATCCTAGTACAAGTCTAACTCTAACTTGTTAGTCTGCTTCGATGGACCTGTTCGTTCGACGTGTCCCATCAGTCGTCAAACTTCCTTCAATAGTTAGTGCACATAATTGATATAAAAAAAAACTCAGTGATGTCTCAAGCTAGATAGTCTCCTAAAGCTAAAAGTAAGTTAGAGGACGAATTTTATTTATTTTTTATTTTTATTTGAGATTCAAGTTATTTCTTTCTTTTTCATAAAAAATATTTTATTTTTATGAAATTAAATGAAAGATATATTTATACCAATTTTTTTTGTCTTGTGGTCTTAAAGATATCATGTGGAAGTTAAATTTACAATTGATCCATGTAAAAGAGTTATATACAAATTAAAACATTACTTTTTTGCTACAAAAAGCTTATGATAATTTGTTTTTACTAAAACATTACCCTTTCAATTTTTGGTAGCCTAAGGCATATGCCTTATCTTTAAAGGCACAGAGCCACCCTCTAAAGAAGCCTAATTAAAACTGTAATAAAAAAAGTAATTTTTTTTCCAAAAAACAACAATAGTATACCCTGACGATGGGTGTACCTGAATTCATTGTGTAATGGTAGAAACAAAATTAAGTTATTTCTTGTTTCCTCCTAGGATTTGTAGTTTTTTAAAAAAAATTAAACTATTAAGAAAAATTAAAATATTTGTGTAATTCTAATTATGTTTTCTTAAGAAAACATAGGTTAAAGGCATATGGACTTATGCCTTACTCTTGAATAATATACATAAATTAAAATTTCAGGATGTATTTTCTTATTATGTTTCACAAAAATATTGAAATTAAGTGTGTAGATTACTAAATTAATATTTTATACTTCTTGTAGAACAAATGTTTTGGGGTCATATATCCAAAAAGAGGTTTATTGTAATACTAGTATTAGTTGTACCAAGTTAAATTTATGGAAAACATTGTACTAAAAATTCATACAAACTATTTTTATATATACTTCCAAATGACCCTTTAGTGCTAAAGGAAGTGTCAAGTAGTATCTATTCATTTATAATTTTACAACAAACACCTGCCATTCCGATAGTATTTTTATTTAAGCACTCAATACTATAAATTTCTAGTACAATAAGTAAAACATCACTAATGTAAACGTCTATGTTTTTTTCAAATTCTATACGAAAATACTTTATATGTGTTTGACTTAACCTAAGCCAAACAAATGTACATCAAGAGTTGTAGATTAAAGAAATCAATGAAAATGTCAGTTACTAATAATTTCTTTTGCATTTTTTAAACGTGGAAAAAGATTAAATTTGCCTCCTATTATGCACCTTTTCTTTTAATCTTAGAGTTATGACACGTTTCTTTGTTGTTTGTGTAGCGGGTACATTGACCTTACCTATCGTACTTTTGTTAATTTTCTATAGATTATCATGCCTCCGGATGAACAAATTCTTATTTTACCTTCTCCCAATCGACTTAACAACCTTAACATTCATTTAATCGATGACATTCTGTAATGACCAGAAAAAGTAATTTGAATAATTTTGATTATTTAATTGACGAATAATTTATTTAATTGATAATATTGGACTAGATCTGAAATTTAATTAAAACCCTATATATTTGGCCATATATAATAAAATAGGTTAGTACATAATTATTTTAGAAAAGTAAAGAGAGTCAGGAACATACCTGCATCGACAAACTGTAAAGGAGGGAGCCGTTTCTCTAGGTAAGCCGCACAAAAAAAATTGAGAAGTTAAATTGTAGAATATTTAACAATTCATTATTTCAATATATATTTAGAAAGGAAGTATCAATTTCTATATTGGTGTAAGGGCTGATTTTTTTCAGCCTAAAGGAAGCAAATAGATTACTGTAATGCATCGTGGACCTTTTAATTGTTTTTTTAAAAAAAAATAAAAATTAGTGATAGTATGTTAATGGTAATGAATTTTAGTTGTGAAATTTTATAGTAATATAGTGATACTGCCAGGGATTTAATTATGAAATTACTTTTAGTGTCATTAGGTTTTGATAAATCATCGAGTTCAGATCTTTGGTAATGTGTTCAATAATTAAGGATTCTAATTATGCTTTTAAATCCGGTCACCACTTTATGATTCAAGTTGACATATTATTATACCTAATCAAATAATATATGTATTATTTTGTATTATATGAATATCATTAGATTATGATATTGAAGTAGTCAGGACTAAATCTTAAGCGTGAAATTTAAAGAAAAATGAAAGAGTTGATATATTGATTGACACAAAAATTAAGAACCAAAATATAAATTAAGTGAGTTTTTTGATCTAGACTAGACCTATAGTAATATGATTATTTATTAGTCCGAAAGTCTTATTGTAATTACTTATTTGAATAGATTGCACTTATTTGAAAGTTGAATAAAAGGTAAAGACTCAAGTCCCGGAGTGATTGTTCGACATTTTGAGGTAAGTGGATTTCTAAACACTTGTTAAGTGTATGAAATGCGTGTATGTCCTTGTGGTATATGTTGGGAGTAACGGGATTAGTGATGTGTTGACTTGTCCACATTGATTAATTCTGATGATGAAAAGAATGGGGATAACAAAAAGGCAATGTGATTAAATATTTATGTGTGTTGTGTTGAGAAAGGGTTGAAGTCTTGTTGAATCATTGTTGATGTAACTTCATGTTTGTGTGGTTGTGAACTGTGGGATGTTATGTAAATGGTCATCTCCTCATTATTTGTGTGAACTTGTCATCTGCATTATTCTGAGGCATTGGTTGTGACATGTGTTATGTGCATTGAGAAAGAATGGGTACTTAAAAGGATGTACCATTTCGAGGGACGTATCGCGCATCGTGATGGATACTATATTTCGAGGGACGTATCACGCGCCGTGATGGTTACAATTATCGTGGGTCGTGTCGTGCACCACGACAGATGCATGGACAGATATGTCCCCCATGGGTCCCGGACTGAGAGACAGCGGGTGTGTATCACTAGGTCAGACATGCATCATTATACTTGACATTGCATTCCATTGCATTGCACATACTTATCATTAGTGAACTTGATATTGTGTATTGCTGATATTCTGATTGCCTTTTCGCAGAACTTGTGATTGATCAATATTGAGCTTGTTATTGCGTATATTTAATTTGTCTAAGTGTTGTTGTTGAGCTACGTGCTATGTAAACTATGAGCTGTTAGGTTGGGTTGATTTTAATGCAGGCTGTAGTTGTGGAGGTTCGGTTGGGGTGGTAGGAGTACCCGTATTTTATCCCCTTAGCTTGTGTTTAGAGGTGAGTACCGTGTGGTTTGGTACTCACCCCTTGCTTCTACAAATTATTGTAGGTTATGAGCCTGGATTTTAGTTGTACTTGTCAGTCTCTTCTTTTCCGAGGCTTCTTGGAGATTTGTGAGGTAGCTGTTTCCATCTCAGCAGACTTTCTTCTCCATAATTATGATCTTGTTCTATTCTAGAAACAAGTTCATTTGAGACATGAGTTTTTCTTTTGAATCTTGTAATACTTTAGAGGCTTGTACACGTGACTACCAGGTTTTGGAGGTTTAATTAAGTAACTTATATTTTATTTCCGCACTTTATTATAATGGTTGAGTTTTAGGCTGACCTGTCTTGGTGGGATAAGACGAGTGCCCTCACGTCCATTTTTGGAAAATTGAGAAGTTCAATTGTAGAATATTTAACAATTCATTATTTCAATATATATCTAGAAAGGAAGTATCAATTTCTATATTGTTGTAAGGAATGATTTTTTTCAGCCTAAAGGAAGCAAATAGATTACTGTAATGCATCGTGGCCCTTTTAATTGTTTTTTTTAAAAAATAAAAATTAGTCATAGTATGTTAATGGTAATGAATTTTAGTTGTGAAATTTTATAGTAATATAGTGATACTGCCAGGGATTTTATTATGAAATTAGTTTTATTGTAATTAGGTTTGGATAAATCATCGAGTTCAGATCTTTGGTATCATGTTCAATAATTAAGGATGCTAAATATGCTTTTAAATCCGGTCACCACTTTATGATTCAAGTTGACATATTATTATTCCTAATCAAATAATATATGTATTATTTTGTATTATATGAATATCATTAGATTATGATATTGAAGGAGATAGGACTAAATCTTAAGCGTGAAATTTAAAGAAAAATGAAAGAGTTGATATATTGATTGACACAAAAATTAAGAACCAAAATATAAATTAAGTGAGTTTTTGGATCTAGACTAGACCTATAGTAATATGATTATTTGTTAGTCCGAAAGTCTTACTGTAATTACTTATTTGAATATATTGCACTTATTTGGAAGTTGAATAAAAGGTAAAGACTCAAGTCCCGGAGTGATTGTTCGACAATTTGAGGCAAGTGGATTTCTAAAATCTTGTTAAGTGTATGAAATGCGTGTATGTCCTTGTGGTATATGTTGGGAGTAACGGGATTAGTGATGGGTTGACTTGTCCATATTGATTAATTCTAATGATGAAAAGAATGGGGATAACAAAATGGCAATGTGATTAATTGTTTCTGTGTGTTGTGTTGAGAAAGGGTTGAAGTCTTGTTGAATCATTGTTGATGTAACTTCATGTTTGTGTTGTTGTGAACTATGCGATGTTATGAAAATGGTCATCTCTTCATTATTTGTGTGAACTTGTCATCTGCATTATTCTGAGGCATTGGTTGTGACATGTGTTATGTGTATTGAGAAAGAATGGGTACTTAAGAGGATTTACCATTTCGAGGGACGTATCGCGCGCCGTGATGGATACTATATTTCGAGGGACGTATCGCGCCGTGATGGTTATAATTATCTAGGGTCGTGTTGTGCGCCGCGACAGATGCATGGACAGATATGTCCCCCATGGGTCCCGGACTGAGAGACAGCGGGTGTGTATCACTAGGTCAGACATGCATCATTATACTTTACATTGCATTCCATTGCTTTGCACATACTTATCATTAGTGAACTTGATATTGTGTTTTGCTTATCTTCTTATTGCCTTACTGCAGAACTTGTGATTGATCAATATTGAGCTTGTTATGGCATATGTTTAATTTGTCTAAGTGTTGTTGTTGAGCTACGTGCTATGTAAACTATGAGCTGTTAGGTTGGGTTGATTTTAATGCAGGCTGTAGTTGTGGAGGTTCGGTTGGGGTGGTAGGAGTACCCGTATTTCATCCCGTTAGCTTGTGTTTAGAGGTTTACTTGATGAGTACCGTGTGGTTTGGTACTCACCCATTGCTTCTACAAATTTTTGTAGGTTATGATCCTAGATTTTTGTTGTACTTGTCAGTATCTTCTTTTCCGAGGCTTCATGGAGATTTGTGAGGTAGCTGTTTCCATCTCAGCAGACTTTCTTCTCCATAATTATGATCTTGTTCTATTCTAGAAACAAGTTCATTTGAGAATTGAGTTTTTCTTTTGAATCTTGTAATACTTTAGAGGCTTGTACACGTGACTACCAGATTTTGGGGGTTTAATTAAGTAACTTATATTTTATTTCCGCACTTTATTATAATGGTTGAGTTTTAGGCTGACTTGTCTTGGTGGGATAAGACGAGTGCCATCACGTCCATTTTTGGGTCGTGACACATTTTAAGTAGGTTGTCTTTTAAAGATGTTGTAAGAGTTAGTACACTTTTGAAGGACTGACAATATATTTACTGGAGAATTTCACATGTGAAGTTTGATCAAAAAGTATGGATAACACCCGAGGACTTGACATCCCCTACCGTTGGATTTATTCTGATTCTTGATAGTTTCCTAAGGTTTCATAGAGGAATAATATTGATGGTCACCCTGAATATTATAAGTCTAATAGTATGTCCTAATGTTGATCGTTTGATTTTTTCCCTCCACACTGATCACATTCAACATTTTGTCCCTAAACATCCCTTTATTTATCCTCCAGACAGGTTGCCCAACTTCTTTTTTTAATGTTCAGCTTTGAGGCATTTGTATTTCATGGAATGTGAAATACAACTTCCATGTTTCTTTCAGGGATTTAATAAGGTGATTAGGCTGAAATTGAAATATGTCACACTATCTACTAATACGTTTGATAGTTTGATCTCTAATAACCCGTTGCTTCAGGATTTGGTGCTAAAAGACATAGACAATTTGTACCTCATGAGTATTAATGCTCCTAATATAAGGTTATTTGTCTTTCGTGGCGATATAGAATTGATATATCCTTAAAATGTTTTTGTTCTTTCCAATGTGCTGTATGCACCTAGAGACATGGTTCTAGAGGATGAAGATGATTTTGTCAGTATTTTTTCATCTATTCCTACTCTGGAGTGTTTCTGCCGAGATCTTTTTAATGTAATGTTCCTTCATTTGAATTAATGGTAATGCATTTTCATGTGTACTTTTTTTTTGACTTTGAGTCATCCTGATTTTGTAATTTTATTTGTATTTCGGTAATGGATCAACTGAAGTTATACCAACATGGCTTCCATCAACTCTTAACTGTCTGAAATACCTTTTCATATCTTGGACTACTCTTGGAGAGTTCTTTTACCTTTCGTTTATTCTTTGTATTATACGAAGTTCCCCAAATTTGGAAGAAATTGAAATTCAGGTCGTCTCTAATGTTTATTTTTATCTCTATCTTTTCCATGTTTTTATATTTTTGTGTAATGAATTAATGTTTTTTTCTTGATTTTTCTTGAGGGAGTATCATTAATGATGGATATTATTTTTGAATCTGTGCCCCAGGAGGTTATTGATGAGATTCAGGCAAGATTCTCCAATATCACATTTAATCACCTGAGGACAGTTAAGTTTTATGATGTACTATTAGAAGAGAGTGAAATGCAACTTACTTTTAGGAATTTCTTGATTATTAAAGAATAACTCCAAGTTATACCGAGAAGTATGATTGACATACTCATTCCTTATCCATGAAGACGAAACTCGAAGAATTATCACCCAATTTGGAATTCTTGATTGATGTTTATTTCAAAGTTATGTTGTGTGTTAAATTTCATTGGGTGAGCTTGACGCATTGAGTGGAAACTTACTTTCTGTCTAGCTAGTAGAAATTTCTTGTCTGCTATAGAATTAGTCCAAGTTCGACCGAGAAGTATATATGTTACACATGATACTTCCTCATCTAAGAAGAAGAAACTCGAGAAGAATCACCCAATTTGGGATTCGTGAGTTGATGTTTTTCTCGAAGTTATGTGGTGTGTTGAATTCTCTTGGCGAGCTTAAAGTATTGAATGGAAACTTACTTTTTGTACAGTTAGAAGGAATTTTTGTTTGCTTAAGGGATTAGTCTTTGTTAAATGGACATGTATACATTTTGGACATTATCCTTCCTCATTTGTGAAGAAGAAACTCGAAGATCATGTCCAAAATATATATACTTGTCGGTCTAACTTAGGCAAATCCCTTAGCAAACAAGAAATTCCTACTAACCCTACAAAAAATAAGTTTCTATTCTACACTTCAAGCTCGCCTAGGAGAATTTAACACACAACATAACTTCGAAATTTACATCAACTCAAGAGTCCCAAATTGGATGATGCATCTTTTTGAAAAAGGAACATGTCCAACATACTTCTCGTTCTTACTTGGACTAATCTCTTAACAAGCAAGAAATCTCTACGAACCAGACAAAACTTTTTCACTCAATGTTTCAACCTCTCCTAAGGAAATTTAACACATAACATAACTTTGAAATAAATATCAACTCACGAATCCCAAATTGGGTGATGCTTCTCGAGTTTCTTCTTCATAGGTGAGGAAGGATCAAGTCTAATATATATACATATTGGTATAACTTGGACTAATTCCTCAGCCAGACAGAAAGTTAAGTTTTCAAAGTTTTAGAAAGGATAGCATGTACACAACAGTTTACTCCTAACTTTGTTTGTGGTGTTTTAGAGTTGTTTTTCGATAACCCCTTGACCTAAAAGAAATGTTATGCAGTAAAACCAACATCTAAAAAGAAAAAATAAAAAAATAAAGGAAAATAGGGTTTATTCTAAGTTCCAAAATCCTAAGAAAACTAACATCTACCACAAAAAAAGTACAAAGTGGAAGATAGGGCTTCTATTTCACAAAATTAACAACACCCAAATGAGAAAGACTTGATTTCTAAACAAAAAGAGAAAGCAAATTTTAAGCTTATCAACAACTAAAATTACTACTGTAAACATCAAAAAAAAGTTAGAGAAGTATCAAATACCATTTTGCGCACACGTTATCCTTCAACTGCTGAACACATATTTGAATGATTTTGAAGTCTTCAATTTCATCACCGTGGAGTGAAAGAGGGAAATAAAGAAGGAAAGGGGGAGATAGGTTTTCTTCTTAAATTAAATTTTCCAGAATTGTAATATGGAGTGGGGTGAGTAGGGTGGGTGGTGGGGGAAATTAATTATTGTTGTTCCTTAGTTGTATTGACTTGTCCATATCAATTTACGAGACACAATTTAATTCGACAAAAAATAAATAAAAAAAACAAAAAATTGGAATGTGAAATATAATAGAAATCTTATAGATTTAAGTGATTATAAATTTACTAAAAATGTAGAGATAAATTATGTATTTTTTATTTTATTTTAGTTATTTATTTTCTCATATAAAAATGATATATAAAAATGATAAATTTCATTAATTTGTACTTAAAGAATTTTCTTCTGAAAGTTTACAAACTTGATTAATTTACAAAATAAAAAAAGTAGTAATTTTAACAATAAATGGGATCCAAATGATTGAAATAAGTATCTATAATAAAGGGGACATTCAATATAGTACTATGAAAAGACTTTCTTTTGGAAATAACATAAAAAAAGAAGCTAATATCACATAAATTAATAGGAAAAGAGATTAAAATTAATGTGATATGTCTAATTCAGTCCACTTAATATTTTTCCCATGTGACGTTTAACACCTCAAAATAGTTAAACTTTATTTTATAGGTTAGTAACAAATTCAATTTTAAAATTTTGCGATCTTTTTTAATTAAAAAATTGTCATTTATATATATAAGAGATATAGAAAATACCAAGAGATATCATTTGTTCAGTATTATTGACACCAAATTCATGCATTTTAGACACTTTTATGCAAGGGCGAATCTAGAAGGGTGAAGCTATATTCATTTGAATTTTATTCACAAAATTTTTATATGATATGTGTAAGAATATTTTTTATTTGTTTATATATAAATTTTAAATTTCTCAACATAAATGGTTTTGTACATTGTAAGTCGTTTATATTCACTAATTTTATTACCATTGTTTTCAGACGACCATGAAAAATAAGAATGGAAATAAGGCTAACCGGATGCGGGGCAGGATAGGTTTAAGGGTAGGTGAGGCGGGACGGGCTTAAGGTTATATGGGGCGGGTCTTAAGCGGGGTGGGTTGAATTGGATTTCTTTGTAATTATTGTAGGTCAAGGTGGGATGCGGGTATATGTGATTTTATGTGGGTTCAAACTTAATTTTAACTTCTTACATGTCATACAATGACATAACATTATTTATTAAGATAAACTCATTAAGCAACTAAAATATTCAATATTATAAATGAAGGTGGTTCATTAAAAATTATACAATTTCTTGCATGATTCTCAATTGACCTCTAAAAAATAAAATTTAAAGTCACTATCCTATAAAATTAATACAACTTACGGAAAAAAAGAATTTTTTTATGAATTTTATTTTTTTGTATCAAACATGACTAAGGAAAAAGAAAATATTATGAAAATTATGCAGGGCGAGTTCATGCGGGACAGGTCTATGTGGGGTAGGGTGGAGCAGGGCGAGTACCGCCCCCTGCCTACACCGCCCCGTTGTAATCCCTAATGAAAAAGTAGGAGGTTGTGTAGTATAATTCTCTAAATATATCCATAAAATAATTTTATTCTAATGTTATTGTGTACTAAAATATTTTAAAAGAACAAATAAATAAATTAAACTGGTGGAAAATTGAGTCGAGTTGGGTCTTGACTCATTATCTGCTCCTTTTTTATTCAATTCATATTGATCCAATTAATTCAGTTTGAATTGGATCTTGAACCATTTGTTATCTTGATACAATATGATTGACTAAAATTGATCTAATTCGCTCAATTACCATCTATAACAATGCTTGAGATTAAATAGAAGAAAATCAATGAAACAAATACACTTACACATGAAAAACTAATTAAAAACTATCAAATATTTATCCTCTTTTAAATAAGTCGCGATTTATATGAGCAAATGAATATTAGCCAAGAAATGCCTAATATTCAAACCAGATAGTAGATAGTTGTGTGTATTTACTATTTTCTATGAAATAAAAATGTTAGCTATAAATAGTAATTGTTTTAAGAATTCACTACTAATATTACTAATATGATAGTTGCATATCATAAATTAGTTGTACCATATAATTTTTTTTAATAATTAAATAGATTGCATCATTTCATTAAATTATATACTAGGCAACAAAAATAATAACATTTTCATTAGAATCCTTTAAATTGGTCATTTTCTATTCATTAGAGTTAAAACCTCTACTCAATTCAATCACGAAAGTTACAGTAATGTAAGATAGGACAAAGGGAGATCTGTTTCGTTTGCTGCCTCAGATACACTCGTTCAAATTCCTGGTATGTAAATATATTAATTTCTATATTAGCATAAATGTTTATGTTTTTACATGCCGTATCAGAGCCTGAAACTTGCACTTATGATTTTCACTACGTGAAGTAACTTTATCTTGTTGTGAGAGGCGGACCCACATTCATATGTGTGGGTGCATATACATGTATATCTATCTCTGGCAAAAAAAAAGATATAATTTACAGCGCACTTTATCATTGTGCTAAAGGAATCACCCACAAAACTAGGGTTTAAATCTAGCTAAAGCCCTTATTCTTTTTAAGTTAATTGTAATATTGGGGGCGGGGGGTTATATTTAAACTTCACTTAGTAAACTACCAGTAGTCGATAGTCGACTTACCTGCAAGTTTCTATGAAGATAAACAATAATAGAAAGTTAAAGTAAATAATTGACACAAAAGGTTTTATCCTTGTTCGAATCGCCAACGCGGTGTCTAGTCCAATCCCATTGGGATTTAAGGGTTTTCCTTAAAAGATTTGAAGAGATCTTCGTGTTACACAAATTTGAAACTTTATCATGTCTCATATGCAAATATGATTTCTTCCTTGAATGTACCTTAACTTGTATACCTACACTCATATTCTTTCTTTTCTCTTTCCTTTTCAATTGTATCACTCACGTGTTTACGAAGCTTTATGAAAGAGAAAAGAAAACTATTGCTAAAGCAAAGTTGCATAGTTTACAGTAAAAATCTAGGTCGTTTTATGTAGATCATTATATGTGCTCTTGTAAGGAAAACCCCAAGAGATTTATCTCAATCAAGGATCAATTTAGGGAGTCCTTGATTGAGACGATATAGTTGATCTGTATCCATGAAGTAAATCACTTCTTCTGCTTTCATTTTGCTGGTTTGATATTTTTCTTGTATGATCAACATACTTTTTATCTAGTGGCTTGATTTATCTCTCTTTCATTTCTTGATGATTCGGTTTTGATCTCTGCAAAGTGTGCAAGTATTTTACTTTATTAAGACTTTCATTTATATGTTGATCAACCATATATTCGTTTTATTCTTTTGTCCCTTAGAATTGAGGCTTGCCTTTTCAATTCTACTTTTCAACTTTAAGCAAATATTTTCCTTATTGAAGTCATTTGCGATGATGATTTCCTTTTTGAATTTGTGACCTAGGAGTTAACAATCTTCCCATTTTTCTAAGGATAAGATTGATCACAATTTTAATTGTAATCTGTACAATCAATTTTACAGAAAAAGATAGTTGTACATCCCTGATCTTTCATGTCTTAGTTCATTGATGTATGCAGCTCTCTCTGTCCTATCTCCCCCTTCTCACGAAGCGGTAAGAAAGATATATTTGTTTTCTCCCCCTTTTAATAGTTTAAAAGAATTGCGAAAAGCATACTAGATTAAATCAAAGACAGCAGATACCAGAGTAATGTAAGAGTCAGAGAGACAAAACCCCAGTAGTCCAAGAGATAGTAAGGTAGATGCCCCTACTGAAAGTTAGTGCAAAAAGTAAAGGTTCAGCCAGTAAGTTAATATTCAACCCAAAAGTACTTAAGGGAGTTATTCACTTACTCATAGAAGGTGTTGTACGAACGTTCCACATTCCACGGAAGATTGGAGTATGAGGTCTAAACTGGAAATGCAAGCACATTGTTGGAGGAGATGACTCCACTCTTCAGAGAGTCAACTTGTTTGATCAAACGATTTACCATTGGGATACCATTTTGCTTAATCATTTCATGGGATTGCACAACTTACTGATATCAATGTTAGAGTCTTTCTGTAAATGAAATACCTTTCAATAGCATCATGAAAGGTCTCCAATATTCGTTCAACAGCTAAATGTTGTCTATTTTTGACCTCCTCATTGTCCATCAATGAAAGATCGGAGAAACCCACCGAGATCTTTTAGGGTTCAGGAGAATCCATCCGAGCTTTTGCTGAGTCCTTTTTAATCACTTTTCACCAACCTGCACATACCCAATACTAGAAAAAGTATCAGAATAATAAGTTGCATTTATAAGATAAGGGTAAAGATAGAAAGATCCACAAGACTGTTCACAATAATCCTTGAGATAAGCAAGACATAGGACAGACTTGCCGAGACATTCAAGTCTTCAACACTTCACCACATATACGCCTTGAACCATTCTACCCGGTTGATGCGGTATTTTTTAAGCAGGAAGTAGAGAACAAATACATTTCAAGTAGAGATATTACACAAGGATCCCTTCTTTGGAATAAGAGTTGTGGCAAGGATATGTGCGAGAATATGATTCATAAAACATAGATGTAAGGGCCGAAAGTCAGAGTTTTTAGTGTCGGGTTCAACCACGACTCATTTTTCACAATCTAGAGAAACTTCAAAGTCATTAGTCCATGTTCCGTTCATGTATGGAATTAGCCTAGAAACTTAGTACCAAAAACATCTTCGAATAACTTATCACTAATGATAAAGCGTTTACCGAGGACCAACCATTTTAACTCACTACTGTTAGGTGAAATGCAGAGATTTGCATAGAACACGCGAACAACTTCATCAAAAATCTCAAGACCACACAAAGTAAAAAATAGAGACAGTTTCATAGATTGGAGATAGGATCTTACCGGACACTTCTACTCCCTTAATTTTTCCTTCTCTTTTCGTTTTAAAAAATGTTAACTCTTTGTGTTCAAAGATTTATGAAAGATGAAAGAAGATTACAAATAAGTTCAAGTGAAGTTGTTATTGTGATGAAAAGATGAAACCAAAAATCTAAAATTAAAGAACACCAAGTTTAATGTGAAAAAACCCTTCCAACTGAAGGTAAGCACAATGGGATCGACAAGATCCGAATTGCTTCACTATACAAATAAGAGGGTTACGAATATTCTTCTAATGGATACACAACAAGTGCCATAAAATAACAAAAAATAGCTACACCAACAAAAGATACATAGAAAGAAACACCACCCAAACCCAGCCTCTGTTCGGGACCTAAAACAGGATCTTGATGACCTCCAAATCCAAATCAACCAAAAAGATGTCAAGAACGCTCAGTCTAAATTGCAACATGATCCAACAGTTAGTAAATCAGAAAACATGATTTGAATGTTGCTCATCGGAGAAAAAAACTGTAGGAAAATAACACTTTTGCTTCTCTCGTTTCTCTTGTTGAAAGCTTTCTAAAAAAACTCTCTTATGTTCTAATGTCTTTCAAAGACAATATCAATGAGCATTTGAATTACTCTCTCAATACCATCCTCTATTTATACAGTTTTGCTTTTCCTTACAAAGACAAAACCAACAAAAAATAAAATTACAGTTCTAATCCTTTTCCTAATAGAATTGGAAACCAAATAAAGAGAATAATTCCAGTCCTTTTTCAAGTAGGAGTAGGCCATGGGAGTTTGGCTGGAACATGGGCAATAACTCAACAAACCCCCCTTCCAGCAAAGGGGCCAAATGGACTTAAAGTGAAGTAACTTTTGACAGGCTTCCTGCCTGCCACACTTCTTAAAAACTCATGATTGTCTACGATGAGTTCTTTCCACTTATATATATGAGTTTCTTACGTGACTTCATCATAACCTTTAGGTTCTCCCATGTTAGTCAATAGAATATACTCATAATGAGAATAACATGTTGAGCTTCGCTTCTCTGTAGTAGATCTTCTACATGAGGTTTCTGGAGCATCTGAAGTGTTCTTCTCACCATGTTGCTTGATCATCAACCACAACATCATCAATAGAAACAATTATATATTCTACACTCTGATCATTATGTGGATTATTACCTTGTGTTCCCTCCTATGCATAAGATATATTAATAATAGGAATTGGACCAACATCAACTAAGCTCTAATCAGCATGAGAATCTAGTTGCTCAGTCTTGTCAATATCTTCAATAGTTTGATCTTCAAAGAGAGCAACATCACGACTTCTAATGAACTTCTTATAAATTGGATTATAAAAGTGATATCCAAACTCATCTTGACCATAACAAATGAATATGCACTGGTTAGTTTTAACATCCAATTTCAACCTCTCATCTTTTGAAACATGCACACAAGCTTTACACCCGAACACTTTCAAGTGATCATAAGAGACATCCTTATCAAACCAAACTTTATTTGGAGCATCACCACCCAAAGCAACAACAGCAGATAAATTGATAACATAAGCAATAGTGTTAAGGGCTTCAGCCCAAAATGAATTTGGAAGTTTAGCCTATGAAAGCACACATTTAACTCTCTCAACTAAAGTTTTTTGCATCCTATCTGCCAAACCATTTAATTGAGGAGTCTTTGGAGGAGTCTTTCGATGACGAATTCATTGCGATTTGCAGTAGTTATCAAAGGGACAAAAAATCTAACAATAAAGAACACAAAGTTTAATGTGGAAAAACCCTTGAAACCTAAGGTAACCACCACGGGATTGACAAGATCCAAATTGATTCACTATACGAATAAGAGGGTTAAAAATATTCTTCTAATCGCTACACAACAAGTTTCAAAAAAGAACAAACAATAGAGACACCAACAAAAGATAAATAGAAAGAAACATCACTCAAACTTAGTTTATGTTCTAGATCTATAAGAGGATCTTGCTGACCTCCTAATCCAATCTCCACCATTTAAATCAACCACTAAGATGTTAGGAACACTCAGTCCAAATTGCAGCACGATCCAACGGTTAGTTAATCGGGAGATATGTTGAATACTGATTAATTTTTTTCTTTGTTCATATTTTTTACTTGTTATTTACATTCAACAGTCTCTAGGCCACCTTAACACAAAAAAAATGTGTATTTATTACATTTAAAAATAGTTCTAGGATGTATTAGGACATAAAAAGAAAATGTGTATTCTTAAAATTTCGACCATAGTTCTAGGAGGTATTGATCTTGTGGTCTTAAACGTACCATGTGAAAGTTAAATTTAAAAAATGATCCATAAAAAAGAATCTTAAACAAATTAAAACATTCTTTCTTTTTTATTGCTATAAAGCTTAAGATAATTTTATTATTACTAAAAAATTAGGCCCTTCAATTTTGGGGTTTAAGGCATATGCCTCATCTTTAAAGGCATTAAGTCACCCTCGGAAGAAACCCTAATTAAAACAACAATAACAAGAAATATACTCCGATGATGGGTGTGTTTAAATTCATTGTGTAATGGTGGTGGTAGCAACAAAATAAACTTATTTCAAACTTGTTTACCTTAAGATTGTAGTTTTTCAACTAATTATACTATTAAGAAAAAGTAAAATATTTGTGAAATTCTAATTATCTTATCTTGAGAAAACACAGATTAAAGGTATATGGGCTTATGTCTTAGTCTTGAAAAATGAATATCACCTTATTCAACTATCAATATTTTTTTAAATTTATGGGAATCTGATTTATCATTCAAGTCGATGGTTTTAGGTTTAATTATGGGGTTGAATATGAATAATTGAATTAACAAAATGATACCATTTCTCATGATTTTGGTGTTCTTATTAATAGCTTATACATAATTAAAATTTCAGGATGTATTTTTTTATTATGTTTCACCAAAATATTGAACTTAAGTGTGAAGTTCACTAAATTAATATTTTATGGTTCTTGTAGAACAAATGTTTGGGGTCAATATATGCTGAAAGAGGTTAGTTGTAATACTAGTAATAGTTGTACAAGATTTAAATTTACGGGCAAACATTTTACTAAAATTTCATACAGACTATTTTTATATGTACTACCAAATGACACCTTTATTGCTAAAGGAAGTGTTAAGTATTATCTATTCATTTATAATGTTACAACAAACACATGTCATTCCTATAGTATTTTGCATCCTATTATGCACTTTTTTTTAATCTTAGAGTTGTGACATGTTTTTTTTGTATATGTAGTTTGTATTTTGACCTTACCTATTGTACTTTTGTTTACTTTCTACAAATTATCATTCCTCCGAATAAACAAGGCTTAGTTTACCTTCTCTTGATTAACTTAGCAACCTTAACATTCATTTAATCGAGGACATTCTAAGTAGGTTGTTTTTTCGAGATGTTGTTAGAGTTAGTGCACTTCCGAAGGACTAGAAATATATTTGTTGGAGAATTCCACAAGTGAAGGTTGATCAAACAGTGTGGAAAACACCCGAGGACTTGATGTCCTCTACCATTGGGTTTATTGCAATTATTGATAGTTTCCTAAGGTTTCATAGAGGAATTATATTGAAGGTCACACTCAATATTATTAGTCTAATAGTGTGTCCTGATGTTGATCGTTTGATTTTTTCCCTCGACATTGATCCTCTTCAATATTTTGTCCTTAAACTTCCAATTACTTGTCCTCCATACAGGTTGCCTAACTTCTTTTTTAATTGGTCAACATTGAGGCATTTGTATCTCAAGGAATGTGAAATATAGCTTTCATGTTTCTTTAAGATATTTAATAAGTTGATTAGTCTAATATTGAAATCTGTCGCGTTATCTTCTAATACGTTTGAATGTTTGATCTTTAATTGCCCATTGATTGAGGATTTGGTTTTGAATGACATAGAACATCCGTACTTCATGAGTATTAATGCTCCGAAGCTAAGGTCATTTGTCTTTCATGGTAATATAAAATTGATACATCTTGAAAATGTCGCAGTTCTTTCCAATGTTTTGTATGGGCCTAGAGAATTAGTTCTAGAGGACACAGATGATTTTGTCAATATATTTTCTTCTATTCTTGCTCTCGAGAGTTTCAGCTGGGATCTTTTTGAGGTAATGTTCCTTAATTTAACATAATTGTAATAAATTTTCATGTTTGCTTTTTTTTTTCCGAATTTCAGTCATCCTGATTTTGGCATTTGATTTGTAGGTTGATAATGGATCAACTAAGGTTATACCAACAAGGCTTCCATCAGTTCTTAACTGTCTGAAACCCCTATTCGTATCTTGTATTACTCTTGTAGAGTTTTTTGAGCTTTCTTTTGCTCTTTGCATAATATGGAGCTCTCCAAATTTGGAAGAAATTGAAATTAAGGTTGTCACTTATGTTTATTTTTCTCTCTATCTTTTCCATGTTTTTATATTCGTATTTAATGACTTGATGGTTTTTTCCTTGGTTTTTCTTAGGAATGTATCCTAAGTGATTGTGATTATTTCGAATGTGTTCCCAGGAGGTTGTTGATGAGATTCCTGCAAGCTTTTAGGATATCACATTTCATCACACGAGGACAGTTAAGTTTTATGATGTACTATTAGATGAGGTAGAAATGCAGCTTATCAGGGTTTTATTGGCAAAGTCTCCAGCACTGATGAAAATAGTAATCATTCCTCATCAAATGGAAACTAACAAATCTCTCAACGTACTCGCAGAGATAAGAATGATTCAACGGGCATCATCTAAAGCAGAAGTCGTGTATCTTGGTGATTAGTATCGTTATCACAATTCTTCTTCATCTTTTGCTAAAATATTTTTGAAGTACAAACTGAAAGGAGACGTTACGTTGATGGGTATGCTTTAATATGATGAAATTGAAGTGGGGTTTTCTTAAAACTTGATGGGGTTAATGTCATTCAAGGACATGGTGTGTTGGTCGGTGTAGGTCTATCATGGATCTGTTTGCGTAGTGGCAGAACTAGGATTTTCACTAGGTTCAAATAGGAATAATAAGTTTCTATGTTTTGGATAGCTAAAACGTCACTTATTTTACTTGGATTTGATACACTTGAGTTGTTGGTGTTTCGAAAACAATCTCTTTTTCAGTACACAAGTAAACTAGGTTGTGTGTACTCTAACTAGACAGTTTCAAGATTCCTTACATATTGTGTTCTTGTTTATTTTCTACAGATTCTTGTTGTAGTAGTTATTTGATGTTATGCTTCCAAATGGGGAAAAACAACTTTTACCTCCGCGATGTACTTAGGAAAGCCTGGTATATAAGTGGAGAAGAGTAAAGGGGCGGGTCTATCATCCACTGAGTTATGAATCGTGCACTATTGACCCTTGAGGACTTCTTCGTTATAATAAAAAGAACAAAAAAACAAGCTCAATAACATACAACTATTAATTGAGCATTCTATCTTAGATGCCCTTTTTATTTGTTTCATCTAATTGACTATCTTTTATAACGTAATTACAAATAGTAACGAGACGTTTGGTTGATGGAGTATTAAGGTTGTGTTTTGCCTTTTCTTTAAGGTACTAAAAATATTTTATCTGCTTGGAAACATAGAATTGTGAATGTTTTGAATACTCTTTTTGGTAACAAAGATGATTTTTACGTTCATGCTTATTCTTAAATGATGTATGATTTGAGAATTTAGTTTTTTATTTCAAAGTTATGTTGTGTGTTGAATTCTCTTAGGGATCTTGAAACATTGAGTGGATACTTACTTTTTGCCTAGTACGAATTTCTTTCCTGTTAAGGGATTAGTCCAGGTTAGATCGAGAAGTACTTATGTCGGACATTATTCGTCCTGATCTGTGAAGAAGAAACTCGAAGAGGCATCATTCAATTTGGGGTTCTTGTGTTGATGTTTATTTTGGAGCATCATAATAGAAATCTTAGATATTAATGTGATTATAAATTATTTTATTAAAATTTAGAGGAAAAATATGTCTTTTTTATTTTATATTAGTTATTTGTTTTTCTCATTACAAAAAATCATAAATAAAAATGATAAATTTCATTAATTTGGACTTTAAGAATCTTTTTCTGAAGGTTTACAAACTTGATTACATCTACAAAAATAAAAAAAGGAATAATTTTAAGGATAAAAGAGATCAAAATGATTGGAAGAATTATCTATAACTAAGTGAACAATTAATATAGGACTATGAAAAAACATTATTTTCGAAACAACCTAAAAACAAGTAAATATCACATAAATTAAGGGAAAAAGAAAGTAAAAATTAATGTGATTATTTATTTAGAGAAATTGACATGTATATTGAGTTACTGAAAATTTACTTTGATCTGTCCAATTTAATCCACTTAATTTTTTTTGCATGTGACATTTAATACCTCAAAATAGTTAAATTTTATTGTGTAGGCCAGTTACAAATTAAATTTTCTGATGTTATTACTTTTTTAATTATAGGAAATCATCATTTTTATGTATAAGAGATACAGAAAATACCAAGAGATATCATTTGTTCAGTAATATAGACAGAATTTCTACATTTTAACTATTTTTATGTAAGGGCGAATCTAGAAGGAGCAAAGGTATATTCATTTGAATTTTCTTGACAACAAATTTATATGATATATATAAGTTTTTTTTGGTGTTTATAAATAAATTTTAAACTCTTCAGTATAAATGTCTTTGTACATTGTAAGGCTTTTAAATTTCAATTGTTTAATTACCATTTTTTTTAGCATACCACGAAAAAGTTAGAGGTTTTGAAGTACTATGAATTTTTTATACATATTCATAAAATATTTTTATCAATAACGTTATTGTGTACTTAAATATTTTAAATAACAAATAAATTAATAAAATTAGCGAAAATTGAATTGAGTTGTGTCTTGACTCATTATCTGCCCAGTTTTGGCTAAATTCATATTGATCCAATCAAATTCAGTTCGGATTGGATCATTACCCGTTGTCTTGACCCATTATGATTGACCTAAAATTGATCCAATTTGCTAAATTACCGTCCCTAACAATGCCTAAGATTAAAGAAGAAGAAAAATCTATGAAACAAATGCACTTAAACAAGAAAACTAATTTAAAACTACCAAATATTTATCCTTTTTTGGATGAGTCACTATTTAACAGAGCAAATGAAGATTAGCCAAGAAATCCCTAATGTTACAACCAAATTGTAGATAGTCATGTGTATTTACCATTTTTCTATGAACTAAAAATATTAGCTTTAAATAGTAATTATTTTTAGCATTCACTACAAATATTACTAATATGATAATTACATATCATAAATAAGCTGTACCATATAAGTTTTATTTTATTTTAATAATTAAATAGATTTACCATTTCATTAAATTACATGTTGCGCAGTAAAAATAATAACATTTTCCGTGAAATCCTATAAATTGGTCCTTTATGATCATTAGGGTTTCTACATCCACTCGATTAAATCACAAAAGTTGCAGTAGCGTAAGATAGGGTAAAGGGATATTGAATTCATTTTCTGCCTCAAATATGCTCGTTCGAAATCCCGGTATGTACATATATTAATTTATTTATTAGCATAAATGTATATGCTTTTACATGCCGTATCAATGCCTGGAACTTGAACTAATGATTTTCACTCAAGAAGTAACTTTATCTTGTTATGAGAGGCGTACCCACATTCATATGTGTGGGCGCATATACATTTATATCTATATCTGACAAAAAAAAAAGATTTAACTAATAGCGCACTCTTAGTGAGTGTAGAACTATCCTTGAGCTAGAGAAATTACCCACAAAACTTGGGTTTGAATCTCGCTAAATCCCTTATTTCTTTTAAAGTTTATTGATGCAAGTCTTCAATTTTTAAGCCCATTTATGCATGTTATAGACACCGATTTTTATAGTCTATTATGACATGAGATTTTAGACAACCACTATTAAGATTGAAGAAACAAAAATGTGTTAGAATGGGCATTTAATAAACTACAACATTATTTTTTTGATAGATTTAACCAATCATGTTAGGAATCTAGCTAAAAGGAAGAGAATGATTCTTATTTAGTCCTAGAAACCACGAATTCCAACAACAAGAAAAAACCTATTTTGTTAAGGCTTTGATATGAATATCAGCTAGCTGATCCTTAGACTTTACAAATTGAGTAAGAAGTTGTCCCCTGCCCCTTTCTCACGAACAAAATGATAGTCCAGTTAAACATGTTTGGTTCAAACATGCATAACTAGATTTTATTGTCATGTACAACACACTCATATTTTATTAATACAATGTAGGAATATATCGAAGGAACACTCAAAGGTCATGAAGATGATACAAAATCAAAGTCATTTCCGCGGCACTGGAGGCTAGTGCTCTATAATTAGCTTCAACGCTCGATCGAGCTACAGTGCTCTGTTTCTTCGAGGTCTAGGAATACAATTTGCACCGATGAATATACTAAAACCTGTAGTTGATCTCCTAGTTTCTCTACAACCACCCCAATCAGCATTTGAGTCGTTATACAACCTAAATGGTGATTGTGAAATAATTCTGAGTCTAAAGTGTGGAGTACCTTTGATGTACCTGAGTATCATTTTTACTCCTTGAAAATGTTAAACGTTTGGGCTTTGCATAAATTGGCTTGCTAAATTCACAGCATGGGTGATATCAAGTCTTGTCAAGGTCAAATATTGAAGACTCCCTACTATCATTCTTTAAAATAATGCATATACAAAACTTCCCACAGCTTTATGCAAACCATGTTTTCTAGCCAAAGGAGTGTCTACAGCCTTTGCAAAACTCATCTATGTCTTTTCCAACATCTCAACACCATACTTGCTTTGGTTTAAGTGAATTCCACCTTCGAAATAGTTCACCTCAATTTCTAAGAAGAAGTGTAAAGGGCCAAGATCTTTCATAGAAAACTTCATTAAAAGTTGTAGAACCAACTCTAAAACATGAGATGAATACTTCCTGTGACAATAATATCATCCACATATAATGAAGATAAATATTTTTCCTTTGTGAGTTTTCAAAAAGCAAATAGGGAAGGGTCAGTCTTACTACAAATAAAGCCAAGGTGTAAGAGATGCATGTTAGACCTATAATACCAGACTCTTGTGGCTTGTTTAAGATCATACAATGACTTTGTATATAGACATACATGCTGTGAATACTAGGGAACAATAAAACCAGGGGGTTTACTCATGTACACCTCTTGTAAGAAGCCTTGTAGAAACACATTTTTGACTTCTACTTGTCTAAATTTCCACTTTGAACTGACAACAATGGATAGAAACACCTTAATAGTTGTAGATTTAACCACATAACTAAATATTTCTTCAAAATCCGCCCTTAAAGCTGCGAGAATCCCATTGCCAAAAGTCTGGACTTATACCTATCTATTGTCCCATAAACTTTTAATTTTATCTTGAACACCCATTTTGATTAAACCATGTTCATGCCAGGAGATTTAGGAACAAAAATTTATGTCATGTTAGTATGTAAAACACCAATTTCTTCTTGCATTGCTGCAAGCCAATAAGGTTATTTTACTGCTTTCTTAGTAGTATTTGGTTCTCTCACAATTTATATGTTGCTGCTAGGAACAAATAACAAGTGTCGTTCCTTCGTCTTGTTCTTGGTGATCATATGATGCCCTTGTGGTGCAGGAAGTACCTCAACTATACATTAACCTAGATAGTGGACTGGAGTGTAGCATTGTAAAGTTGCAGGTCAACTGGTACATAAACTAAAGTGGTTGTTTGATGATGATCATAGGTTGGACCTTTAAGAGCAAGTTGTTCCTCACCGCTGCTGGCATATTCAAAATTTGCAGCTGGAGTTTCAATGTTAATGTATGGATAATCAAATTTAACCTATTCTTGTCACGACCCAAATCCGGGCAGCGACTGCCACCCACACTTACCCTCCTATGTGAGCGAACCAACCAAATCTAACCTTAACATTTCAATATAATATCAACAGAAAGTAATGCGGAAGACTTAAACTCATTAATAAAATTAATAACTATTATTATTCCCAAAATCTGGATGTCATCATCACAAGAACATTTACCTTTAAATTACTAAACTAAGAGTATCTAAAAAGCTAAAAATACATAAGAAGCTAGTCCATGCCGGAAGTTCAAGGCATCAAGACATGAAGGAGAAGATCCAGTCCAAGCTAGAAGCGTTAGCTCACCCTGAAGATCCGGTGTGACGAAGACAGGCTTGAGTTACTGTTGAGTCGAAGATGACGACACGTTTGCTGCACTCCACAAATAACAAGAAGAAAAACATAAAAGTAGGGGTCAGTACGAAACACGGGTACTGAGTAGATATCATCGGCCAACTCAAAATAGGGAACAGTATATATCAAATATTATAGTAAATCAACTATAAAACTCAACATGTAGCAACAACAAGTACTATAATCGTCAATAAGTACCATCAAGTTCGTCCATGAGGGCTCAAGCCTTAACACCATACTCATTTGGGAATTAAGTTTATTAAGTTGAGTATATTATCATCTTTCAAGATTCATTATCTTTCTTCCTCTTGTGTCGGTACGTGAGACTCCGATCCCCTACTGCTATGTGTCGGTATGTGACACTCCGATCCCCTAATTCTATGTGTCGGAACGTGACACTCCGTTCCCCTAATTCTATGTGTCGGAACGTGACACTCCGATCCCCTACACGTGTCGGAACGTGACACTCCGATCCCCTACATGTGTCGGTACGTGACACTCCGATCCCCTACATGTGTCGGAACGTGACACTCCGATCCCCTACATGTGTCGGTACGTGACACTCCGATCCCCTAATTCTATGTGTCGGAACGTGACACTCCGATCCACTAATATCATTCTGTAAATCATCAAGCCTTCTCTATTCCAAGGCATCATCAATCCAATTACTTTAATTCATCAAGCCTTCTTCTATACCAAGGCATCATCATTAATAATGTATATTAAAGTTTCTTTTCAAGATTTGGGATTCAATATTTTCAACATGCTTATCTTATCACAATCACATAATCATATTCATGCAAACATACCATTAAGCATATAGTAGGGTTTACAATACTACCAATACATATCATTCACTATTAAGAGTTTACTTATGAAAGCATGAAACCATAACCTACCTCCACCGAAGAATTGAAATCAAGCAAGTTAATCCTCAAAGCTTGGTGCTTTCCTCTTCTCTGGATCATTTCTCTCTCTCCCTTCTTGTTCCTTCTGTTTTCTTATTCAAACCCTCTTTCTTTTACCCTAATTAGTATATAATTAAGAATAAAAGATGGCAATAATACCCCACTAATTAACTTAAGGTTACCTCTTTTAACCCCCAAGAATTTGAGTTATTAATATAAACCCACGAACTTTATACTTGAGGCAAGAATAGTCAAAAACGTCCCTTAAAACTTAACCAGAAATCCGACTCCAACTGGGATTACGCAAGCTGTGACGGGCCGTCGCGGCTGCGATGGTCCGTCCTGCTGTCCGTCGCATAGTTCAGAAACTGGATTTTGGATGAATGACCTGTGACGGTCCGTCCTGCCACTCTGTTACGAAGTTCAAAGAGTCGATTTTCAGTACCCAATTTAAGATTTTCTAAGTGTTTTGAAACGAGACCCTACGACGGTCCGTCGTGCCCTTGACGGTCCGTAGTGGGGTCCGTCGCTTTTGCCAGTTTTTCCAGAATTGAAGTTTGTTGCTCAAAACGACTAAACAGGTCGTTACAATTCTTCAACATCTGATACTGTGCTTGAGAGGTCAATAATACTCTTATCATCAATGAGTACATGAGGTGTAGCAGCATTATCACTAGTAATGGGCGGGCTAGCAACCTGTACTTCCCTTAAATTATAATTATCGGGTGTTTGCAGGTTAGAGAAAGATTCAAGATAAGTAGCAAGGTGAGGTGAGACATCAATGTTAGTTTGATATTTCTTTTGAGACACATAAGGTAATTTGTTTTCATCAAACATATCATGTCTGGATATGTAAACCCTCCTTGTAAAAGGATGATCGCATCTATATCCTTTGTGTAAGCTGTTGTACCCTATGAAACACAAGCATATGTTTTTGGACTGAACTTATTGTTACCCTAATTATATGAAAAACATCTACACCAAAACACTTTTAGGTTGTTGTAATGAGGGTGTTTCTCAAACAACATAACAAACGGAGTAACCATCTTTATGACTGATGAAGACAATCTATTGATGAATACTACTGCAATGAGGAAAGCTTCAACATAGAAACAGAGGTAGGTTAGCATGAAGTAGTAAAGTTAAGGCAATCTCCATACTATGCTATGTTTTCTCTGTGAAACTCCATTTTGTTCAGGTGTGTTGGGACATTAAATATATCCCACAATGACATGATCTTCCAAATTCTTAATGAAGTCTATTTTGATAAAGTTAACACCTTCATCACACTGAAAAATCTTGATCTCTTTAGAAAATTATTTTCCCACCATTTTCTAAAATTTTTATAAAGACCTCAAAGAACACAGACTTCTTTTTTTATGGATAAATCCCATGTATATCTGGTGTGATCATCAACAAAAATGACATAATATTTCATATGTTGGGAAGATTCGAAAGGAGTAGGTCCCAATAAGTCACGATGAATTTTCAGTAAGGTTTCTTTCTCAATTTTATTTCTCAAACAAAAAGGAAGTTTACAGCTCTTTCTCAACTTACAACTAGAACAAACAGTTGGCATTTTATTCTAACTACTAACATTAATGCAATTATTACTACTCAAAACATTTAAATACTCCAAATTAGGGTGTCCTAATCTAGTATGAAAAATATTGTTTGATGTGTTCTAGTCGTGTGCAACAGTCAAGGCATATAGATGGTTATCTTTTAAAGCATAAAGTCCATTCCTTTTAGATCTTTTGTCTAGCAGTGTTCTTGTCCTCTTGTCCTAACCAACAAAGTTTGTTTCATCAAATTAAAGAGTACAACAATTATCCTTTGCAATCATACTAACTGAGAGTAAATTTTTGTTGATCTTAGGTACTACCAGAATAATTCTTTAACTTTAGACGTGCTCCAAATATTTTTCCAACATGTGTAATATGCAACATTGATTCATTTCCAACTATTATTTTATTTGGTTCATTGTAGTGTTTAAGACAGTTAGGATACCTGAGTTATGTGTCATTTGGCTACTTGCTCCTAAGTCCACATACAAGGTGTCATTAGTAGAGTGTTGTAGATTAATAGCAGGCAATGCTTGTGGTAGCTCATCTTTGGCGAGTAGTCTCACCTTGAAAAATAATTTAGAGCAGTATGGTTATTCGTACAAGAAATTTGACACGCATCATAATTGTCCTTTTCATGACTTTCACTTGGTGGACTGTTCTGAGGACCTGGAACATTTTTGTTGTTATAAGGACATGTTTATTGTCCTGCAGGCTTGAAGCCTCTTTCTCTTCAATTGAAGTTATTATTTCCTCTTCTTTGTGAGTAGTTTCATCTTCCCCTGCCTCTTTGGCCAGAGAATGCCATGTTATTGTTTTGTTAAGGAACTTCTTCTTCCTTCTCCCTCATATGAAAACCCCCTAGAGAATTAAAAAACTGATTAAAAGTAGGATATTGTGTCTTAACTAGCATGACAGTCTTGAAGGTCTGGTAATTATGATCTAAACCTCTAGAAAAATTAATCATTATTTCTATCTTCATATGCTGACTTGTGAATGGTTGCAAAACCATCATATAAGCCTTTTCCATAACGTATTCGTCAATTGTTTGTGTTCCTATCCTCACACTTTGCAGTTGTTACTTTATTTGGAACTTCTTATCTTTAGTTGCTTGAAAATATGTTTCTTCCAAGCATTCCCACATCTCTTTGGAAGTTGAGCACCCTACAATCAGGTACATGCTTTCTTCTGTCAAGGTGCCTGAAATACAAATCATTCGCAACATATCCTTATCCTCCCAATCATCAACAATGATGTTGTCTTCTACACCTTTTCACCTGTTACACTTTTCTCAGTAGTCTGTCCATTAAAAAAGGTCGCTCAACGTGGTTCTGTGATGATTTCGGTTAATCTCATCACTTGAAAAAACTACGTCGTTTGTGTCCTCCATATAAGATAGTTCATTGTCTTAAGTTTAATGGAGCAAGACAAAATAAGATGATGAAGTGAAGTGGTCAATAGAGTGTTGGTAAAATGGGCCATTGCAGTTTGATAATTTGGTTGTTTTTTACTTTGATCTAATATGTTAATGTGCGGAAAAACATTATTGGTCAGATACCAGTTACAAATCTCACAAAAGTATGTAGAAATCAAGGATGTATTTATTATTATATTGTTGAGTTACAATCTCCTTATATAGGAGAAGAGTCCTTTTCTAGTTATACTATGAATCCTACTACTATTTAAATAATTGCATGAGTAGTATTGTATTACAAGTCAAATACATTATCCTAGTTGACTCCTATAATATTCAATAGCTTAGTTGTACATAACTTAAAATTTAGTTGTCTAATCCTAGTACGAGTCTAACTCTAACTCGTCATTCTACTTTGATGGACATGTTCCTTCGACGTGTCCCATCAGTCATCAAGCTTCCATCAACAGTTAGTACATATAATTGATTAAAAAAAGATAAAACTCAGTGACGGCTCAAGCTAGATAGTGTCCTAAAGCTAAATATAAGTTGTAGGACGAATTTTAATTAATATTTTTATGTGATTCAAGTTATTTCTTTCTTTTTCATAAAAATAGTTTTATTTTTATGATATTAAACTAAAGATATATCTGTACAAAATATTTTTTTAGTCTTGTGGTATTAAACATATCATGTGGAAGTTAAATTTAAACTTGATCCATACAAATGATTTCCATAAAAATTAAAACATTCTTGTTTTGCTACAAAAAGCTTACTATAATTTTATTGTTACTAAAACATCAGGCCTTTCAATTTTTTATTGCCTAAGGCATATGCCTCATCTTTAAAGGCATAGAGCCACCCTCTGAAGAAACCTAATTAAAACAGTAATAAAATAAGTAATTTTTTTTCAAAAAAGAACAATAGTATACTTTGATGGTGGATGTACCTAATTTATTCTGTTATGGTAGCAACAAAATTAAGTTATTTCTTGTTTCCTCCTAAGATTTGTAGTTTTTAAAAAATTACACTATTAAGAAAAAGTAAAATATTTGTGTATATGTTTTCTTGAGAAAACATAGGTTAAAGGCATATGGACTTATGTCTTAGTGTTGAATAATGAATATCACCTTGTTCAACTGTCAACTTGTTTTTTTTTATTTATAGGATCCGATTTATCATTAAAGTCTTGATGGTTTTAGGTTTAATTAAGGGTTTTGATATGAATATTTGAATTGATAAAATAATACCATTTCTCATAATTTTGGGGTTCTTAATAATATCTTATACATAAATTAAAATTTCAAGATGTATTTCTTTATTATTTTTCACCAAAATATTGAAGTTAAGTGTGTAGTTCACTAAATTAATATTATATGCTTCATTTAGAACAAATGTTTTTGGTCATATTTCCCAAAAGAGGTTAATTGTAATAATAGTATTAGTTTTACTAGAGTTAAATTTACGGTCAGACACTGTACTAAAATTTCATACAAACTACTTTTATATATACTAACAAATGACACCTTTAGTGCTAAAGGAAGTGTCAAGTATTATCTATTCATTTATAATGTTACAACAAAAACATGTCATTCCTAGGGTATTTTGATGTAAGCACTCAATACTATAAATTGCTAGTACAATAAATATAAAATCACTATTTTAAACGTCTAATTTTTTTTCAAATTCTATACAAAAATACTTTATATGTGTTTGATTTAATCTAAGCGAAACAAATTTACATCAAGAGTTGCAGATTAAAGAAATCAATGCAAATGTCAGCTACAAATAATTTCTTTTGCATTTTTTAAACAAGGGAAAAGGTTACATTTGCCTCCTATTATTCACCTATTCTTTTAATCTTAGAGTTATGACATGCTTGTTTGTTGTTCGTGTAGCATGTACATTGATCTTACCTATCGTACTTTTGCTTATTTTCTACAGATTATCATGCCTCCGAAGAAACAAAGTCTTAGTTTATCTTCTCCTGATCGACTTAACAACTTTAACATTCATTTAATCAATGACATTCTAAGTAGGTACTTTTCGAGAATTTCATAGAGTTAGTACACTTTCGAAGGACTGGAAATATATTTGTTGGAGAATTCCACATGTGAAGTTTGATGAAACAGTGTGAAAAACACCCGAGGACTTGACGTCCCCTACCATTGGATTTATTCCAATTATTGATAGTTTCCTCAGGTTTCATAGAGAAAATAATATTGAAGGTCACCCTCAATATTATTAGTCTAATAGTGTGTCCTGATGTTTATCGTTTTAGTGTTTCCCTCGACATTGATCATCTTCAACATTTTGTCCTTAAACTTTTATTTACTTATCATCCATACAGGTTGCCTAACTTCTTTTTTTATTGTTACGCATTGAGGCATTTGTATCTCAAGGAATGTGAAATACAGCTTCCATGTTTCTTTAAGGGATTTAATAATTTGATTAGGCTAATATTAAAATATGTAATGTTATCTTTTGATACATTTGAAAGTTTGATCTCTAATTGCCCGTTGCTTAAAGATATTGTGTTGTAAGACATAGACAATCCGTACTTCATGAGTATTAATGCTCCGAACCTAAGGTCATTTATATTTCGTGGCGATATACAATTGTTACATCTTTAAAACGTCCCTGTTCTTTCTAATGATCTGTATGCGCCTAGATAGTTAGTTCTAGAGGACGAAGAAGATTTTGTCAATATTTTTTCGTCTATTCCTGCTCTCGAGTGTTTCAGCTGGGATCTTTTTGAGGTAATGTTCCTTCATTTTACTTAATGGTAATGAATTTTAATATGTGCTTTTTTTGGAATTTCAGTCATCTTGATTTTTGTCATTTTATTCTTAGGTCGATATTGGATAACCTAATGTTATACCAGTAAGGCTTCCATCAGTTATTAAATGTCTGAAATGCCTATTCATGTCTCGAATTACTCTTGGAGAGTTTTTTGAGCTTTTGTTTGCTCTTTGCATAATACAGAGCACTCCGAGTTTGGAAGAAATTTAAATTAAGGGTGTCACTAATGATTATTTTTCTCTCTATCTTTTCCACGTTTTTATATTCGTATGTAATGACTTGATGGTTTTTTTCTGGATTTTTCTTAGGAATGTATCCTTAGTGATGGTGATTATTTCGAATGTGTGCCCCAGGAGATTGTTGATGAGATTCCTGCAAGCTTTTCGGATATCACATTTAATCATACATGAATAGTTAGGTTTTACGATGTACTATTAGTAGAGTACCTTTGATGTACTTGAGTATCATTTTTACTCCTTAAAAATGTTCAACGTATGGGCTTTGCATAAATTGGCTTGCGAAATTCACAGCATGGGTGATATCAGGTCTTTTGAAGGTCAAATATTTAAGACTCCCTACTATCATTCTTTAAAATGATGCATATACAAAACGTCCCACAGCTTTTTGGAAACCATGTTTTCTAGCTAAAGGAGTGGTTATAGCCTTTGCCAAAGTCATCTCTGTCTTTGCCAACATCTCAGCACCATACTTGCTTTGGTTTAAGTTAATTCCACCTTCGCAATATTTCACCTCTATTCCTAAGAAGAAGTGAAAAGGTCAAAGATATTTCATAGAAAACTTCTTTCCAAGTTGTAGAACCAAGTCTAAACTGTGAGATGAATACTTCTTGTGACAATAATATCATCCACATATAACAAAGAGAAATATTTTTCCTTTGTGAGTTTGCCAAGCAAATAGGGAAGGGTAAGTCTTACTACAAATAAAACAAAAGTGTAAGAGATGCATGCTAAACCTATAAAACCAGACTCTTGTGGCTTGTTTAAGACCATAAAATGCCTTTTAAAGTAGACATACATGTGGAGGATACTAGGGATCAATAAAACTAGGGGGTTGACTTATCTACACCTTCTCTTGTAAGAAGCTTTGTAGAAACACATTTTTGACGTCTACTTGTCAAAATATCTACTTTGAACTGACAACAATGGATAGAACCACCTTAATAGTTTTATCTTTAACCACAAAACTAAATATTTCTTCAAAATCTAGCCCTTGAAGCTGCGAGAATCCCATTGCCACAAGTCTGGACTTATACCTATCTATTGTCGCATCAACTTTTAATTTTGTCTTGAACACCCATTTTGATCAAACCAAGTTCATATCCGGAGATTTAGGCACAAAAATTTATGTCTTGTTAGTATGTAAAACACCACTTTCTTCTTGAATTGCTGCAAGCCAATAGGTGGTTTTAGTGCTTCCTTAGTAGTATTTGGTTCTCTCACAATTTATGTGTTGCTGCTAGCAACAAGTAACAAGTGTCGTTCCTTCGCCTTGTTCATGGTGATCATATGATGCCCTTGTGGTGCAGGAAGTACATCAACTGTGCATTAACCAAGAAAGTGGAATGGAGTGTAGCATTGTAAATCTGAAGGTCAACTGGTACATAAACTAATGTGGTTGTTTGATGATGATAATTGGTTGGACCTTTAAGAGCAACTTGTTCCTCACTGCTGCTGGCATATTCAAAATTTGTAGCTAGAGTTTTAATGTTAATGTATGGATCATCAAATTCAACCTGTTCTTCAACATCTGATATTGTTCTTGAGAGGTCAATAATAATCTTATCATCAATAAGTACATGAGGTGTAGCACCATTTTCAATAGTAATGGGTGGTCTAGCAACCTGTATTTCCCCTGAATCATAATTATCGGGTGTCTGCAGTTTTGAGAATGATTCAACAAAAGTAGCAACGTGAGGTGAGACATAAATGTTAGTTTGATATTGCTTTGGAGACACATGAGGTAATGTGTTTTCATCAAACACAACATGTCTTGATATGTAAACCCCCCTTAAAGACTCTTTCTTTTGAATTGAAGTTATTATTTCCTCTTTTTTTGTGAGTAGTTTCCTCTTCCTCTGCCTCCTTGGGCAGAGAATGCCATGTTATTGTTTTGTTAAGGAACTTCTTCTTCCTCCTCCATCATATGAAAAACCCTGAGAGCATTAACAATCTTATTAAAAGTAGGATATGGTGTCTTAACTAGCATGACAGTCCTGAAGGTCTTGTAATTATGTCCTAGACCTGTAGGAAAATTAATTATTTTTTCTATCTTTATCTACAGACTTGTGAATGTTTCCAAAACCATCACATATTCCTTTGAATTCCTTAATGTATTCGTCAATTTTTTGTGTTCCTAGCCTCCGAATTTTCACTTGTTACTTTATTTTGAACTTCATATTTTTAGTTGCTTGAAAATATGTTTCTCCCAAGCATTCCCACATCTCCTTGGCAGTTGAGCAGCCTACAATCAGGTACATGTTTTCTTCTGTCAAGATGCCTGAAATCCAACTCCTTCATAACATATCCTTACACTCTCAATCATTAACAATGTTGTTGTCTTCTGCACCCTATCGCCTGTTACACTTTTCTCAGTAGTATGTCCATTGAAACATGTCCCTCAACATGGTTCTGTGATGATTTCGGTTAATCTCATTACTTGAATCAACTAAGTCATTTGTGTCCTCCATATAAGATAGCTCATTGTCTTAAGTTTAATGGAGCAGGACAAAATAAGATGATGAAGTCAAGAGGTCGAAAGAGTGTTGGTAGAAGTGGCCATTGTAGTTTGCTAATTTGGTTGTTTTTTATTTTGATCTAATACGTTAAAAAGCGGAAAAAATTTATTGGTCAGATACCACTTATAAATCTTACAAAAGTATATAGAAATCAAGGATGTATTTATTATTATAATGTTGAGTTACAATCTCTTTATATAGGAGAAGAGTCTTATTTTAGTTTTACTAGGAATCCTACTACAATACAAATAATTACATGAGTAGTATTGTATTACAAGTAAAATACGTTTTCCTAGTTGACTCCTATAATATTCAATAGTTTAGTCTTACGTAACTTAAGATTTAGTAGTCTAATCCTAGTACGAGTCTAACTCTAATTCGTCAGTCTGATTCGATGAACCTGTTTCTTCGACGTGTCCCATTAGTTGTCAAGCTTCCTTCAACAGTTACTGCACATAATTGATATAAAAAAAAACTCAATGACAGCTCAAGCTAGATAGTGTCCTAAATCTAAAAGTAAGTTGGAGGACAAATTTTTATTATTTTTTAATTTTATTTGAGATTGAAGTTATTTCTTTCTTTTTCATAAAAATAGTTTTATTTTTATGATATTAAACTAAATATATATTTATACCAATTTTTTTTTAATGTTTTGGTCTTAAACATATCATGTGGAAGTTAAATTTAAAATTGATCCATATAAAAGAGTTACATAAAATTTAAAACATTCTTTTTATTTCTACAAAAACATCACGATAATTTAATTGTTACTAAAAAATTAGGCCTTTCAATTTTTGGTAGCCTATGGCATTTGCCTCATCTATAAAGGCATAGAGTCACCCTATGAAAAAACCTAATTAAAACAATAATAACAAAATTAATTTTTTTCAAAAAAGAACAATAGTATACCATGATGATGGGTGTACCTGAATTCATTGTGTAATGGTAGGAACAAAATTAAGTTATTTCTATTTTCCTCCTAAGATTTGTAGTTTTTAAAAAAAAATTAAACTATTAAGAAAAAGTAAAATATTTGTGTAATTATAATTATATTTTCTTGAGAAAACATAGGCTAAAGGCATATGTACTTATGGCTTAGTCTTGAATAATGAATATCACTATGTCCAACTATCAATATTTTTTATTTATTTATAGGAATCTGATTTATCATTCAAGTCTTGATGGTTTTAGGTCTAATTATGGTTTTGGATATGAATAATTGAATTAACAAAATAATACCATTTCTAATGATTATGGTGTTCTTATTAATAGCATATACATGAATTAAAATTTCAAGATGTATTTTTTTATTATGTTTCACCAAAATATTGAAATTAAGTGTGTGGTTCACTAAATTAATATTTTATTCTTCTTGTAGAACAAATGTTCGGGGTCATATATTCAAAAAGAGGTTAATTGTAATACTACTATTAGTTGTAGCAGAGTTAAATTTACGGTCAAACATTGTACTAAAATTTCATACAAACTATTTTTATATATACTACCAAATGACACCTTTAGTGTTAAAAGAAGTGTCAAGTATTACCTATTCATTTGTAATGTTACAACAAACACATGCCATTCCTATAGTATTTTGATTTAGGCACTCAATACTAAAATATTCTAGTACAATAAGTATAAAATCAATAATTTAAACGTCTATGTTTTTTCAAATTCTATACGAGAATACTTTATATGTGTTTGATTTGACCTAAGCCAAACAAATTTACATCAAGAGTTGCAGATTAAAGAAATCAATGCAAATGTCAGCTACTAATAATTTCATTTGCATTTTTTAAACATGGAAAAAGGTTACATTTGCCTCCTTTTATGCACCTTTTCTTTTAATCTTAGAGTTATGACATGTTTGTTTGTTGTTCGTGTAGCGTGTACATTGACCTTACCTATTGTGCTTTTGTTTATTTTCTACAGATTATCATGCCTCCGGATAAACAAGGACTTAGTTTACCTTCTCCTGATTGACTTAACAACCTTAACATTCATTTAATCGATGACATTCTAAGTAAGTTGTCTTTTCAAGATGTTGTAAGCATTAGTACACTTTCGAAGGACTGGCAATATATTCGCTGGAGAATTCCACATGTGAAGTTTGATCTAACAATGTGGAAAACACCTGAGGACTTGACATCTCCTACCATTGATTTATTCCAATTCTTTATATTTTCCTCAGGTTTCATAGAGGAATAATATTGAAGCTCACCCTCAATATTATTAGTCTAATAGTGTATCCTAATGTTGATCGTTTGATTTTTTCCCTCGATACTGATCACATTCAACATTTTGTCCTTAACTTCCATTTATTTATCCTCCATAGAGGTTGCCCAACTTCTTTTTTATTGTTCAGCATTGAGAAATTTGTATTTCATGGAATGTGAAATACAACTTCCATGTTTCTTTCAGGGATTTAATAAGGTGATTAGTCTAAAATTTAAATATGTCAAATTATCTAACTATACCTTTGAAAGTTTGATCTCTAATGACCCGTTGCTTCAGGATTTGGTGCTAAAAGACATAGACAATATTTCCCATATGAGTATTAATTCTCTTAATCTAAGGTCATTTGTCTTTCATGGCGATATACAATTGATATATCTTCAAAATGTTCCTGTTCTTTCCAATGTTCTGTATGCGCCTAGAGAATTTGTTTTAGAGGATGAAGATGATTTTGTCAGTATTTTTTCATCTAATCCTGCTCTTGAGAGTTTAAATTTGGATCTCTTTGAGGTAATGTTCCTTCATTTAACATTATTGTAATGCATTTTCATTTGTACTTTTTTTTTCTTTGAGTCATCCAGATTTTGTCATTTTATATGTAGTTTGGTAATGGATAAACTAATGTTATACCAACAAGGCTTCCATAAACTCTTAACTATTTGAAATACCTATTCATATCTTGGACTACTCTTGGAGAGTTTTCTTAGCTTTCGTTTCTTCTTTGCATTATACAAAGTTCCCCTAATTTGGAAGAAATTGAAATTAAGGCCGTCACAAATGTTTATTTTTCTCTCTATCTTTTCGATGTTTTCATATTCGTGTGTAATGAGTTAATGTTTTTTTCTTGAGGGAGTATCATTAGTGATGGAGATAATTTTCGAATTTGTGCCCCAGGAGGTTTTTGATGAGATTCCTCCAAGCTTTTTGGATATTACATTTAATCATCTGAGGACAGTTAAGTTTTATGATGTACTATTAGAAGAGGGTGAAATGCAGCTTATAAAGGTCTTATTGGCAAAGTCACCAGCAGCGGTGAAAATTGTAATCACGCCTTCTCTAATGGAAACTAACGAATCTCTCAATGTAATCATGAAGATAACAAAGTCTCAATGGGCATCATCTAAAGCAGAAGTTGTTTATCTTGTTGATTAGTATCGTTATCACAATCCCTCTTAATATTTGGCTAAAATGTGTTGAAAGTGCAAACAATAACTAGATGTTTTGTTGATGAGTAGTAAGGCTATGATTTGCCTTTTCTTTAATGTACTATAACGATTTTATCTGCTTGGAAACATAGAATTCTAAATGTTTTGAATACTCTGTTTGGGAACAAAGATGGTTTTTACATTTCATGGATGCTCTTAATTGATATATGATTTGAGTCTTTGGTTGTTTATTGCAAAGTTATATTATTTGTTGAATTCTCTCCGGGAAACTTACTTTTTGGCTAGTAGGAATTTCTTTCCTGTTAAGGGATAAGTCCAAGTTAGATCAAGAATTTTTATTTAGTAGATACTTTTAGACTAGTAAACTCTAGGATAACTTTCAATGTTTTTTCCTATATGGAACCAGAGGAAAAAATCAAGAATACGAATAAATCCAATGGTAGGGGATGTCAAGTCCTCTTGTGTTTCCCAGACCTTTTGATCAAATTTAACCTGTGTAATTTTTGGGCAAGTATATTGCCAATCCTTAGAAAGTGTACTAGTTCTTATAAATCTTGAAAAGACAACCTGATTAAAATGTCATCAATTAAATGAATGACAAGATTGCTAAGTCGATCAAGAGAAGGTAAACATATTCTTTGTTCATCTAGAGGCATGATAATTTGTAGAAATTAAAAAAGAATACGATTTGTAAGGACAAAGTATATGCTACACGAACAACAAACAAACATGTCACAACTTTAACAATAAAAGAAAAGGTGTATAATTCGTAGATGGCACTTTCATTGTTTTGTTCAATTTGCAACTTTTGATGTAAAATTGATTGGATTAGGTTATAGTCAACACATATAAAGTATATTTGTATAAAATTTGAAGAGAACCTAGAAGTTCAAATTAGTTATGCGATACTTATTGTACTACATATTGTAGTAGTGAGTGTTTACATCAAAACAATATATGAATGACATGTGTTTATGCAACATTATAAATAAATAGATAATACTTGACACATCTTTCAACACTAATGGAGTCGTGTGGAAGTATAGATAAAAATAGTATTAGTATTAATTTTAGTAACAATGTTTGACTATAAATTTAACACCGGTATAATAAATACTACTATTTCAGTTAACCTTTTTCAGATATATGACCCCAAACATTTATGCTACAAGAAGAATGATTATATATCCTTAGTGAAGGGGATTATTTTGAACTAGTACCCTATTAGTTTATTGATAAGATTCATGCAAGATTCTCGAATATCACATTTAATCACCTGAGGACAATTATGTTTTATCATGTACTATTAGAATAGAGTGAAATGCACCTTACTTTTAGGAATTTCTTGCTTATTAAAGAATAACTCCAAGTTATACCGAGAAGTATGATGGACATACTCATTCCCTATCTATGAAGACGAAACTCGAAGAATCATCAGCCAATTTGGGATTTTTGATTGATATTTCTTTCAAAGTTATGTTGTGTGTTAAATTTCCTTAGGCAATCTTGACACATTGAGTGGAAACTTACTTTCTGTCTAGATAGTAGAAATATCTTGTCTGCTATGGGATTAGTTCAAGTTAGATCGAGAAGTATATATGTTAGACATGATGCTACCTCATTTGAGAAGAAGAAACTGAAGAAGAATCACCCAATTTGGGATTTGTGAGTTGATGTTTTTCACGAAGTTATATGGTGTGTTGAATTCTCTTGGCGAGCTTAAAGTATTGAATGGAAACTTACTTTTTGTACAGTTAGTAGGAATTTTTGTTTGCTTAAGGGATTAGTCTTTGTTGAACGGACATGTATATATTTTGGACATTATCCTTCCTCATTTGTGAAGAAGAAACTCGAAGATCATGTCCAACATATATATACTTGTCGGTCTAACTTAGGCAAATCCCTTAGCAAACAAGAAATTCCTACTAACCATACAAAAAGTAAGTTTCAATTCTACACTTCAAGCTCGCCTAGGAGAATTTAACACACAACATAACTTCGAAATTTACATCAACTCAAGAGTCCCAAATTGGATGATGCATCTTTTTAAAAAAGGAACATGTCCAACATACTTCTCGTTCTTACTTGGACTAATCTCTTAACAAGCAAGAAATCTCTACTAACCAGACAGAAAGTAAGTTTTCACTCAATGTTTCAACCTCTCTTAAGGAAATTTAACACATAACATAACTTTGAAATAAATATCAACTCACGAATCCAAAATTGGGTGATGCTTCTCGAGTTTCTTCTTCATAGGTGAGGAAGGATCATGTCTAATATATATACATATTGGTATAACTTGGACTAATTCCTCAGCCAGACAGAAAGTTAAGTTTTCAAAGTTTTAGAAGAATAGCATGTACACAACAGTTTACTCCTAACTTTGTTTGTGGTGTTTCATAGTTGATTTTCGATAGCCCCTCGACTTAAAAGAAATTTTATGCAGTAAAACCAACATACAAAAAGCAAAAATAAATAAATAAAGGAAAATAGGGTTCTTTCTACGTTCCAAAATCCCAAGAAAACTAACATCTACCACAAAAAAAAACAAAGTGGATGATAGGGCTTCTATTTCACAAAATTAACAACACCCAAATGAGAAAGACTTGATTTCTAAAAAAAAAAGAGAAAGCAAATTTTAAGCTTATCAACAACTAAAATTACTATTGTAAACATCCAAAAAAAAGTTAGAAAAGTATCAAATATCATTTTCGCACACGTTATCCTTCAACTGCTGAACACAAATTTGTATGATTTGGAAGTCTTCAATTTCATCTTCGCGGAGTCAATGAGGGAACTAAAGAAGGAAAGGGGGAGATAGGTTTTCTTCTTAAATTAAATTTTACAAAATTGTAATATGAAGTGGGGTGAGTGGGGGCAATTAATTATGTTGGTTCCTTAGTTGTATTGTCTTGTCTGTATCAATTTACGTGATACAATTCAATTCGACATAAAATAAATTAAAAATAAACAAAAAAATTGGAATGTGACATATAACATAAATCTTATAGAATAATATGATTATAAATTTACTAAAAATGTAGAGATAAATTATGTATTTTTTATTTTAATTTAGTTATTTATTTTCTCATTATAAAAATGATAAATAAAAATGATAAATTTCATTAACTTGTACTTAAAGACTTTTTTTCTGAAGGTTTATAAACTTAATTAATCTACAAAATTAAAAAAGTAATAATTTTAACAATAAATGAGATCCAAATGATTGAAATGATTATCTATAATAAAGTGGACAATTGATATAGGACTATGAAAAGACTTTCTTTTGGAAATAACTTTAAAAAAGAAGCAAATATCACATAAATTAATGGGAAAAGAGATTAAAATTGATGTGATATGTCTAATTCAGTCCACTTAATAATTTTTGCATGCGACGTTTAACTTCTCAAAACAGTTAAACTTCAATTTATAGGTCAGTTACAAATTCAATTTTCGGATTTTGTGATCTTTTTTTAATAAAAAAATGATCATTATTATGTATAAGAGATATAGTAAATCCAAAGAGATATCATTTGTTCGGTATTATTGACACAAAATTCCTGCATTTTAGCCAATTTATTCAAGGGCGAATCTAGAAGGGGCGAACGTATATTCATTTGAGTTTTCTTGACAAAGATTTTATATGATATATATAAGAGTGTTTTTTGTTTGTTTATATATAAATTTTAAATTTTTCAACATAAGGGTATGTGAGGTAGGGCGGCCTTAAGGTTATGTGGGGCGGGTCTGAAGCGGGGTGGGTTGAAGTGGATTTCATTTTAATTAATGTGGGTCAAGGTAGGCTGTGGATATATGTAATTTTATGTGGGTTCAAACTTATTTTCAACGTCTTACATGTCATAGAATGACACAACATTATCTATTAAGATAAATTTATTAAAGCTACTAATATATTCAATATTACAAATGAAGATGGTTCATAAAAAATAATACAATTTCTTGCATGATTCTCAATTGACCTCTAAAAAATAAAATTTAATGTCACTATCCTATTAAATTAATACAACATAAGGAAAAACTTAATTTTTTTATGAATTTAATTTTTAGTATCAAACATAACTAAGAAAAAATAAAATAATATGAGAATTATGCAGGGCGAGTTCATGCGGGACAGGTCTATGTGGGGTAGGGTTGAGCTGGGCGGGTTGAAAATGAAAATTTTGTCTATGCGGGGCAGGAAGGATTTAAAAGTTTGTGGGTTAAGCTCAACCCGCACCGCCCCTGCCCTACACCGCCCCATTGTCATCCCTAATGAAAAAGTAGGAGGCTGTGTAGTATAATTCTTTACATATATCCATAAAATAATTTTATCCTAATGTTATTGTGTACTAAAATATTTTAAAAGAATTAATTAATTAATTAAACAGGGTGAAAATTGCTTTGAGTTGGGTCTTGACTCGTTATCTGCTCCTTTTTGGATCAATTCATATTGATCCAATTAATTCTTTTTTGAATTGGATCTTGAACCGTTTGTTATCTTGACACAATATGATTGACTAACATTGATCTAATTCTCTCAGTTACTATCTGTAACAATGCTTGAGATTAAATAGAAGAAAATCTATGAAACAAATACACTTATACATGAAAACTAATCAAAAACTATCAAGTAGTTATCCTCTTTTAGATAAGTCATGATTTAGATGAGCAAATGAAGATTAGCCTAGAAATGCCTAATATTAAAAAGAAATAGTAGATAGTTGTGTATATTTACTATTTTTTATGGAATAAAAATATTATCTATAAATAGTAATTATTTTAAGCATTTACTAATAATATTACTAATATGATTGTTGTATATCATAAATTAGTTGTACCATATAATTTTTATTTTATTTTAATAATTAAATAGATTGCATCATTTCATTAAATTATATGTTGGGCAAAAAAAAATAATAACATTTTCAGTAGAATACTTTAAATTGGTAGTTTTATATTCATTAGGGTTAATACCTCCACTCAATTCAATCAAGAAAGTTACAATAGCGTAAGATAGGGCAAAGGGAGATTGATTTCGTTTGCTGCCTCAAATACGCTCGTTCAAATTCCTTGTATGTAAGTATATTCATTTCTTTATTAGCATAAATGTTTATGTTTTTACATGCTATATCAGAGCCTGAAACATGCACTAATGATTTTCATAACGAGAAGTAACATTATCTTGTCGTGAGAGGCGGACACACAATCATATGTGTGGGTGCATATACATGTATATCTATCTCTGGCAAAAAAAGATATAATTTACAGCGCACTTTTAATGAGTGTAGATCTATCCTTGTGCTAAAGGAATCACCCATAAAAATAGGGTTTGAATCTAGCTAACGCCGTTATTATTTTTATATTTATTGTGATATTGGGGGGGGGGGTTATATTTAAACTTCACTTAGTAAACTACCAGTAGTCGGTAGTCTACTTACCTGCATGTTTCTAGGAAGATAATCAATAACAGAATGTTGCAGTAAATAATTGACACAAAAGGTTTTATCCTGGTTCGGATCACCAACGCGGTGTCTACTACAGTCCCCTTGGTATTTAAAGGTTTTCCTTAAGAGATTTGAAGAGATCTTCGTGTTACAGAAATTTTAAACTTTATCATGTCTCATATGCAAATCAGATTTCTACCTTGACACTGCCTCAACTTGTATACCTACACTCATATTCTTTCTTTTCTCTTTTCTTTTCAATTGTATCACTCACGTGTTTACGAAGCATTATGAAAGAGAAAATAAAACTATTGGCTATGCTCAGGTAAAGTTGCATAGTTTACAGTACAAATGTAGGTCGTTTTATGTAGATGATGATATGTGGTATTGTAAGGAAAACCCCAAGGGATTTATCTCAATCAAGGATCAATTTAGGGAGTCCTTGATTGTTGCTATTTAGTTGATCTGTATCCATGAAGGAAATAGCTTCTTCTGCTTTCATTTTGCAGGTTTGATATTTTTCTTGTATGATCAACATACTTTTTATCTAGTGGCTTGATTTATCTCTCTTTCCTTTCTTGAAGATTCAGTTGCGATCTCTGCAAAGTGTGCAAGTATTCTACTTCATTTAGACTTTTATTTATATGTTATTCAACCATATATTACTTTCCTTCTTTTGTCCCTTAGAATTGAGGCTTGCCTTTTCAATACTACTTTGCAACTTCAAGCAAATATTTTCCTTCTTGAAGTCGTTTGCGCTGATGATTTCCTTTTTAAATTTGTGACCTACGAAAATTGAGATCAACGCCTTAAGTGTCTATTTTCAAAATCAACAAACTCTAAGGAGTTAACAATCTTCTCCTTTTTCAAAGGATAAGATTGATCACAATTTTAATTGTAATCTTCACAATCAATTTTACGGAGAAAGTTAGTTGTACTTCCATGAGGTTGCATGTCTTAGTTGATTGATGTATGCAACTCTCTCTGTCTTATCTCCCCCATCTCACGGAGCGGTAAGAAAGATATATTTGTTTTCTCCCCCTTTTAATAGTTTAAAAGAATTTCGAAAAGCATAGTAGATTAAAACAAAGATAGCAGATACCAGAGTAGTCTAAGAGTCAGAGAGACAAAAACCAGTAGTCCAAGAGATAAAGAGGTACATGCCCCTATTGAAAGTTAGTGCAAAGAGTAAAGGTTCAGCCAGTAAAGTTAATGACCAACCCTAAAGTACTTGAGGGAGTTAGTCACTTACTCACAGAAGATGTTGTACGAACGTTCCACATTCCACTAAATATTGGATTATGAGGTCTGAACTGTAACAGCAAGCACAATGTTGGAATAGTTGACTCCACTCTTCAGAGAGTAAACTTGTTGGATCAAGTGACTTACCATTGAGATACCATTCCGCTTAATCATTTTCATGGAAATGCACAACTTACCGATATCAGTGTTATAGTTTTTCTGTAAATGAAACACCTATCCACAGCATCATAAACGATCTCCAAGTTTCATTATATAGATAACTCTGTCTATTTTTTACCTCCTCATTGTACAGCAATAAAAAAGCAGTGAAATCCATACAGATTTTTTAGAGATCAGGAGAATCTGCCCGAGCTTTGACTGAGTCCTTTTTTACTCACTTTTCACCACCCTACACATACCCCATACTAGAAAAATTATGAGAATAATAAGTTGCATTTATAAGATAAGGGGTAAACATAGAAGGATGCACAAGATTGTTCACAATAATCCTCGAGATAAGCAAGCCATAGGGCAGACTTGCTGAGATATTCAAGTCTTGAACACTTCACCACATATACGCCTTGAACCATTCTTCCCAGTTGATGTGGTATTTTATAAGTAGGAAGTAGAGAACAAATACATCATGAGTAGAGATATTACTCAAGGAGACCTTCTTGGGAATAAGCGTTGTGGCCAGGATATGTGTGAGAATATGATTCTCAAAACATAGATATAAGGTCCCAAAGTCAGAAATGTGAGTGTCGGGGTTCAACCACGACTCGCTTTTCACCATCTAGAGAAACATCAAAGTAATCAGTCCATGTTCTGTTCATGTATGGAATTACCCAAAAAACATAGTACCAAACACATCTTCGAATAACTTCTCATAGAGGATAAAGCGTTTACCGAGCACCAACGATTCTAACTCACCAATATTAGGTGAGATGCAGAGATTTGCATAAAACACGCGAACCGCTTCATTATAAAGATCAAGACCACACTAAGTAAAAAAGAGAGACAATTTCTGAGATTTGAGATAAGAGCTTACTGGGCAATGCTACGCCCTTAATCTTTCCTTCTCTTTTCGTTTTAAAAATGTGAAATCTTTGTGTACAAAGCTTTATAAAATATGAAAGAAGATTACAAATAAGTTCAAGTGAATTTTTTATTGTGACGAAAAGATGAAACCAAAAATCTAACAATCAAGAACACCAATTTTAACGTGAAAAAACTCTTCCAACCGAAGGTAACTACCACAGGATCGCTTAAATATATCAATAATAGAGTTACAAATATTCTTCTAATTGATACACAACAAGTGCCAAAAAATAACAAACAATAGCTACACCAAAAAAACCATAAATACAAAGAAACACCACCCAAACCCAGCATATGTTCGGGACCTAAAACAGGGTCTTGCTGACCTCCGAATCCAATCTCCACTATTCAAATCAACCAAAAACATGTCAGGAACACTCATTTAAAATTCCAGCATGATCCAACTGTTAGTTAATCAGAAAACATGATCTGAATGTTGGTCTTCTGAGAAAAAAACTGCAGCAAAAGAACCCTTTTCCTTCTGTCTTTTCTCTTGTTGAAAGCTCTCTCAAAAACCTCTCTTATGTTCTAATGTATTTCAAAGACAATATCAATAAGCAATTGAATTATTCTCTCAATACCATCCTCTATTTATAGAGTTTTGCTTTTCCTTACAAAGCCAAAACAAACTACAAATAAAATTACAATTCTAATCCTTTTCCTAATAGAATTTGAAACCAAATAAAGAGAATAATTCCAATCCTTTTCAAGTAAGATTAGGACATGGGCCTTTGGCTGGAACATAAGCAATAACTCAGCAAACTCCCCCTTCATCCAAGGGGCTATATGGACTTAACGTGAAGTAACTTTTGTCAGGCTTCCTGCCTACCACACTTCTAAAAAACTGATGATTGTCTACGATGAGTTCATTACACTTATATCTATGAGTATCTAGCATGACTTTATCATAACCTGAAGGTTCTCCCATTTTAGTCAATAGAATATACTCATCATGAGAATAACGTGTTGAGCTTTGCTTTTCTCTAGTAGATCTTCTACAAGAGGTTTCTGGAGAATCTGACGTGATCATCTCTCCATGAGTTGGTTGATTATCAACCACAACATCATCAATAGGAACTATTATATGTTCTACACTCTAATCATTATCTGAATTATTACCCTGGGTTCCCTCATGTGCATAAGATATATTAATAATTAGAATTGGATCAACATCAACTAAGCTCTGATCAACATGAGAATCTAGTTGCTCAGTCATGTCAATATCTTCAATAGTTTGATCTTCAAAGAGCACCACATCAAGACTTCTAATGAGCTTCTTATAAATTGGATTATAAAAGTGATATCCAAATTCATCTTGACCATAACCAATGAAGATGCACTGCTTAGTTTTAACATCCAATTTTGACCTCTAATCTTTTGGAACATGCACACAAGCTTTACACCCGAACACTTCCAAGTGATCATAAGAGACATCCTTATCAAACCAAACTTTGTTTGGAACATCACCACCCAAAGCAACAACAGGAGACAAATTGATAACATAAGCAACAATGTTAAGTGCTTCAGCGCAAAATTATTTTGGAAGTTTATCCTATGATAGCACACATTTAACTCTCTCAACTAAAGTTTTGTTCATCCTCTCTGCCAAAACATTTAATTGAGGAGTCTTTGGAGGAGTGCTGTGATGAAGAATTCCTTGCGATTTGCAGTTATTATCAAAGGGATCAATATACTCACAACAATTATTAGTGCGGATACATTTTAATTTCTTTTTACCGTATGTCTCACAGATAAGACTTGAAACTTTTCAAACACATCAAGCACTTGATCTGTGGATTTTAAAGGATATACCCAAATCTTGCGAGAATGATCATTAATGAAAGTAGAAATGTAAAGTGCACAACCTTTTGACTTCACTTTAAAAGGACCACACAAATCTGAGTGTACTATCTCCAATAGTTTAGACTTTCTTAAAGGTGGATGAATGTGAAAAGAAACTCTTCTATATTTTCCTTCTAAGAAATGAACACATCTTTTCACCTTTGCTTGTTTCATACCAGCAAGAAAATTCTTCTTAGCCAAATAGGTATTCCCCCTTTCGCTCATATGACTAAGCCTCCTGTGCCACAATTCTGATAAAGCCTCGCTCTCCAAAAAATTTATAAAGTCACCAAGAATCTATCCTTGTGTCACGTATAAATTTGAATGTTTTCTTCCTTGAGCTAAAATCAATGAGCCTTTGGTGAGCTTCCATTGGCAATTGAATAAGTCATTATGATAGCTATTATCATCTAGTTTTCCTACAGAGATCGAATTTAAGGGAATGTCCTGAGCATGCTTGACATTCTGAAGGAACAACATTAAACCAATATTGATTTTAAATAAAAAAAGTGCCAATAACGAACACCATAACCTCACGAGCATTACTCATCTTTAACACCATAGAGTTAACAGAAGTATACCCTTAAAATCATTTATCTGTTTAGAATAGAACTGCTCTCCTTGTACTTAAAGGTCATCAATTTCTTTAACAAGATAAACTTGTTATTGCCAAATTTTGAAGCGTAAAGTGTCTCCAACTTTTCCCACAATGTTCTAGCATGTGTCTAATTCCCAATATGGTTATGAACATTATCTTCAACCCATTGTCTTATATATCCACATACTTGTTAGTGCTAAAATTCCCAATTTTCATCGGTCACATTCTTAGGTTTATGAACAAAAAAATCGTAAGATGCATCTTGTTCACGAACAATAGATCTTTCATCTTGCTTTTCCATATGTTGTAGTTTCTTCCGTTTAGACATACCATCTTGCTCATATTCCCCTCCATATAGATAACCTTTGCTCTGATACCAGTTTTTGTAACGAAAAGATGAAACCAAAAATCTAACAATAAAGAACACCAAGTTTAACGTAGAAACACCCTTCAAACCAAAGGTAACTACCATGGGATCGACAAGATCTAATTGATTCTTTATACAAATGAGAGGGTTAAAAATATTCTTCTAATGGTTACACAACAAGTTGCAAAAAAGAACAAACAATAGCTACACCAACAAAAGATAAATAGAAAGAAACATCACTCAAACTCAGCTTCTGTTATAGATCTAAAACAGGATCTTGCTGACTTCTGAATCAAATCTCCACCATTTAAATTAACCACCAAGATGTCAGGAACACTCAGTCCAAATTGCAGCATGATCCAATGGTTAGTTAATCACTAAACACGATGTGAATATT